>NC_041390.1:529570953-529612188 GCF_002162155.2 Triticum dicoccoides | reverse complement strand
GCCCGCGTCCTCCTCCTCCGCGCTGCCCGCCGCCGCCTTCCTCCCCGATGCCAGCGCCGCCACCAGGGAGAAGCTCCGGCGAGTCCTCCCGCCGCCCGACGCGCACCAGACCCCGCCGACGCCGCGCCCGACCCCGGCCACCACCGGCGACCCAACTCCGGCGACCGGATCCGGTCGGCTCCGGCCTCCTCCGACCTCCCCGGCGCCGCCCCGCGTTCCCCTCCGGCGAAACTCCGGCCGTCTGCAGTGCCTCGCCGGCCCTGCCTCGATCTGCGTGCCTCGGGTCAAACCATAGATCTGGGAGGTTGAATTTTCGTCTAAGTCCCTAAAATTCCGATCCATATGCTCTTGTTCGTGACCTCGTAACTTTGCATCCATAGCTCCGATTCATGCATATAGCATATCAAAATGTTCATCTCAGAGAGTACATCATTTCATTCCATTGCATCATTTTCATTTGAGTTCATCTTGATTCCCAAAATGTTGTTAGAAGAGGGCTACTTGAGTTAATTGTCAGATCTGCTGCTCCATTTAGGTTTTTGTCATTTTTGCCATGATTAATGTGTGCATGATATGCCCATGAGTTCTACATATGTTTTGTTAACGGTTTTGTCATCTTTTCAGAGGTGCAACCCATGTATTTTTGTGATGTGTGTGGTGACTAGTGCAGGATTGCAAAGTGGTGCACTTGCTAATTCTGTTTTCAGGGACTTAGCATTTTCACTAAGTCCTTGATCTGTTTATCTCATGATGCCATATGTTCATGTTGTTCCCTAGTGATCCGTGCCTCTTTTGAGGATGATCAGTAAGGGAGCTTTGTTAATATTGTAGTTATCTATCCATCCATGTCTTTGTTTGCCATTATGGAGCACCCTAGCTTGAGTCAATCGAGCTCTACTTTTGCTACTTTGTGAATCTGGGAAGATTGTCAACTTGTTTGCAATTTTGCCGAAGATGTTGTAGTTGATCCGTGCATGCTATGCCATTGTCCTTGCCATGTCTAGCTTGCATTTTGTGCCTTCTTGATGGATGTATGCTTAGCTTGCCATGACTTGCACCGTAGTGAGTGCATCGAGCTCGTAAACATGCCTACTTGGGTTATGTTTCAGCATGTGCTAGTTTTCACTAAGTCTGAAAACTGTTTATGTTTTTGCTATGTTCACATGCTTGCAATTCTATTTTCTGATCCCTTTTGGCTCAAGGTCTCTAAGGGAATTTTGTTAAGCTCCTTGGGTAGCTCCATGCCATACTTTACTTTGCCATGTTCAGGTCCTGTAGCATGTAGCTTTGTTGCTCCGAAGAGTGCTATCTGATCTGAAATTCCAGACAAGTGTTAATTTCACTAAGTCTCAGATCTGTTTACCATATGCAGTTTTGCCATGCTTGTTTGAACCTGTTAATGGATGAATTGGTCGTAGCTCAGTGCTAGACTTTTGTTAAGCATCCTGAATGGATCCCTGCCATGTATTTTGTTGTCATGTTTGGGTGCTGTAGCATGTTCATCTCATTGCATTTAGATGACTACTTGCTGTAAATCGCAGACCGGTGCCATTTTTGAATCGCTTGCCATTTCCAAACCGTAACTCCGATTCCGATGATCTTTATATCGTTTTCAAGCGATTTCATCTCGTCTTTCCAGTGGCACAATTGGATTTCCAAGTTGAGGCCAGGATCTTGCATTTCCTGTCATATCTTGCATTTTGCATCCCGCATCGCATCCCGCATAGCATATCATCATTGCATCATATTGCTTGACCCTTGCACGTGGTTGATTGTATCCTTATTGCTTGTTTGTCTTGTTTGGATAGAGCCGGGAGACGAGTTCGCTAACGAGGAGCCTGTTGAGTTTGCTTCCGAGGGTCCAGTCAACTCTGACAACTGTGCAGGCAAGATGATCATACCCTCGAAATCACTACTATCTTTGCTATGCTAGTTTGCTCGCTCTTTTGCTATGCCAATGCTATGATGCCTACCATTTGCTTTCAAGCCTCCCAAATTGCCATGTCAAACCTCTAACCCACCTTGTCCTAGCAAACCGTTGATTGGCTATGTTACCGCTTTGCTCAGCCCCTCTTATAGCGTTGCTAGTTGCAGGTGAAGATTGGAGGCCGTTCCTTGTTGGAACATTTATTTACTTGTTGGGATATAATTATATTATCTTGTTATCTTAATGCATCTATATACTTGGTAAAGGGTGGAAGGCTCGGCCTCTCGCCTAGTGTTTTGTTCCACTCTTGCCGCCCTAGTTTTCCGTCATATCGATGTTATGTTCCCGGATTTTTGCGTTCCTTACACGGTTGGGTTATAATGGGAACCCCTTGATAGTTTGCCTTGATTAAAGCTTTTCCAGCAATGCCCAACCTTGGTTTTACCATTCTCCACCTAGCCTCTTTTTCCCTTGGGTTTCCGGAGCCCAAGGGTCATCTTATTTTAACCCCCCCGGGCCAGTGCTCCTCTGAGTGTTGGTCCACCTGTCAGCTACCGGTGGCCACCAGGGGCAACTCTGGGCTGGCCTACCCATACCTAGGACAATCTGAGTGTGCCCTGAGAAAGAGATATGTGCAGATCCTATCAGGATTTGGCACATTCAGGCGGTGTTGCTGGTCTTGTTTTAACCTGTCGAAGTGTCTTGAATTACCGAGATACCGAGTCTGATCGAAACGTCTTGGGAGGAGGTCTATTCCTTCGTTGACCGTGAGAGCTTGTCATGGGCTAAGTTGGGACTCCCCTGCAAGGATTTGAACTTTCGAAAGCCGTGCCCGCGGTTATGGGCAGATGGGAATTTGTTAATGTCCGGTTGTAGATAACTTGAACCTTAACTTAATTAAAATGAATCAACTGAGTGTGTTACCATGATGGCCTCTTCTCGGTGGAGTCCGGGAAGTGGACACGGTGTTGGAGTAATGTTTGCGCAGGTTGCCCTCTAGTTTCTCGCTCGCGCTTTGCCTCATCTTCTCGCTCTCTTTTGCGAATAAGTTAGCCACCATATTTGCTAGTCGCTTGCTGCAGCTCCACCTATGTTTTTACCTTGCCATACCTAAAAGCTTAAATAGTCTTGATCGCGAGGGTGCGAGATTGCTGAGTCCCTGTGGCTCACAGATTACTATTACACCAGATGCAGGGCCTGATGATTCCGCTCCAGGAGACGCACTTGAGCTCAAGTGGGAGTACGACGAGGACTCTCAATGTTACTATGTTTCCTTTCCTGATGATCAGTAGTGGTGCCCAGTTGGAGGTGATTGGGACCGTGTCGCATGTTGGGTTATCTTTTATTTTGGCACCGCAGTCGGGCCATGAGTGTTTGGATGATGTAATGTTATTTATGTACTTGATTGACGTGGCGAGTGTAAGCCAACTATGTTATCTCCCCTTTTATTATCATATTACATGGGATGTTGTGAAGATTGCCTAACTTGCGACATATGCCTTCAATGCGATTATGCCTCTAAGTCGTGCCTCGACATGTGGGAGATATAGTCGCATCGAGGGTGTTACAGCTAACCAACTCATCCAGTTGAGCCTCAGTAACCCAGGAACAAGCCCAGTTGCAGGCAGTGAATTGTTTGGCCATTGCAAAGCGAACAAACTGAAAATGAAAGGCCGGTTTATAAATTATGCATGATCATACACAAGAGACAAGGGAGTAAGAAACGTACTGATATAATAAATGGTACAACCCGGAGACTAGTATAATGAGAAAGAAGGTAATGCTAGCACAGGATTGATCAGACACTGTTAAACCGGAGCGTAATTATGAAGGTAACATGCTCTTCTGGTTTATCAGAGGGCTAATGGCATAGACTATTTATCCAATGTCAAATCGCTTATATTGGTGCGAGGAGAAACAGATCTCATAGTGATGTATAAAACTTTCGGATCTAGAGATAAGATAGAAAAGCAAAAATAATTGGATCTTGAAGGGGTGCAGAACTGAAGCAATTTTTGACACACAGATTAGTTGTTTGCGCATAAAGATTTGCGATGATCATGGTAGGTAAGCTACGGTAAGAGATGTATCAAGCATGAAGTGTCCATTTATTAAATGAAGAACATGGAAGAATAGCACTGATGAACTTCGGAAGAACTGCGAGGAATATCGAAACCCTAGAACAGATCTATGGTGGAAAAAGCAGAGAACTTACCGGAGCTAGTGAGGAAGCGGAAGGGCGCTGCAGTTCTCTGGTGCGTTTAGGGCGATGCAGCGGCCAAGGTCGGAGCAGAAACGACAGTCGGCGGTGGCGGCGGAGTTCTAGAGGCTGAGCGGCGTGAGGAAGACGATGCAAAGAGGCGCGGGGGGGAAACGGTGAAAATGACCCCTTGGTCCTATTTATAAGGCGAAGTGAAAAAATGGCAAGTGCGGGAGTTGAGGAGTCCAAAAAATGGATAAGTTAATAAAGGTGTCGCCTCGATAACTAGATATATATTAAATGAAGGAAATCTCCGATATCAACGGATGGATGACGTCAGGACGGTTTATCGTATTTTTGAAGTATGACATCACAGCGGTTTACAAGATCAAAAACGAAGACAAAAGAGAAGATTTTTTCTAAAAGTGTGGAAGATTGACATGAACAAGTTCAAACCAATCTGGGGCCTAGTGTTGGGGATATTACTACTGGAGGTAAACCGGCCTTGGGTAGCCAGGTTGACTCTTTGAAGATTAGAAGCCCATGAAGATGTAAAGATGCTAGAGCTTTATGGAGGGCCCAAAGGCGAGTTGCAGTATGTAAATGTAAACCGGCCCAGTCATGTAACTTGTATAGTAAGATAGAAAGAGAGAGGCCGAACCGGATACGTTTATAAACCGGCTTCGGGACTCTGTAGCCCGGCGGGCGTCAACCTATTTATATAAAGGGACGACCCGGCCACGGTTTAGGGACAGAAAACAACAACTCGAAAGCCAGACAAAGCGGATTCGCTCGCTGGCCTTCGAAACCCTAGTTTTACCAATCACAACTAGACGTAGGCTTTTACCTTCATCGAAGGGGCCGAACTAGTATAAACTCCTGTGTCCCCTTGTCCGGTTTAACCCCTTTAAGCTAACCCGTTGCGATGGCTCCACAACTAAGTCCGTTCACGAGGACATTTGCCTTGACAAACCCACGACAGGTATGGACTGGATGTCATCCCATTATGCTAAGATTGATTGCTCTACTAGAACTGTCCAACTTACTCACCCATCAAGCAAGACAATCAATGTCTTAACTCGAGTGGCCAAGCACCAACTTTACTCCCTAAATGCCAACCCCCTTCCAGACCTTGAAGATATTCCGGTAGTCCGAGACTTCCCGGATGTTTTTCCAGAAGAACTGCCAGGTGTTCCACCTGACAGGGATGTCGAGTTCGTGATAGACCTTGTTCCAGGAACTGTCCCAATTTCTAGGAGACCCTATAAGATGGCACCCTTAGAACTAGCCGAGCTTAAGAAACAACTCGATGAGTCCTTGAAAAAGGGTTTCATCCATCCTAGTTCTTCTCCTTGGGCTTGCCTCGTCATATTCATCAAGAAGAAGGATGGAACGGATCGGATGGTTTTAGATTACCGACCTGTCAACTTGGTCACTATCAAGAACAAGTATCTGCTCCCCAGGATCAACAATTTGTATGATCAGCTCGCTGGATCCTCAGTCTTCTCCAAAATGGATTTGAGTTTGGGCTACCATCAAATCAAAATCAAAAACAGGGACATTCCCAAAACGGCCTTTGTTACTCGTTATGGCCAATACGAGTACGCCCTCATGTCCTTCGGTTTAACCAATGCCCCAGCCACCTTCTCTCGGTTAATGAACTCAATCTTCATGGAGTATTTGGATAAATTCGTCGTGGTATACCTTGACGACATACTCATCTACTCCAAGAATGAGGAGGAACATGCTGAACATCTAAGGCTGGTATTGACGAAACTTCGAGAGCATTGCCTTTATGCCAAATTCTCCAAATGTGAATTTTGGTTGCTAGAAGTGACCTACCTAGGCCATGTAATATCTGGTAAGGGTATTGCTGTCAATCCCGAGCGAGTTCAAGCCGTCCTTGATTGGAATCCACCTGAAACGGTCAAGCAAGTTCGGAGCTTCCTTGGCTTAGCGAGCTATTGTCGCCGCTTCATCGAGAATTTCTCCAAGGTTGCTAAACCTCTAACTGAACTCCTCAAGAAAGATAAAAAGTTCGTGTGGACCCCACAGTGTGAGTTCAGCTTTCAGGAACGGAAAAGACGCCTGACATCTACTCCCGTACTGGTACCATCAGATTTCTCCAAGGACTTTATTATCTATTGCGATGCCTCGCAACAAGGACTAGGTTGCATACTCATGCAAGATCGTCAGGTAATTGCCTATGCCTCACGGCAATTACACCCACATGAGGAAAACTATCCCACACATGATCTAGAGCTTGCAGCTGTAGTCCATGCACTCAAAACTTGGCGACATTACCTTCTCAGTGCGAGATCTTCACCGATCACCAAAGTCTGAAATACATCTTCACCCAACCGGATTCGAATCTCGGGCAAAGACGTTGGGTCGAGTTGATCACGGATTACGACTTAGGAATAACTTACACCCTGGGAAAAGCCAATGTCATGGCTGATGCACTAAGTCATAAATCCTATTGTAACAATCTGATGTTACAACAAGGTCAACCACTTCTCCCTGAGGAATTTCGGAAGCTTAACCTTCACATTGTTCCTCAAGGATTCCTATCCACCCTGGTGGCGAAACCTACCCTTACGGATCAGATCATCAAAGCACAGAAGGTAGACCCGGGAATCTCCCATATTAAGAGAAACATTAAGAAAGGAGTCGCGTCCGTTGATGATCAAGGTGTCGTATTCTTTGGAAACCGCTGAGTGGTTCCCAAGGCACGAAACCTGAGGCGGCTGATTCTGAAGGAAGCTCATGAATCCCCTCTCACCATTCATCCCGATAGTACTAAAATGTATCAAGACCTACGCCAGAGGTTTTGGTGGACTAGGATGAAGAGAGAAATTGCTCAATACATTGCTAGTTGTGACGTCTGTCGTCGTGTTAAAGCAGAGCATCAACGGCCCCCTGGCACCCTTCAACCTTTGGCTATTCCTAAATGGAAATGGGATAAAATCAGTATGGATTTCATTACCGGGTTTCCCAGGACCAAGAAGGGAATAATGCTATCTTCGTCGTTGTCGATCGTCTTTCCAAAGTAGCCCACTTCCTACCTGTTCGTGAGAGTATCACCGCTAGCCAGCTAGCTGACTTATACATCTCCCAAATAGTGTCTCTTCATGGTGTCCCATTGGAAATTAACTCAGACCGTGGGAGTCTCTTCACCTCTCGATTTTGGGAAAGTTTCCAAAATGCTATGGGGACTCGTCTCTCTTTTAGCACCACCTTCCACCCTCAATCAAGTGGTCAAGTAGAGCGAGTCAATCAAATTCTGGAGGATACGCTTCGAGCTTCTATCATCTCATTCGGAATGGGTTGGGAGAAATGCCTTCCATTCGCGGAGTTCGATTATAACAATAGTTATCAAGCTAGCTTGGGCAAAGCTCCTTTCGAAGTTCTCTATGGACGAAAATGTCGAACGCCCCTTAACTGGTCAGAAACCAGGGAAAGACAACTATTTGGCCCGGATATGATTCAGGAAGCAGAAGAGCAGGTTCGTGTTATTCGTGAGAAATTGAAAACATCCCAATCTCGTCAAAAGAGCCAATATGACCGCAAACATAAGCTCATGACTTATGAAGTCGATGAGAAGGCTTACCTTCGGGTTACTCCTTTAAAGGGAACCCATTGATTCGGTATCAAAGGCAAATTGGCTCCTCGTTACATTGGACCCTTTCGCATTCTTGCCAAACGAGGAGAAGTTGCCTACCAATTGGAACTACCTTCGCATCTTACCAGAGTTCACGATGTCTTCGACATTTCTCAACTCAGGCGTTGCTTCACGGATCCTATCCGTGGAGTGGACCATGAAGCGCTTGATCTCCAAGATAATCTCACATATCGGGAATATCCCGTTCGTATCCTTGATCAAGCCGAGCGTACCACTCGATGTCATAACATCAAGTTTCTCAAGGTTCAATGTTCACACCACTCCGAAAAAGAAGCCACTTGGGAGAGGGAGGATCGTCTTCGACTTGAGTACCCCACCTTCTTTCCAATGGATCCTAAATCTCGGGACGAGATTCTTTTGAGTGGGGGTGAGTTGTCACACCCTAGCTAGTTCATGCATTAGAGTGTTGCATCATGTCTACTTTTCCAAAAACACTGAAATGGGGAAGGCAGAACCCCCAGCATCCCCCTGGAAACAACTAGGGTTTACTAAAATTATTTTCAATGAACCCAAAATGGCCTTCATAAATGTTCACCATCTTTGGTCCTGGCTAAACCCTCCGCCAAAAATGCTTTCATATTTTTGGAGGCCATTCTGGATTTTTGCACCAAGCCATTAGTATTTGCATTTGGGCAATTTAAATCCTATAAATATTTTAAAATGCCCAAATAATCCTGAAGGTATTTTTAGGCTGTTGAGAATATTTTCAAATGTGCCTCTGAATAATTTCAGGTTTTTCCTAAATGGAATAGTATTTTTACTATTTCAAAACACAGAACAGGAACAAATAAAAAAAGAAAAAGAAAAAACAGAGAGCAGAGGACTTACCTAGCGATCACCTGGCAGGCCCATCTAGTCGGCCCAGCCCAGCAACCGCTCCAGCGAGCTGCTTGACTTGGCTAGGCAGGCAGGCAGGTGCTCGACGCCGGCACCAGCGTGCGCCACACAGCTGCCCGCCGCCCTGCTTCCTCCCCTTGCCGTTCTGCTGCCCTGGGTCGGTCACCCACTCCTCCCCCGAGCTCGCAGACACACCCCTTCCTCCCCAGCTCCTCTCCCTCGCTCTCCCGCACCATGGCCGACGTTGCCGCGCCCGCGCCATCATGAAACCCACGTCCGCTGTCGTCCCCGTGCCATGCTGCCGTGTCCGTTCGCTCCGCAGACGTCAACTACGTCGAGAAAGCTGAGCCCCGAGTGCTTGCCCGCTTTGGAGTCGCCCCTGACCCCGTCTTCCCCAACTCCGGCCGCCAAAATCGCCATCGTCGCCCAGCTCAGCTATGGCCTTCCCCGAGCCCGCTTCGACGCCTGTTGCGATCGTCCTGAGCCCTGCTCCATCCTCCCCCTCTCCGTTACCTCTCTCATGCACCGTATGCACCGCACCACCCTCACCCACACCCGCCGCCGCCGAGCTCGTCGCCGACGTGACTCCGGCCACCCACCTGCCACACCACCGCGTCTAACACACTCACCGCACCCGCGGGAACCCGTAGCACCACTCCACGCGCCTCGCCGTGCCCCGTAGCCTCGGGTTCGACCTCACCCGAGCTCCGGCAGCCGCACAGCTCGTCGTCGGTGACGTTTCCAGCCACCTTGAGCTCCACCACTGCCACCCAACGACGCGGCTTGCTCCCAGCTACGCGTAGATGCTCTCCGCCGTCCATTTCATCGCCGAAGCACGAAACCCGCACTACCCCGCCGCGTCTGGCCTCGCCGGCGGCTAAACGCCGGCGAGTTTGACCCTGTTTGACCCCGTGTGGGCCCAGGTTGACTCCCCTGAGTCTATGGCAAGTGGGACCGCTCTGCTAATTAATTTAGATTAGCACTAACTACTGACTTGGGTCCCACTGGTCAGGTTTGACCTGGACCGGCTCCGTTGACCGCTGACATCACCCTGACGCAATGCTGACGCATTAATTCAATTACTGGAATTATTCTTATATAGGAAATTCCAGAAAATACTACAAACTTCAAAAATTCATAACTTTTAACCTGTAGCTCCAAATGCAAAGATTTATATATGAAATTTGATCAGAAAAATTCAATCTTTCCATCTGTAATGGTTTCATGCATGACAAAACACTTTAACCTTGCTGTTTAGGTGAAACAAGCAAATGCACTTATATGACTTAATAACATAAGCTTCCATTTGAACCTTTGATTCAAATGGACCCAAACCAACTTGTTTCACAATGCATTAGCCAGGACACCTCATATTGTCATGTCATAGCATGCATCATATTGTTGCATATTACCATGTGATGATTGTGTTCTGTGATGTCTTTCGTGGTAGGTTCTGCCTCCGAGGATATTCTCGAGTATCCAACTGAAGGGCAGTACCCTACTACTACTCCATCAGGCAAGCAACCCCATTGATCATATCGATACAATCCCATGTTCTCACTCCTGCTCTCAATTACTGTGTTAAGACAACAACGTTTCAAACTGCTGTGTGTTGCGGTAGTTGAACCCTTATCCTCTGCATGACCTGTCATTGCCACAGTAACTAGATGAAACCCACTAGCATGTGTAGGAGTTGTTTGAGCCATGTATGTGTTTCCTACCTTGCTATGCCTGCTATGCTTAGAGTTGTGTCAGGTCTGGTTCATCTGGGTGATGGGCTAGAGTGAAATGAATACGTTGGTAATGTGAGGGATGTGTTGAACATGATTTGGTAAAGGTATCGATGAGAGGCCATGTAGGAGTACATGGTGGGTTGTTTCATTGAGGCCGTCCTTCAGAACTGAGATCTGTATGGCTGATTCAAGAATCAGTTACTACCATACATTGGCCCGAAACCAATGGACCCTCTCGGCTTCTTATCCATCCTAGTTCTCTGTCCAGGAGTTGCAACTAGTTTCCGGTGTTTATAGGTTATGTGTTGGTGGTCGTGCATAGCGCTGACCCTAGAGGTGGGCTATGATGCGGTAGATACACCGTGGTACGGTGTACTGAGTCACCCCTTTGGTGTCTTGGGAACCATGTACACATCGTTCGGGGCCGTATGTGGAAACCTCGGCCGGACTCCCCGCGGATGGAACCTGGATAGGCGATAAACCTGGACTAGAGACTTGAGTGTTTAGGTAGGCCGTGGCCAACACCCTCGTTGGGCTTCCGCTTGAAGGTTGCCGAGTACATGTTGTGTAAACGGCGGTAAGTGGTGAGAGCGTGTATGAAGAAGTACACCCTTGCAGGGTTAACATCATCAATTCGACTAGCCGCGTCCGCAGTAAAGGACTACTTGGTTGCCTATACAGTTCATAGACAGGGTAATGGTTACTACTAAGAGACTCAAGGTAAGTGTGAGTACCGCGGATGGCCCTCTCGTAGGATGATGAGGGATGATCCACAGTGGAGTATTGTGTTGGTGATTAGTGGACTCGTGTGCGAAAACTATTTTACGAGTGGTGTCTCGTAGGATAGCTTAGCCAAGAGTCAAAGCTGGCTTGCTGCAATAAATCCACCACCTTCTTGAGAATGAGCATGTATAGTAGGATCTATTGTAAGACTTGCTGAGTACCTTTGTACTCATGTTGCTTTAACTACTGTTTTCAGACAACAACACCGCCCCCTCCGACGGGTTTTACGTAGACCTTGACGTCGATGAGTGACTTGCCACCCAGGTGGTGATTCTGGCCATGGAGGGACCTATGTAGATAGACAGGCTTCGTCAAGCCTTCTTTCTTTCTAGTGTCTGTACTCAGA
This sequence comes from Triticum dicoccoides, assembly GCF_002162155.2. Classification (NCBI taxonomy): domain Eukaryota; kingdom Viridiplantae; phylum Streptophyta; class Magnoliopsida; order Poales; family Poaceae; genus Triticum; species Triticum dicoccoides. Next base: position 529,600,680 of record NC_041390.1, on the reverse strand, counting down.
CTAGTTTGCTTCCGTATGTGCTTGTATGCTTGTATGACTTGAGTGTCGGGTCATGTGACCCCTACCTGTATGAACATGTTATGTATGGCTCTCCGGAGCCTTTAAATAAAGTACTTTGAGTTGTAGAGTTTTGTTGTGATGCCATGTTGTATTTACACATATCGAGCATATTGTGTGTATGATTGAAATGCTTGGTATGTGTGGGATCCGACAATCTAGTTGTTTATCCTTGGCAGCCTCTCTTATGGGGAAATGTAGTCTAGTGCTTCCATGAGCCATAATAGTCCGCTGCAGCCCGGTTCACCGGAGCCCTGCTAGCCCAGCACTACTGCTCAGGACACCTGACTGGCCGGCATGTGTTTCACTTCATTCCTGTGTCTGTCCCTCCGGGGAAATGTCACGCGGTGACATCCGGAGTCCTGCCTAGCCTGCTACAGCCCGGGTTCCCGGAGTCCTGTTAGCCCAGTGCTACAGCCCGGATTCACACGCTGCTGACCGACATGCTCGATGTGATTCATGTATGCATGTCCCCATAGGTTTGTGCCGCTTTGGGTTCATGACTAGCCATGTCAGCCCGGGTTCTCTGTCATATGGATGCTAGCGACACTATCATATACGTGAGACAAAAGGCGCAAATGGTCCCGGGCCATGGTAAGGAGACACCCGTGGGAATACCGTGCGTGAGGCCGCAAAGTGATATGAGGTGTTACCGGCTAGATCGATGTGACTTGGAATCGGGGTCCTGACATTGCTGATAGTTAGTGGGTATGTCATGTCCATTGTGTCCCTAAGAAGGGAGGTATTACAATCGTTCCTAATGATAAAGATGAGTTGATCCCGCAAAGAATTATTACAGGTTATAGGATGGTAATTGATTTCCGCAAATTAAATAAAGCTACTAAAAAAGATCATTACCCCTTACCTTTTATCGATCACTAGTAATTTGTACGTGCTTTGCACATTAGATTATTATGTTTAATCACAATACTAAATCATTTAATTTAAAGCTATATCTCCTATATTATGATAAAATTATCATGTAATTTTCAAAAGCACATTTGTGTTTTCTAGTGGGAACTTTTGGAAACTTATTCTTTTATCTCTTCACATCAAATCACAGTACCACAACGAAGTTCTATATGGAAAATGCATTAGGCCAAGCATATGTTTTTTTCCAAAAGAAATGTTATTGACACGTTCGTGAAATTCCTATGTTTTCCAAATTCAATCTTTAAATATGGGAAAGTTAGTGTGATGTAATAATTTTCACCTTACCTTTAAGTTAGAATTTTCTTATAAACTCTATTTCATTTGTGTGTCGTTGACCTGTCCTCACAGTGTGTTTTGAGCAACTTAACGTCCTGCTAAGAAAATGAAAAATAAAATCTAAATCTAAATTTCCTACTGATTGTTTGAATATTTCTCTAACTGACAAATAATATTGCCACTTGTGCACTCTTTTCTAGTCTACTGCTATCTTTGAGAAAAAAACACTTTCATGTATGCATTCAACGGTACTCACGTGAGGAGTAAAGTAATACTGTGGTGCTCACGTCTAGGTACTTCTAGTGTGTACTGGAGTTGTAGTACTACCTTGTCTTGTCTAACATGGCCGGTTCACATGCTAGCTCCTCACGTGAAAGTTCTAGAGGAGAGTCAGGTCAGATGGCATGGCAGGAGAATGGCCCCGCACAGCGAATCCCTGGAATATTGACCATCGGATTGCAAGATCTAACGGCACACAAAATGCCACGTTTCCTCATATTTGAACCAATTAATCATGGCCGTCCAATTGCAAAGATCGAACGGCTCATATGTCATATTACTCGTACACTATATAGTAGTATAGAAATGCTAGAAAGATTATCCAAACATACACAATTTTTCTTTCTAGATGGTTATTCTGGTTTCTCTCAAATACCTGTGTCAGCCAATGATCAATCAAAGACTACTTTTACTTGCCCTTTTGGTACTTTTTCTTATAGACATATGCCTTTTGGTTTATGTAATGCACCTGCTACCTTTCAAAGATGCATGATGGCTATATTCTCTGACTTCTGTGAAAAGATTTGTGAGGTTTTCATGGACGATTTTTCCGTCTATGGATCCTCTTTTGATGATTGCTTAAGCAACCTTAACCGAGTTTTGCAGAGATGTGAAGAAACTAATCTTGTCATGAATTGGGAAAAGTGCCACTTTATGGTTAATGAAGGTATTGTCTTGGGGCATAAAGTTTCTGAAAGAGGTATTGAAGTTGATAAAGCCAAGGTTGATGCTATTGAAAAGATGCCATGTCCCAAGGACATCAAATGTATAAGAAGTTTCCTTGGCCATGCCGGTATTTATAGGTGGTTCATTAAGGACTTCTCAAAAATTTCTCGACCTCTGACTAATTTATTACAAAAATATATACCATTTGTTTTTATGATGATTGTGTAGAAGCATTTGAAATACTTAAGAAAGCATTGATCTCTCCACCTATTGTTCAGCCACCTGATTGGAATTTACCCTTTAAAATTATGTGTGATGCTAGTGATTATGCTGTAGGTGCTATTCTAGGGGAAAGAGTTGATAAGAAATTAAATGTTATTCAATATGCTAGTAAAACTCTAGACAATGCCCAGAGAAATTATGCTACTACTGAAAAAGAATACTTAGCAGTTGTATATGCTTCTGATAAGTTCAAACCTTATATTGTTGATTCTAATGTCACTATTCACACTGATCATGCTGCTATTAAATATCTTATGGAAAAGAATGATGCTAAACCTAGACTTATTAGATGGGTTCTCCTCCTACAAGAATTTGATTTGCATATTGTTGATAGAAAGGGAGCTGAGAACCCCGTCGCAGACAACTTGTCTAGGTTAGAAAATGTTCTTGATGACCCACTACCTATTGATGATAGCTTTCCTGATGAACAATTAAATGTCATAAATGCTTCTCACACTACTCCATGGTATGCTGACTATGCTAATTACATTGTTGCTAAATTTATACCACCTAGTTTCACATACCAGCAAAATAAAAAGTTCTTCTATGATTTGAGACATTACTTTTGGGATGACCCGCATCTTTATAAAGAAGGAGTAGACGGTGTTATTATATGTTGTGTACCTGAGCATGAGCAGGAACAGATCCTACGCAAGTGTCACACCGAGGCTTATGGAGGACACCATGCTGGAGATAGAACTGCACACAAGGTATTGCAATCTGATTTTTATTGGCCTACTCTCTTCAAGGATGCACGTAAGTTTGTCTTGTCTTGTGATGAATGTCAAAGAATTGGTAATATTAGTAGACCTCAAAAAATGCCTATGAATTATTCACTTGTTATTGAACCATTTGATGTTTGGGGCTTTGATTATATGGGACCTTTTCCTGCCTCTAATGGATATACGCATATTTTTGTTGATGTTGACTAGTTACTAAGTGGGTAGAAGCTATTCCAACTAGTAGTGCTGATCATAACACTTCTATTAAAATGCTTAAAGAAGTTATTTTTTTTGAGGTTTGGAGTCCCTAGATATTTAATGACTAATGGTGGTTCACATTTTATTCAAGGTGCTTTCCGTAAAATGCTTGCTAAATATGATGTTAATCATAGAATTGCATCTCCTTATCACCCTCAGTCTAGTGGTCAAGTAGAATTGAGCAATAGAGAACTCAAATTAATTTTGCAAAAGACTGTTAATAGATCTACAAAAAATTGGTCCAAGAAACTTGATGATGCATTATGGGCTTATAGAACTGCATATAAAAATCCTATGGGTATGTCTCCGTATAAAATGGTTTATGGAAAAGCATGTCACTTACATCTCAAACTAGAACATAAGGCTTATTGGGATATTAAAGAGCTCAACTATGATTTCAAACTTGCCGGTGAGAAGAGGTTATTTGACATTAGCTCACTTGATGAATGGAGAACCCAAGCCTATGAGAATGCCAAATTATTTAAAGAAAAAGTTAAAAGATGGCATGACAAAAGAATACAAAAGCGTGAGTTTAATGTAGGTGATTATGTATTGCTATACAACTCTTGTTTAAGTTTTTTTGCAGGAAAACTTCTCTCTAAATGGGAAGGTCCTTACGTTATCGAGGAGGTCTATCGTTCCGGTGCCATAAAAATCAACAACTTCGAAGGCACAAATCTGAAGGTGGTGAACGGTCAAAGAATTAAACATTATATCTCAGGTAATCCTATAAATGTTGAAACCAATGTTATTGAAACCATAACCCCGGAGGAATACATAAGGGACACTTTCTGGAACGTTTCAGACTCCGAAAAGGAATAGGTATATCGTACGGTAAGTAAACCGACTCCAAACAGTTCTAATGGCAATTTTCTTCCGTTTTGGAATATTTAGAAAAATAAGAAGCAATCCGGGAAGGACACGAGGGCTCCACGAGGGTGGAGGGCACGCCCCCTACCTCGTGCACACCTTGTGTGCTCTCCGGACTTCATTTTCTTACACGACACGTATTTTGGTCGGTAAAAATTCATTATATAGTCCCCCGGAGGCTTTGACTCCTGTATCACGCAAAAATCACCTATCTTTGTTTCGAGCTATTTTTTTTGACAGATCCAGGTCGTCATGTCGTCTTCAAGTGCCCCCAAGGACCAGTTCTTCAAGAAGGCTCGAGGCATTGGAGCAACAAGTTTTCAAGTGTCAGGAGATGGTGAAGCATGGACTCGATTCCAATCACATTATGATCACGGAGTTCACCAACAACCACAAGCTGGGCGTCAAGGTTGGAAATATGCCCTAGAGGCAATAATAAAATGATTATTATTATATTTCCTTGTTCATGATAATTGTCTATTATTCATGCTATAATTGTGTTATCCGGAAATCATAATACATGTGTGAATACATAGACCATAACATGTCCCTAGTGAGCCTCTAGTTAACTAGCTCGTTGATCAACAGATAGTCATGGTTTCCTGATTATGGACATTGGATGTCATTGATAACAGGATCACATCATTAGGAGAATGATGTGATGGACAAGACCCAATCCGAAGCATAGCACAAGATCGTGTAGTTCGTTTGCTAGAGCTTTTCCAATGTCAAGTATCATTTCCTTAGACCATGAGATCGTGTAACTCCCGGATGCCGTAGGATTGCTTTGGGTGTACCAAACGTCACAACGTGACTGGGTGACTATAAAGGTATACTACAGGTATCCCCGAAAGTACATAGACCATAACATGTCCCTAGTGAGCCTCTAGTAAACTAGCTCGTTGATCAACAGATAGTCATGATTTCCTGACTATGGACATTGGATGTCATTGATAACGGGATCACATCATTAGGAGAATGATGTGATGGACAAGACCCAATCCTAAGCATAGCACAAGATCGTGTAGTTCGTTTGCTAGAGCTTTTCCAATGTCAAGTATCGTTTCCTTAGACCATGAGATCGTGTAACTCCCGGATGCCGTAGGATTGCTTTGGGTGTACCAAACGTCACAACGTAACTGGGTGACTATAAAGGTATACTACAGGTATCCCCGAAAGTATCTGTTGGGTTGACACGGATTGAGGCTGGGATTTGTCACTCCGTATGACGGAGAGGTATCTCTGGGCCCACTCGGTAATGCATCATCATAATGAGCTCAATGTGACCAAGTGTTTGGTCACGGGATCATGCATTACGGTACGAGTAAAGTGAATTGCCGGTAACAAGATTGAACGAGGTATTGGGATACCGACGATCGAATCTCGGGCAAGTAACGTACCAATTGATAAAGGGAATTGTATACGGGATTACTTGAATCCTCGACATCGTGGTTCATCCGATGAAATCATCGAGGAGCATGTGGGAGACAACATGGTTATCCAGATCCCGCTATTGGTTATTGACCGGAGAGTCGTCTCGGTCATGTCTGCGTGTCTCCCGAACCCGTAGGGTCTACACAATTAAGGTTCGGTGACGCTAGGGTTGTAGAGATATTAGTATGCGGTAACCCTAAAGTTGTTCGGAGTCCCGGATGAGATCCCGAATGTCACGAGGAGTTCCGGAATGGTCTAGAGGTGAAGAATTGTATATAGGAAGTCCAGTTTCGGCCACCGGGAAAGTTTCGGGGGTCACCGGTATTGTACCGGGACCACCGGAAGGGTCCCGGGGGTCCACCGGGTGGGGCCACCTATCCCGGAGGGCCCTATGGGCTTAAGTGGGAGGGGAACCAGCCCCTGGTGGGCTGGTGCGCCCCCCATGGGCCTCCCCCTGCGCCTAGGGTTGGAAACCCTAGGGGTGGGGGGCGCCCCACCTGACTTGGGGGGCAAGTCCCCCCTTGGCCGCCCCCCTGGAGATGGGGTCTCCTAGGGCCGGCGCCCCCCTAGGGGCCCTATATATAGTGGAGGGGAGGGAGGGCAGCCGCACCCAAGTCCCTGGCGCCTCCCTATCCCCTCGTAACACCTCCCCCTCTCGTTGGAGCTTGGCGAAGCCCTGTCGAGATCACCGCTGCTTCCACCACCATGCTGTCATGCTGCTGGATCTCCATCAACCTCTCCTTCCCCTTGCTAGATCAAGAAGGAGGAGACGTTTTCCCCAACCGTACGTGTTTTGAACGCGGAGGTGCCGTCCGTTCGGCGCTCAGTCATCGGTGATTTGGATCACGACGAGTACGACTCCATCAACCCTGTTCTCTTGAACGCTTCCGCTCGCGATCTACAAGGGTATGTAGATGCACTTGCCTCTCCCTCATTGCTAGATGACTCCATAGATTGATCTTGGTGATGCGTAGAAAATTTTAAAATTCTGCTACGTTCCCCAACAGTCAAGGACATTGGGGAGGCCATCTTCAAGCTTCATGAGAAAATCGAGCACCTCCAAGCCCAGATCTATGACCTGCAAAATCAAAACTGTGAGTATGAATATAGATTCAAGAGGATGAGTTTGGCTACAGATTTGAGGTTTCAAGAGACTCGATCATCCTTCTATGATGGTGAGCCTATGCCTTGGAAGAAGGACGACAAGCCTACGCCATCAACAAAACCATCACCTTCTTCACCAACAAAGAAGAACTGAGTATCTGGTATGGGCACTCCCCTTGGCAACTGCCAAGCTTGGGGGAGTGCCCCGGTATCGTATCACCATCACTTTTATCTTTACTGTTTTTCTTAGTTCGATCCTTTTGATAATATCTTGATCTAGTAGAACAAAAGCTTTTTAGTATGATCTAGTTGTGAGTTTTGCCTTATGATCCTTCTATGTAATCGAGTTCGTGAGCTATATATATAATAAAGATTAGTGTTGAGTCAATGGCTTGACTGTTTTGCCATGATCTTGAGTGAATAAAAGAAAAGAGAAAGAATAAAAAGAAATAAAAGAGATCATATGGATCTTATGGAGAGTAATGAGCTCACATATAAAGAGTATGATGAATAAAAGTTGTTGAGAGTTGGCAAACATTGTTTTGGTCATCGTTGCAATTAATAGGAAGTAATAAAGATAGATAGGTCTTCACATATAAATATACTATCTTAGACATCTTTTATGATTGTGAGCACTCATTGAAATATGACATGCTAAAGAGTTGACATTGGACAAGGTAGACAACGTAATAGGTTATGTTTTCTTACATTTGAGATAAATTATATTGTCATGGATCATCCAACATGATTGAGCTTGCCTTTCCATCTCATGCTAGCCAATTCTTTGCACCAAGTAGATATACTACTTGTGCTTCCAAATATCCCTAAAACCAGTTTTGCCATGAGAGTCCACCATACCTACCTATGGATTGAGTAAGATCCTCCAAGTAAGTTGTCATCGGTGCAAGCAATAAAAATTGCTCTCTAAATATGTATGACTTATTAGCGTGGGAGAAAATAAGCTTTATACGATCGTGTGATATGGAAGAAATAAAAGCGACGGACTGCATAGTAAAGGTCCATATCACAATTGGCAATATAAAGTGATGTTCTTTCGCATTAAGATTTTGTGCATCCGACCATAAAAGCGCATGACAACCTCTTCTTCCCTCTGCGAAGGGCCTATCTTTTACTTTTATCTCCTACCTTACATAAGAGTCATGGTGATCTTCACCCTTCCTTTTTACATTTTATATTTTGGCAAGCACAACATGTTGGAAAGATCCTGGTATATATGGCTAATTGGATGTGAGTTTTCATGAACGATTATTGTTGACATTACCCTTGAGGTAAAACGTTGGGAGGCAAAACTATAAGCCCCTATCTTTCTCTGTGTCCGATTAAAACTCCATACCCATAAGTATTGCGTGAGTGTTAGCAATTGTGAAAGACTATATGATAGTTGAGTATGTGGACTTGCTGAAAAGCTCTTATATTGACTCTTTCCTATGTTATGATAAATTGCAATTGCTCCAATGACTGAGATGATAGTTTGTTAGTTTTCAATGAAGTTTATGATTCATACTTGAAATTGTGATTGAATTATTACTCTATCATAAGAGATCATATAACAAGAATTATATAAGTTGTTGTTCTAAGAATGATCATGATGCCCTCATGTCCGTATTTTATTTTTATCGACACCTCTATCTCTAAACATGTGGACATATTTTTCGATTTCGACTTTCGCTTGAGGACAAGCGAGGTCTAAGCTTGGGGGAGTTGATACGTCCATTTTGCATCATGCTTTTATATCGATATTTATTGCATTATGGGCTGTTATTACACATTATGTCACAATACTTATGCATATTCTCTCTTATTATACAAGGTTTACATAAAGAGGGAGAATCCGGCAGCTGGGATTCTGGGCTGGAAAAGGAGCAAATATTAGAGACCTATTCTGCACAGCTCCAAAAGTCCTGAAACTTCATGGAAGTCATTTTCAGAATATATAAAAAATACTGAGCGCAAGAAGTTCACCAGGGGGGCCACACCCTGCCCACGAGGGTGGGGGCATGCCCGCCTAGCTCGTGTGCCCCCTGGTGGCCCTCCGATGACCATCTTCTGCTATATGGAGTCTTTCGATGAGAAAAAAAATCATAATCCATCTTTCTAGACGAGACTCCGCCGCCACGAGGCAGAACCTTGGCGGAACCAATCTAGGGCTCCGACGGAGCTGTTCTGCTGGGGAAACTTCCCTCCGGAAGGGGGAAATCATCGCCATCGTCATCACCAACGATCCTCACATCAGGAGGGGTCAATATCCATCAACATCTTCACCAGCACCATCTCCTCTCAAACCCTAGGTCATCTCTTGTATCCAATTCTTGTCTCCAAGTCTGGAATTGGTACTTGTGGGTTGCAAGTAGTGTTAATTACTCCTTGTAGTTGATGCTAGTTGGTTTATTTGGTGGAAGATCATATGTTCAGATCCTATATGCATATTAATACCCCTCTGATTATGAACATGAATATGCTTTGTGAGTAGTTACGTTTGTTCCTGAGGACATGGGAGAAGTCTTGCTATTAGTAGTCATGTGAATTTGGTATTTGTTCGATATTTTGATGAGATGTATGTAGTCTCTCCTCTGGTGGTGTTATGTGAACGTCGACTACATGACACTTCACCATTATTTGGGCCTAGAGGAAGGCATTGGGAAGTAAAGTAGATGATGGGTTGCTAGAGTGACAGAAGCTTAAACCCTAGTTTATGCGTTGCTTCGTAAGGGGCTGATTTGGATCCATATGTTTCATGCTATGGTTAGGTTTACCTTAATACTTTTGTTGTAGTTGCAGATGCTTGCAATAGAGGTTAATCATAAGTGGGATGCTTGTCCAAGTAAGGACAGTACCCAAGCACCGGTCCACCCACATACCAAATTATCAAAGTACCGAACGCGAATCATATGAACGTGATGAAAACTAGCTTGACGATAATTCCCATGTGTCCTCGGGATTGCTTTACATCACATAAGAGTTTTTCCAGGCTTGCCCTTTGCTACAAAAAGGATTGGGCCAGCTTGCTACACTTTATTTACTTTTGTTACTTGTTACTCGTTACAAATTATCCTATCACAAATCTATCTGTTACCTATTATTTCAGTGCTTGCAGAGAATACCTTGCTGAAAACTGCTTATCATTTCCTTCTGCTCCTCATTGGGTTCGAGACTCTTACTTATCGAAAGGATTATGATAGATCCCCTATACTTGTGGGCCATCACACACACAAATATATATATATATATATATATATATATATATATATATATATATATATTGCCATATGATCTCTTATGCTAAAGTAACAATTCAATCACAATTTCAAGTATGAATCATAAACTTCATTGAGAACCAACAAACTCTAATCTCAGTCATTGAGGCAATTGCAATTTATCATAACATAGGAAAGAGTCAATATAAGAGCTTTTCAGCAAGTACACATACTCAACCATCCTTTAGTCTTTCACAATTGCTAACACTCGCGCAATATTTATGGGTATGAAGTTTTAATCGGACACAGAGAAAGATAGGGGCTTATAGTTTTTCCTCCCAATGTTTTACCTCAAGGGTAATGTCAACAATAATAGTTCATGAATACTCACATCCAATTAGCTATATATATCAGGATCTTTCCAACACATTGTGCTTGCCAAAGGATAAATTGTAAAAAGGAGAGGTGAAGATCACCATGACTCTTATGTAAGGTAGAAGATAAAAGTAAAAGATAGGCCCTTCGCAGAGGGAAGCAGAGGTTGTCATGCGTTTTTATGGTTGGATGCACGAAATCTTAATGCAAAAGAACGCCACTTTATATTGCCACTTGTGATATGAACCTTTATTATGCAGTCCATCGCTTTTATTTCTTCCATATCACAAGATCGTATAAAGCTTATTTTCTCCGCACTAATAAGTCATACATATTTAGAGAGCAATTTTTATTGCTTGCACCGATGACAACTTACTTGAAGGATCTTACTCAATCCATAGGTAGATATGGTGGACTCTCATGGCAAAACTGGGTTTAGGGATATTTGGAAGCACAAGTAGTATCTCTACTTGGTGCAAAGAAATTGGCTAGCATGAGAGGGAAAGGCAAGCTCAACATGTTGGATGATCCATGACAATATAATTTATCTCAGATGTAAGAAAACATAACCCATTACGTTGTCTTCCTTGTCCAACATCAACTCTTAGCATGTCATACTTTAATGAGTGCTCACAATCATAAAAGATGTCCAAGATAGTATATTTATATGTGAACCTCTCTTTCTTTATTACTTCCTATTAATTGCAACGATGACCAAAACTATGTTTGTCAACTCTCAACAACTTTTATTCATCATACTCTTTATATGTGAGCTCATTACTCTCCACAAGATCCATATGATCTCTTTATTTCTTTTTATTTGTTCTCTTTTATTTTATTTTATTCCCTCAAGATCATAGCAAAATAATCAAGCCCTTGACTCAACACTAATCTTTATTATATAGCTCACGAACTCGATTACATAGAGGGATCATAAAGCAAAACTCACAACTAGATCATACTAAAACTTTATTCTACTAGATCAAGATATCACTAAAAGGATCGAACTAAGAAAAACGGTAAAGATAAAAGTGATGGTGATACGATACCGGGGCACTCCCCCAAGCTTGGTAGTTGTCAAGGGGAGTGCCCATACCAGTGTGATTATATCTCTTTCTTCGGGGGGTGATGTGATAATCTTGGCGATGATGCCCCTCGGGATATGATTCTCTTCCTCGAGCTTATTGACTTGCTGCTTGAGGTTCATTATTTCCTTACAGAGCTTCCAGTGACGGCTAAAGCTCCTTTCACCCAAGGATGTTGCATAGCTGTGGGAGAACAAGTAACACTTTTTTCATATTTTCATAAGAAAGAAATCTAACATTGGAAGGGATAACCGAGTTTGGAATAGCTGAGCTCTGTGGTTCCCCCATCGTGAATCCTGCCCGGAAACAAGAAGTAACTTCTTGATCCTCCTCCATGGCATCTATCCTTTTTAAGCCAGCTTCCATCTCTTCCTCCGTTCAGGGCCCAAAGTGATCGGCATCGCTATTTGCCCCCGGACCTAGTGTCGGATGAGACACCCGACTCTCCCCGACTGATTCTTGAGAAGACATATTGCTCTAATCTGCGGCAGAAATAGCTTGAAACAAAGATAAGAGATATTTGCGTGATACGGTGGTCAAAACCTTCGGGAGATTATATAACAAATTTTTACCGACCAAAAGAAGTATCGTGCAAGAAAACAGAGTCCCGAGAGCACATGAGGTGCCCACGAGGCAAGGGGTGCGCCTCCCACCCTCGTGGGAGCCTCGTGTCCTTTCCGGTTTGCTTCTTATTTTCCTATTTTATTAAATATTCTAAAATTAAGACATATTGCCATTAGAACTATTTTGGAGTCGGTTTACTTACGTGCCACGTACCTATTCATTTTGGTAGTCCGAAACATTCTGGAAAGTGTCCCTTATGCATTCCTCCGGGGTTACGGTTTCAATAATATTAGTTTCAACATTTATAGGATTACTTGAGATATAATGTTTGATTCTTTGACCGTTCACCACCCTTGGATTTGTGCCTTCTAAGTTGTTGATTTTTATGGCACCGGAACGGTAGACCTCCTCGATAACGTAAGGACCTTCCCATTTAGAGAGAAGTTTGCCTGCAAAAAATCTTAAACGAGAGTTGTATTGCAATACATAATCACCTACATTGAACTCACGCTTTTGTATCCTTTTATCATGCCATCTTTTAACCTTTTCTTTAAACAGCTTGGCATTTTCATAAGCCTGGGTTCTCCATTCATCAAGTGAGCTAATGTCAAATAACCTCTTCTCACCGGCAAGTTTGAAATCATAATTGAGCTCTTTAATGGCCCAATATGCCTTATGTTCTAGTTCAAGAGGTAAGTGGCATGCTTTACCATAAACCATTTTATACGGAGACATACCCATTGGATTTTTATATGTAGTTCTATAGGCCCATAATGCATCATCAAGTTTCTTCGACCAATTCTTTCTAGATCTATTAACAGTCTTTTGCAAAATTAATTTGAGCTCTCTGTTGCTCAATTCTACTTGATCACTACACTGTGGGTGATAAGGAGATGCAATTCTATGATTAACGTCATACTTAGCACCATGAATTTTACGAAAGGCACCATGAATAAAGTGTGAACCACCATCAGTCATTAAATATCTAGGGACTCCAAACCTCGGGAAAATAACTTCTTTAAGCATCTTAATAGAGGTGTTATGATCAGCACTAATAGTTGGAATAGCTTCTACCCACTTAGTAACGTAATCAACAGCAACTAAAATATGTGTATACCCATTAGAGGAAGGAAAAGGTCCCATATAATCAAAGCCTCAAACATCAAATGGTTCAATAACAAGTGAATAATTCATAGGCATTTCTTGACGTCTACTAATATTACCAATTCTTTGACATTCATCACAAGACAAGACAAACTTACGGGCATCCTTGAAGAGAGTAGGCCAATAAAAACCGGATTGCAATACCTTATGTGCAGTTCTATCTCCAGCATGGTGTCCTCCATAAGCCTCGGAGTGACACTTGTGTAGGATCTGTTCCTGTTCATGCTCAGGTACACAACGTCTAATAATATCATCTACTCCTTCTTTATAAAGATGTGGGTCATCCCAAAAGTAATGTCTCAAATCATAAAAGAACTTTTTCTTTTACTGATATGTGAAACTAGGTGGTATAAATTTAGCAACAATATAATTAGCATAATCAGCATACCATGGAGTAGTTCGAGAAGCATTTATGACATTTAATTGTTCATCAGGAAAGCTATCATCAATAGGTAGTGGGTCATCAAGAACATTTTCTAACCTAGAAAAGTTGTCTGCAACGGGGTTCTCCGCTCCCTTTCTATCAATAATATGCAAATCAAATTCTTGTAGCAAGAGAACCCATCTAATAAGTCTAGGTTTAGCATCTTTATTTTCCATAAGATATTTAATAGCAGCCTGATCAGTGAATAGTTACTTTAGAATCAACAACATAAGGTCTGAACTTATCACAAGAAAATACAACTGCTAAAAATTCTTTTTCAATGGTAGCATAATTTCTCTAGGCATTGTCTAGAGTTTTACTAGCATATTGAATAACATTTAATTTCTTATCAACTCTTTGCCCTAGAATAGCACCTACAACATAATCACTAGCATCACACATAATTTCAAAGGGTAAATTCCAATCAGGTGGCTGAACAATAGGTGCAGAAATCAATGCTTTCTTAAGTATTTCAAATGCTTCTACGCAATCATCATCAAAGACAAAAGGAATGTCTTTTTGTAATAGATTAGTCAGAGGCCGAGAAATTTTTGAGAAATCCTTAATGAACCTCCTATAAAAACTGGCGTGACCGAGGAAGCTTCTTATACCTTTAATGTCCTTGGGACATGGCATCTTTTCAATAGCATCAACTTTAGCTTTATCAACTTCAATGCCTCTTTCAGAAATTTTATGCCCCAATACAATACCTTCATTAACAATAAAGTGGCATTTCTCCCAATTCAGAACAAGATTAGTTTCTTCACATCTCTGAAAACTTGATCAAGGTTGCTTAAGCAATCATCAAAATAGGATCCATAAACGGAGAAATCATCCAAAAGGTAGCAGGTGCATTACATAAACCAAAAGGCATACGTCTATAAGCAAAAGTATCAAAAGGGAAAGTAAAAGTGGTCTTTAATTGATCATTGGGTGACACAGGCATTTGGGAGAAGCCAGAGTAACCATCTAGAAAGCAAAAATGTGTGTGTTTGGATAATCTTTCTAGCATTTGATCAATAAAAGGCAAGGGGTAATGATCTTTTTTAGTAGCCTTATTTAATTTTCGGAAATCAATTACCATCCTATAACCTGTAATAATTCTTTGTGGGGTCAATTCATCTTTATCATTAGGAACGACATTAATACCTCCCTTTTTAGGGACACAATGGACAGGACTTACCCACTGACTATCAGCAACGGGATAAATTATACCTGCCTCAAGGAGCTTTAATATTTCCTTTCTTACCACTTCTTTCATCTTAGGATTTAGCCGTCGTTGGTGATCAATAACTGGTTTGGCATCTTCCTCCAAATTTATTTTGTGTTGACATAGAGTGGGACTAATGCCCTTAAGATCATCAAGAGTATATCCAATAGCAGCATGATGCTTCTTCAGAGTTTTCAATAATTTCTCTTCCTCCTTCTCTGAAAGGTTAGCACTAATAATAACAGGATATATTTTCTTTTCATCAAGATAAGCATATTTAAGAGTATCAGGTAATGGTTTAAGCTCAAACATGGGATCACCCTTGGGTGGAGGAGGATCACCTAGGATTTCAACGGGAAAGTTGTGTTTCAAAATAGGTCCCTGTTTAAAGAATACTTCATCTATTTCCCTTCTTTCATTCATAAACATATCATTTTCATGGTCTAGCAAGTATTGTTCTAATGGATCAGTAGGAGGCACAGCAATAAAAGCAAGACCAATAATTTTTTATCTTTACTAGGCAATTCTTTATCATGGGGTTGTCTACGAAATTTAGAAAAATTAAACTCATGAGACATATCCCCTAAACCAACAGAAACAATATCCTTATTGCAGTCTATCTTAGCATTGACAGTATTCAAGAAGGGTCTACCAAATATAATGGGACAAAATCTATCTTGAGGGGAACCAAGAACAAGAAAATCAGCAGGATATTTAACCTTCCCACACAAGACTTCAACATCTCTAACAATCCCAATTGGCGAAATAGTATCTCTATTGGCAAGCTTAAGAGTAACATCAATACCTTCTATTTCAGCTGGTGCAATATCATCCATAATTTCGTGATATAAGGAAATAGGTATTGCACTAGCACTAGCACCCATATCACACAAGCCATGATAACAATGATCTCCTATTTTAACAGAAATAACAGGCATGCCTACCACAGGTCTATATTTATCTTTAGCACCAGGTTTAGCAATTCTAGAAGTCTCATCACAGAAGTAAATAACATGCCCATCAATATTATCGACCAAGAGATCTTTAACCATAGCAACGTTAGGTTCAACTTTAACTTGCTCAGGGGGGTTAGGTGTCTTAATATTACTTTTGTTGACCACAGTTGAAGCTTTAGCATGATTATTTATTCTAACAGGGAAAGGTGGTTTCTCAACATAAGCAGTAGGAACAATAGGATCATTATAAGTGATAGTCTTTTCTTAAACTTTAGTAGGTGCAAATACTTTTACTTCAATGGGAGGATTATATTTAAACCACTTCTCCTTAGGGAGATCAACATGAGTAGCAAAGGATTCACAGAAAGAAGCTACTATCTCAGAGTCAAGTCCATATTTAGTGCTAAATTTACGGAAAACATCGGTATCCATAAAATATTTAACACAATCAAACTTAGGTGTTATACCTGACCCCTTACCTTCGTCGAGATCCTAATCTTTAGAGTTGCATTTAAGTCTCTCCAATAATGTCCATCTGTATTCAATAGTTTTCATCATAAAGGAACCAGTACAAGAAGTATTGAGCATGGAGTGATTGTTGTCAGAAAGTCGAGCATAAAAAATTTGAATAATCATTTATCTTGAGAGCTCATGATTGGGGCATGAATATAACATTGACTTAAGCCTCACCCAAGCTTGAGCGATGCTTTCTCCTTCGCGAGGCCAAAAATTATATATATATATAATTACGATCACGATGAACAAGATGCATAGGATAAAACTTCTGATGGAATTCCAATTTCAACCGTTTGTAGTCTCATGATCCCATATCATCACATAGCCTATACCATGTAAATGCATCTCCCTTCAAATATAAAGGGAAGACCTTCTTCTTGATAACATCAACGGGCATACCTGCAAGCTTAAATAATCCACACACTTCATCCACATATATTAAGTGTAAGTCAGGATGCAATGTTCCATCTCCTGCAAAAGGATTAGCTAGCAGTTTCTCTATCATACTCGAAGGAATTTCAAAACAAACATTTTCATTTTCAGTAGGTTGAGGAGCAACTATTTGCTCTACCGATCGAGGTGAAGATACCCCAAACAAGCCCCTCAAAGGATTACTTTCCATAGTAACAAGTGACAGTAAATTTCAACACACTATATAAGTTTTTCCTTACCAAATTCCACCTACCAAAGGCGCTTCACCCCCCGGCAACGGTGCCAGAAAAGAGTCTTGATGACCCACAAGTATAGGGGATCTATTGTAGTCCTTTAGATAAGTAAGAGTGTCGAACCCAACAAGGAGCAGAAAGAAATGATAAGCGGTTTTCAGCAAGGTATTCTCTGCAAGCACTGAAATTATCGGTAACAGATAGTTTTGTGATAAGGTAATTGGTAACGAGTAGCAAGCAATAAAAGTGAATAAGGTGCAGCAAGATGGCCCAATCCTTTTTGTAGCAAAGGACAAGCCTGAACAAACCCTTATATGATGTAAAGCGCTCCCGAGGACACATGGGAATTATCGTCAAGCTAGTTTTCATCACGATCATATGATTCACGTTCGGTACTTTGATAATCTGATATGTGGGTGGACCGATGCTTGGGTATTTTCCTTACTTGGACAAGCATCCCACCTATGATTAACCCCTATTGCAAGCATCCGCAACTACAACAGAAGTATTAGGGTAAACCTAACCATAGCATGAAACATATGGATCCAAATTAGCCCCTTACGAAGCAACGCATAAACTAGGGTTTAAGCTTTTGTCACTCTAGCAACCCATCATCTACTTATTACTTCCCAATGCCTCCCTCTAGGCCCAAACAATGGTGAAGTGCCATGTAGTCGACGTTCACATGACACCACTAGAGGGATGACAACATACATCTCATCAAAATATCGAACGAATACCAAATTCACATGACTACTAATAGCAAGACTTCTCCCATGTCCTCAGGAACAAATGTAACTACTCACAAAGTATATTCATGTTCATAATCAGAGGGGTATTAATATGCATAATGGATCTGAACATATGATCTTCCACCAAGTAAACCAACTAGCATCAACTATAAGGAGTAATCAACACTACTAGCAACCCACAGGTACCAATCTGAGGTTTGGATACAAAGATTGGATACAAGAGATGAACTAGGGTTTGAGATGCGATGGTGCTGGTGAAGATGTTGATGGAGATTGACCCCCTCCCGATGAGAGGATCGTTGGTGATGACGATGGTGATGATTTCCCCCTCCCGGAGGGAAGTTTCCCCGGTGGAACAGCTCCGCTGGAGCCCTAGATTGGTCCGGCCAAGGTTCCGCCTCATGGTGGTGGAGTCTCATCCCGAAAGCTTGCTTATTATTTTTTTCTCAACGAAAGACTCCATATAGCAGAAGATGGGCATCGGAGGGCCACCAGGGGGCCCACGAGGCAGGGAGCGCGCCCAGGGGGTAGCACTACAAAAAAAATACACTTCCGTGATGATACATGTTTGTCACAGTAGGTCGCTTTTTTGTCATGCATGTACATCCACGACAAATTTATGACAGAATCAAGATAGTCATACCTGTGCTATCATAGAAGTGTTCCATGACATTACCAAAATTATCATTACGGAAGTGTCCACTTCCATGACGATAAATCGCGCGTCACAGAAGTGCTTTCGTCAAGGGTGACCGACATGTGGCATCCACCGTAACGGAACGCTGTTAAGCTATCAGGTCGGGTTTTGGATCCGATAACCCGTTAGCAGCCCCGACCAATGGGAAATTTCCACGTGTAAAATTCTTATTGGCCGGACGAAACACGTGTCAGCTCATCGGTGGGTCAGATAGGCGCCTATGATACATCGACACGTGGCACGGCCCAACAGAGGCCCATTCCTATGTAAAGGCCGGCCCGTTTGACTTGGTTAAAAGCTGGCAGGCCGGCCCATGGAAAGCATGTTAACGGCCTGTTCGAATATAGCCCATTTACAGCCCGCTAACCCAAGACCCGTTACGCCCTATCCGAATTAGGCCCAGTAGCGTCATCTGGGCCATCCAATATGATTCCAGCCCGTTTTCACTTCTGGCCCATGTATGGCCCATGAAGTCTTTCGGCCCATATGATGCCCTATGTAACTCTTGGCCTATTAACGGCCCGTGGTGAAACTGGCCCGTAATGAACAGTGTATCACTTCACACCCGTTAATGGCCCGTGATGAACAGTGTATCACTTTATACCCATTAACGGCCCATTATATCGTTGGACCGTTTCCAGCCCATGTTATCTTTCGGCCTTCTTCAGAGCCCATTTATTCTTGGGCTCATTTCCAGCATTCGTTTACTTACGGCCCGTTACTGTCATTTTCTGCTTGTGGGCCAAATTCAGCCCGTGGTTACAGTCGGCCCATTTGTGGTCCGTTAATACGTTGGGCCATTTTCATAGCGTCATCAAATACGGCCTATTAACGATGGCCCGTTATGGTCGGCCATGAACAGACGATTCCAACTCTAGCCCGTTTACGGCCAGAATGCTGTCTGTTCGGCCCATGTTTGGCCAATCGATCATACAGCCCGTATAAGGCCCATTGATGATACGGCACGTAGAAGGCCCATTGATGATACGGCCCGTAGAAGGCCCATTGTTTCTATGGCCCGTAGAAGGCCCACTGTTTATACGGCCCGTAGAAGGCCCATAGTTTCTACGGCCCGTAGGAGGCCCAGTGTCACTACAGTAAATATTAGCCCATGGTTATTGTGGCCTAGTTTTAAAAAATAGGTTATTGCAGCCACTAGCAAACCACAGAAAAAGAACTGCACTGACTACAAGCAAACAAATAAACAAGACACCAAGGAAATAAATAAGCAAGCAACTTACACTAGGCTATCACGGCTATTACACATATTACATCCACTGGGCATCAAAGTTCGCCACCAGTGCAAATATAGGGAACACAGTAGCATATAAACGCCGCAGCAAAACAAGTCCAGAACTGAAACCACTTCAGAAGAGCTCAAGAAACAATATCCTGGGTACCCATAATGCTGGCAAGATGCTTAGCAAGCTTATTAACTTTCTCTTGTTTGGCGCTTAAGTCCTCCAGCGCTTGCTGTTGCACCAGAAAGTATGCATCTGAATTCTGCAGGGACTTCCTCAGTCCTTCGACTTCCTGTCGCATAACATCTGATCGATGTCTTTCAACTTGAAGTTGAGACTCAAGAAGCCGAACAGATTCAGGCAACGAGTTCGAAGAGCTGGTGCCAGCAGTGGTAGCCAGTAACTCGAAAACTACATCAAGACAGGACTTTGGGGTTGTCTCAGTGTCTTCAATATAGTTTTTATCAGCTTTCTTGGAGACCAACAGGGATGTCTCACTATCTTGAACCTTATCTGCATTACTTCCTTTACCATTGCATAACAGGGTACTCTTCTCCAATATTTTATCCGCGTTCTAAAAGAGAAACAAACAAACACATCTCAGGTTTACCAG
Organism: Triticum dicoccoides; assembly: GCF_002162155.2. Taxonomy (NCBI): domain Eukaryota; kingdom Viridiplantae; phylum Streptophyta; class Magnoliopsida; order Poales; family Poaceae; genus Triticum; species Triticum dicoccoides. The sequence continues at coordinate 529,580,322 of NC_041390.1, read as the reverse complement.
TTCACTAGTAAGGTGGACAGGATAACAGCATGAAACAAACATATATCTATGTAGTATGGTCACTGTATGGTCTATATCATTCTAGTTTATGTTGCCAAATCAAGATAGATACAGTTCGAATCATATCTATTTAAGACAAAGCAGCATAGACAGAATATAAGTGTGGGAAACTACACAGCAATAACAACACTTGTAATTTGCATGGCATGAGAACATAACTGTTTATTCAATTGAAACTGAAATCAACATAGAGCAAGTTACAACAGCAAACAGCCAAACACGTTGAAGAAACAGGTTTAAAACATACCTGTTCCGCCATTGGAGTTTCAGTTGCATCCTTAAAATTTTAAATTAGTTGGTATCAGTAAATACAGTGATGCAAGAGCAAAGTAGTATGAACCATAGCTACGGAACCTGACCTGAGAACAATTCTTCTTCTTCTTTAAGCCTTGACTTCAGGTTCGGAGTGGTGGTCCTCGTGATTTGGGCACTGCAGTTGCCTTACTAACTGCTCATGTTTGGGTGCTCTGTGGTGGAGACGGTGCTGTGTCAACGGGAACTGGGTGTCTATCTGCTGGGGTTGGGGTTAGAAGGGGTGTAGCTGGTTCTCTGTCCAACTAGGTAGGGGTACAATCTGCATGAGTGTGGATTATGTGTGGTGGGGCTGGTTCTTGGGCAAGTACAACCGTGGTTCTACCTGCATCGACAGGTAGCACGATCTTTTCTGAAGACCGTGTTTTTACTCCCACAGATACTGCCATCACTCCCTCCAATTGAAATGGCTGATAAACAAGAAAAGTAATTGAATGTGCAGACATTGTAAGATAGACAGGTGCAATGGATAGTAGGGAAGAAACAGGGCATGAATAATTCACATTTATGTTGTCTAAGCAAACAGAATAGCAGGACATAATTTCACATATATGATGGCTAATTAAATAGGATAGCATGACACAATTTCACATGTATGATGGCTAACTAAACAGGATAGAATGACATACTTAAAATATGATGACTATGTAAATAGGATGACATGATATAACTATATGATGTGTCTATTAAAGTGGGTGGCATGCCATAAATCACAAACATGCCGTCGATGGAAACATGATGGCATGATATAATTCACAGATATAATGACATAATTTAAATATGATGACTATGTAAACAGGATGAGATGATATAACTATATTATGTCTTTACAAAATGGGTTGGCATGCCATAATTCAGATACATGTTGTCTATGTAAACATCATAGGATGACATAATTCAAATATATGATTTATATACTAAGGAAGTGAGCAGAGGGCAATCGCATATATGATGTGTCAACTAAGGAGATGGCATTCAATGTTGTGTATATGATGTAAAAACTAAGCATTGCAATACAACATATGCATTATATGAGTAATATAACCCTGCCAAGTTTGAGCATACACCTCAGGGGGATAATAGGACTGCTCATCTGCCTCTGAATCCTCCTCTAAAGAGCTATCTGTAACCAGCAAGATATCTGCTTCAGCAGGTAGCATTGTCTGCTCTGAAGACCTTGTTTTCACTCCAGATTTCTCCATCACCAATTCAAATGGGTGATGCACAGGAAGAGCAGTTGAATATACAAACATTGTCGACAAAAGCAATGAGAAATACAAAAAAGGACGGCATGATATAATTCACATATATGACGCTTGCCTAAACAGCATGGCATTGCATAATTCACATACATAATGCCTTGCAACAAGATAACATTGCATAATTCACATATATAATGTCTTGCAACAAGATGGCATTGCATAATTCACATATATGGTAATTAGACACTAAACAGGTGGCATTCACACAAAGCATGTCTAAACTAAGCAAATGACATAGCAATGCAAGATACCATACGCACGATATGAGCAACATAACCCTGCCAAGTTAGGGCATGCACCTCGGGGGGGGGGGAATATGACTGGTCATCTGTCTCTGAATCCTCCTCTGAGGAGCTATCGGTAACCAGCAAGACATGCGCTTCGTCAGATAGCATTGTCTGCTCTGAAGACCTTGTTTCCACTCCAGATTTTTCCATGACCGTGCCAAATGGCTGATGCACAGGAAGAGTAATTGAATGTACTAAAATTGTTGACAAATTTAACACATAATAAAAAAATGATGGCATGATATAATTCACATATAAGATGACTGGCTAACCAGGGTGGCATTGCAAAATTCACATATATGATGCCTGGCTAGACAAGATGGCATTGCGTGATTCACATATATGATAAACAAACTAAACAGATGGCATTGACACAAAGCATGTCTAAACTAAGCATATGACATCTTTAATGTATACAGTAAGCAATGCAAGGCACCATATGCATGATATTACCAACATCAGCATGCCAAGTTATAGCGAAGACCTCATGGGGTAAATAGGAGTGGTCTTCTCCTTCTGAATCCCCCTCATAACAGTTATCTTCATCTTGATTACGATCTGAAATGGGTGGAGGGGGCTGCCTTTGTGCCCACCATGGAACGACGTCTGCATGAAATTTTATTGCCACGCAAGGCTCGTCTCTTTTGCTCTACATGATCAGTTCCATTGTGTACAATAACTGGCATGCATAGGAATAAAACATAGTGAGATTATGTAAGGAGTGCATGCACAAATCCAGAGTGATGGTAGCAAACTGTGGATAGACCCAAAACCAATGATAGCAGGCAGATAATAGCTTTAGTTAAAAAATACAGATAATGGCTGAGGGAGTCCTGGATTAGGGGGTCTCCGGACAGCCGGACTATATCCTTTGGCCGGACTGTTGGACTAAGAAGATACAAGATTGAAGACTTCGTCTCGTGTCTGGATGGGACTCTACTTGGCGTGGAAGGCAAGCTAGGCAATACGGATATGGATATCTCCTCCTTTGTAATCGACCTTGTGTAACACTAACCCTCTCCGGTGTCTATATAAACCGAAGGGTTTTAGTCCGTAGGACAACAATCGCAACATACAATCATACCATAGGCTAGCTTCTAGGGTTTAGCCTCTCTGATCTAGTGGTAGATCTACTCTTGTACTACCCATATCATCAATATTAATCAAGCAGGACGTAGGGTTTTACCTCCATCAAGAGGGCCCGAACCTGGGTAAAACATCATGTCCCCTGCCTCCTGTTACCATCCGGCCTAGACGCACAGTTCGGGACCCCCTACCCGAGATCCGCCGGTTTTGACACCAACATTGGTGCTTTCATTGAGAGTTCCTCTGTGTCGTCGCCATTAGGCTTGATGGCTCCTACTATCATCGATAGCGATGCGGTCCAGGGTGAGACTTTTCTCCCCGGACAGATCTTCGTATTCGGCGGCTTTGCACTGCGGGCTAATTCGCTTGGCCATCTGGAGCAGATTGAAAGCTACGCCCCTGGCCATCAGGTCAGATTTGGAAGTTTGAACTACACGGCCGACATCCGTGGAGACTTGATCTTCGACGGATTCGAGCCACGGCCGGGCACGCCGCACTGTCACGATGGGTATGACCTAGCTCTGCCGCCGAAAATTCCCCCAGAGGCCGCGCCCGCATCAGCTCCGACCCTTAGCTCGGAGCCAACTACGCCAATCAAGGATGGGTGGTTAGACACCGCCTCAGGGGCTGCAGTCTCAATGGCGATCGAGCCGAACACCAGCCTAATCCTCTGCGCAGCCCGTGACTCCAAGGTGCCGGACTCTTTTTCTGACTCCGAACCGCCCGCACCCGTGTTAATTGAATCCGATTGGGCGCTGATCATGGAATTCACCACTGCGGATATATTTCAGCACTCGCCCTTCGGCGTCATTCTGAATTCACTAAGGTCTCTCTCTTTGTCAGGAGAGCCCTGGCTGGATTATGGCCAACGGGATTGGGATGCGGACGACGAAGAAATTCGACGCCCACCCACCACCCACTTAATAGCCACTGTCGATGACTCAACCGACATGCTCGACTTCGACTCCGAAGACATCGACGGTATGGACAACGATGCGGGAGGCGAAGAGGAACCACCGCCCACAGGGCGCTGGACGTCCACCTCATCATATGACGTATACATGGTGGACACACCAAAAGAAGACGACAACGAGGAACAGAAGGACGCAACGAAGGCTTGTTCCCTCAAGAAGCAATCAAAGCGGCGGCGCAAGCGCCGCCCCAAATCCCGCCTCGGTAGAAATAACGATCATACAGACCCAGCGTTGGAGCAGGGCGAACCACCGCCGGACCACGGCAATACGGAGAATCAAACCGAACAAACCAATTCTGTCAAAGATAATAGTCCGGACGACATAACGCCGGACAGGCACCCGGAGCAGCAGAATGCCCGTCAAAGGCTTGTTGCCACCGCGAGGAGTCTGAAAAAGCAGAAGCAAAGGCTCAAGGCTACGAAGGACACACTCTAGATCAGATGGAGTAAAGTACTCAACACAGCAGGGAAGTACGGCAGCAATCGCCCCACCAAGAGCTACCCAAAGCGGAAGTTGCTACCTGAATTCGATGAGGAGGCCTCAGACCCCCCACAACCAAAAATTAAAACAGCCATCTGGCCGGATAGATGACCTCACGGCCAACATAAAGCGGCAAGCAACGCCGCACATAAGCCAATACGCGGTCTACGCGAGGGCTCGCATCAAAAGGAGGGCGAAACCAGATCCATCTATGGACCACGCAAGCGTGCTCCAGCATACGATGCAACACAACAAACATCCGAACAACGCGGTACACCCAGATATAGGGGTGCCGCACACCCCCTATGTTTCACCGATGAGGTGCTGGACCATGAATTTCCAGAGGGATTCAAACCCGTAAACATAGAGGCATACGATGGAACAACAGACCCTGGGGTCTGGATTGAGGACTATATCCTCCATATCCACATGGCTCGGGGAGATGATCTCCACGCCATTAAGTATTTACCCCTCAAACTCAAAGGGCCAGCTCGTCACTGGCTTAAGAGCCTCCCCGAAAGCTCCATTGGAAGTTGGGAAGAGCTTGAAGACGCCTTTCGGGCAAATTTTCAAGGGACTTATGTCCGACCTCCGGACGCGGATGATTTGAGTCATATAACTCAACAACCCAGAGAGTCAGCCCGAAAGCGTTGGAATAGGTTTCTTACTAAAAAGAACCAAATTGTTGACTGTCCGAACGCCGAAGCCTTGGCAGCTTTTAAGCATAGTGTCCGTGATGAATGGCTTGCCAGACACCTCGGCCAAGAAAAGCCGAGAACAATGGCAGCATTAACAAGCCTCATGACCCGCTTTTGTGTGGGTGAGGATAGCTGGCTAGCCAGATGCAGCACCAGCGACCCCAGTACATCCGGAGTTAGAGATGGAAACGGGAAATCATGGCGCAACAGCAATAACAAACACCGAAATAAAGAAGACAGCACGAAGAGCACGGCAGTAAACACCGGATTCAAAAGCTCTCGGCCAGGTCAGCAAAAGCCACCCTCTAAAGGCGTCAGAGACGAACTGTCCAGCCTAAACAAAATTCTGGACCAAATATGTCAGATCCATAGCACCCCTGGTAAACCCGCTAATCATACCCACAAAGAATGTTGGGTCTTCGAGTAGTCCGGCAAGCTCAACGCCGTACACAAGGGGGAGGATACACCAAGCGAAGACGAGCATGAGCCTCTCAAGCAAGACACTGGGGAACAAAAGAAATTTCCACCAGAAGTCAAAACAGTAAACGTGTTACACGTGATCAAGGGGAGAAACAAAATGGCACTCCCAGAAAAATATGCCCAAGGGCCTATCACTGCGGAGTCCTGCCACTAGTCGTCTCAACTGATCACTTTCAACCATCATGATTACTCAGCAAGTATCCGGCGTGCAGGATGGGCTGCCTTGGTATTAGACCCAATAATTGACGGATACCACTTCACACGAGTCCTGATGGACGGTGGCAGCAGTCTCAACCTGATATACCAGGATACAATCCGCGAAATGGGGTAGACCCAACGAAAATTTGCCATACCAATACTACCTTTAAAGGAGTAACGCCAGGCCTAGGGGCTCATTGCACGGGCTCCCTGCTACTAAAGGTTATATTCGGCTTCCCCGATAACTTCCGTAGCGAACATTTAACCTTCCAGATCGCTCCGTTCCAAAGTGGCTATCAAGCACTACTTGGACGCGAAGCTTTTGCTCGCTTTAATGCAATACCACATTACGCTTCCCTGACGCTCAAGATGCCCGGTCCACGTGGCATCATTACAGTGAATGGAAGTATTAAGCGATCCTTGCGCGCCGAAGAGAATGAGACTCCCTTGGCAGCCGCACACTAAAAACGGCCTCGCCAACTAAAGTATTTGATAGGTCGTCAAGACCATGGACGCGGTTAGACGAGTCCGGCGCTGCTATATGTAATTTATACCGGATTGATGGCCACACCCCTATTACAAATACAAGGGGCCCAACGCGCGCAAACAAGTGGCAATTTATACTCATTTATAGTTATACATGGTTTCTTTAAAAACTATCTCTCTGCATGACAACTTTTTCACCTAAATTCCTCTCTTTTAGAGATGACCATCATGCTACACCCGTCCAGGATACGGCACAACGGAGACACAGGCGCAGACGTGCAGCAGTGACCCGTTCCAAGGATTCTTTTTAGATTAAGACCCTGCGTAAACCTTTTTTCCTGTCTCTTGTTGATACACATCCACCGAATTCCCAGCTAAATTGAGAAGGATGCTGACGTCTTGGCATGTGGCCACGTCAGAATAATGCACATACCTGGACACAAGGGGCTTCTTACAAAGGGCACTATTTAGGCCCGGTTTATACCATAAAGACCGAATACCTTAGGGAGTGTTCGGCGTCGCGAGTTCGGCCTTATATGCATCAGCTCCGAATCATTGTCTTTGGTCAAATGTTGGGTTTGCCCGGCTCCTGTGTTTTGGTGCCTTACGTTCCGCTTTATCGGCTAAGGCAGCACCAGGAGAACTACTGCGATTGTGCCCTGGTTCATCCGGACGAGCACCTCAGTAGAGAAAGCCGAAAATTGACTGTCATGATATAGCGTGAGACTGGTCAACCACTCGATGACCTATCGGAATGTTAGAATTCCTCCGCCTTAACGAAGGGCCGTTTTCCGGCCAGGCATGTACGCACCCCGAGATCGGGAGAGTGCGGAGCCACCAGGGGCTATCTAGTAGCCCCACTGTCAAACTCCTATGGCTAAGTGAATGTGTTAAAGCATTATAGTCCGGTTGCCTCGTTCGCTACGCTATCACCTCCTTAATAGGACCAAGACGTTGGGTTAAGTGTGAACACGCATTTTTCATGAGCACCTCCGCATTATATGCGTGGGGGTCGAAGCCGATGGCTGCAATCTTTCAGGTTATACACATGTATACATAAACGGCCGCACAGGAGGCATCATACCACTTGCAGGCAAAAGTATAAACATAGCCTTATAAAATTTCATAAAAGCATTGTGTTTACAATGAGAATACATATCACTCAAACATAATATTCTTTGAGCACTGGGCCTCTATCAAACGAGCACCCTCGAGAACCTCCTCGAAATAGTGCTCGATAGCCACTCGGCCTATGGCCGAACCCTGCGCCGCAACAGTGGTAGCGTCCATCTCCGCCCAGTATGCTTTAACACGGGCAAGGGCCATGCGCGAGCCTTCTATGAATGCCCACCTCTTCATCACATTAATGTGCGGCACCACACCAAGGAACCGCTGCACTAAACTAAAATAGTTGTTCGGCTTTGGCTTTTCCGGCCATAGCTGATCCACGACAGACCTCATGGCGAGTCCGGACAACCTATTTAGTTCGGCCCATTCGGCTAGCTGATCAGTCAATGGAAGCGGACGCTCTGGAACTTTGAATTGCGACCAGAACATCTTGTCCACTTCATGATCCGTTTGACCTTGGAAGTATTTGGCTGCATCGGCAGCGCTCACCGCCAAGTCCATATACGCATCTACTGAACTCCACAGCCGATCCAGAGGGGCATACCATGGATCTCCAAACTTCCTCCATAGCATGAAGGGCTTCCCAGCCGCAATATCCCCGGCTTCCCGCAGCTCCTCCTTCTTCGCTCTCATAGCAGAGCGGGTGTCTTTGTCTGCCATCGTGGCCTTCTCAAGGTCCGTTGCCTTCGCTCGGTTATCTTTTTCAAGGAGCCGGCAACGGTCGGCAGTGTATTTTAATTCTACGGCCATCTTGGCCATCTTCTCTTGGCTCTCGTAATGTGCGGCCTTCTCGGCTTTCAACTCTTCGGCCGCCTTCAAAGCAGCTGCATTACTAATCCTCGCTTGTTCCTTGGCTCGGGCAAGTTCTGCCCACAAGGTTTCCACTGTGGCAGCTCCATTTGCAGTCACAACATATTAAAGAATTGGCATCATGCTGCTCTTACTATGTGGCATTCACCAGATAATAACACTTACCCTGTGCCTCGTCAAGCCTCTTGTTAGCAAGCTCGATGTCGGCGTCTGCCGCATCCAGTTGTCGTTTTAATTTGGCAAACTCACTAGTCCGGCTAGCCACCGGAGCTTCCACCACCTGCACATACGGGCACTCTGGTTATTGCCTGGGACTATGATCCTCTGTTCACCGTCGTTCCCGACGACAACCAGAGTCTCAGGGGCTACTATCTACACAGGGCACACCTAACATGTGCGGTACTATCACATATTATCTCACGTACCTCAAAGCCTGTCAGTAGACTTATAAAGGCTTCATGTAATCCGCTTTAGGCGGACGAAATTCTCTCCATCACCGTACCCATCAGCATACGGTGTTCTTCTGAGATGGCCGCTCGCCCCTCCAGCTCCCTCAGAACGTCCGACTGCATACCTGACAGTGCCGGACTCTTTTGTTTGCTCTCTTCGGGAGCCGGACACTGGGGACTTCGGGGGTCTATGGGATTATCTTCTGGCTTCACCGTATCCGGAGAGGCCCTCCGTGATGACACTTCGGGGTCGCCCGCTTCTTGAGCGGAGGAGTCCGGGGGAGGCGTTTCGCTCTCCATCATCTCTGGAAGAAGATCCCCCGAAGACGAGCTCAACTGAGAGGGGCTAAGGCCCGAACTGCAAGATATATGCGGCGGTTATTTTCTCAGAAGAAAGATAGTATACCTTCACTATTAAAGTATTTTTTTTGGATCACTTACGACTCGTTGGAGGGCTGATCCCCCCGCGGACTTTGTGCGGCAAAAGCACCCCCCGAGGCAGGACCCTCTGTGGGAGACTTCTTCTCCCGTTTGGAGGCCTCGGCTTTCGGATCCTCGGAAGTAGTCCTTTTCCTACCCCAGTTATCCTCCTTCATGGAGACGCTCATTCCCTCGGTGGGAACTGGTAGCGATGGGGGCCCGCGTCCGCCCGTATTATC
>NC_041390.1:529554630-529570748 GCF_002162155.2 Triticum dicoccoides | reverse complement strand
AGGGCTCCGGGCAAGGTGCGAGCTCGAGCATCTTTTCCAATACCGGATTTTCCAAACCCTCGGGGAGAGCGGCCAAACACCGAATCATCTTTGCCTTTGTTAGCCAGTCTTGGTCAAAGAGCAAACTCTCAGAAATAACTTCATGATGAATAAAAGACAGTGTGTTCGGCTAGAGGATTTCTTACTTTTCGGCGGCGCGGTTACTGCTCAGGCCCACGTCCTCGGTAGTATCCGGACACTCTATTTTAGGTCCGAAGAATGACTTGTACATCTCCTCGTGCGTCAGGCCGAGGAAACTTTGAATGGCACGTGGTCCTTCTGGGTTGAACTCCCACAAGCGAAGGGGCCGGCGTTTGCAAGGCTGGACTTGACGAACCAGCATAACTTGTATTACCACGACCAAATTAAAATCTCCCTCAAAGAGATCTCGAATGCGGCTTTGCAGTATAGGCACGTCCTTGGCTGGACCCCAGCTCAGACCTCTGCTAATCCATGACATTAGTCGTGGTGGGGGGCCCGAGCAGAAAGTGGGGGCAGCCGCCCACTTGGCACTTCTAGGAGCCATGACGTAAAACCACTCCCGTTGCCATAATTTGGACACCTCTGGAAAGGAACCTTTCGGCCATGGAGCTCCTACCATCTTGCCTATTGATGCACCTCCGCATGCTGCATGTTGCCCCTCGATCATCTTCGGCTTCACTTCAAAGGTCTTGAGCCACAGGCCAAAGTGAGGGGTAATGCGGAGGAAGGCCTCACACACAACAATAAATGTCGAGATGTGGAGAAAGGAGTCCAGAGCTAGATCGTGGAAATCTAGCCCGTAATAGAACATCAAACCCCTGACGAAGGGATCCAGAGTGAGGCCTAGGCCTCAAAGGAAGTGGGAGACGAACACGACGTTCTCGTTGGGTTCGGGAGTAGGGACGACCTGCCCTCGAGTAGGAAGCCGATGCGAAACCTCGGCGGTCAGGTATCTGGCCTCCCTCAACTTCTTGATGTCCTCTTCCGTCACGGAGAAGGGCATCCATCGGCCTTGAAGGCTGGATCCGGACATGATTGAAGATCCGGAGCACCTAACCTGGGCTTTGGGTGTTGGAACTCGACGCGGGGGAAGGGTTCGATTGATCACGAGAGGGAAAAAGCGAAAACCTTGTCCCTTTATAAAGAGGGTGAATATCAAGCGTCCTCTCCGTAGCCGTTTAGGACTTGCCTATAATCTAGGAGTCCTAGACACGGTTGGGTTACCCACGACCGCATTAATGAGAATCCCGTAATTGGGGGAACATGATCTCTGCTTTGACAAGACGTGTCAAGAAACCGCCTCACATTATGTGTGGAGCTAGTTGAAGAAAAACGGTTCGAATGATCACCGGGCCATGACATAACGTCATGCTGCCAAAACAAGTCAGCAAATTGGATTTGCGAAAATATTATTCTCTCTACGGCGGAATGTGGAACTTATTTTGCAGGGTCGGACACTATCCTCATATTCAAATTCTTCTGTGATGTATTCGGAGAAGGAACCCGCCTTGCAATGCCGAAGACAATATTGTGCGCCGGACTCATCGTAATTGAAGCCTGGTTCAGGGGCTACTGAGGGAGTCCTGGATTAGGGGGTCTCTGGACAGCCGGACTATATCCTTTGGCCAGACTTTTGGACTATGAAGATACAAGATTGAAGACTTCATCTCGTGTCCGGATGGGACGCTACTTGGCGTGGAAGGCAAGCTAGGCAATACGGATATGGATATCTCCTCCTTTGTAACCGACCTTGTGTAACCCTAACCCTCTCCGGTGTCTATATAAACCGAAGGGTTTTAGTCCGTAGGACAACAATCACAACATACAATCATACCATAGGCTAGCTTCTAGGGTTTAGCCTCTCTGATCTCGTGGTAGATCTACTCTTGTACTACCCATATCATCAATATTAATCAAGCAGGACGTAGGGTTTTACCTCCATCAAGAGGGCCCGAACCTGGGTAAAACATCATGTCCCCTGCCTCCTGTTACCATCCGGCCTAGACGCATAGTTCGGGACCCCCTACCCGAGATCCGCCGGTTTTGACACCGACAATGGCTCCTTTAATGTTTGTTTGCACCCAACATGAAACTCATAGTAGACACCAGAGATTAACCAGATAGTAGACAGATAGTACTGATTGCTGCCCCAATATGTACCCCACAACCATTTAAAAACTCAAGTTTCAGCATTAGTTTGGAACTGACTCGGAGTCTAATAGGTGAACACGACGATAATGTAGCATGTCATCATATTAAGCGACGCATAATGTAAGAAGACACGGAAGAGTGCGACCTCTCTTGCGGACCCGTGTAGTCCTCAAGGCCATCTGCTCAGTTGATGATGGTAATGTAATTGTCGTGGCTGCCGGCGGCGGGGAAGAAGATCTGAGGCGGCGAAAGACAGTCTGGAGAGCGGATCCCTGCTGTGGTGAACCCTTCCGTCGTTGGAGTAGCTGGGGTGGAACACAGCGCCGCAGGAGCAGGACAAACCACACAAGGTTTTCTTTGACATATCTGTAACAGAAGTAATTGAGTAAGGGCTTGTTTGAATTTGAGGATTCTAACAATGCAGGGATATGAAATAGACAGCAATAGGATAGGAATGCACGTGCAAAACAGAGAATTTAAAAACACGGGATTTCTGCCAATCTGGGTGTTTGATTCACAACAATTGGAAGATCACAAGATGCAAAAAAGCATGGTGAGATTAAGTCAAACCACAAGAAAATGTACGGTTATAATGCTATTATGCTACTATCTCTTAGTCTTGTGCTTGATGAATAGGAATATGAAAAGGAGGAGAAGTGGAAATTAGAATTCCTACGGTTTTTCTTTCAAGGAGACACTAAAGGAACAAATCCTACAGTTTTCCTTTGCTCCATTCCTTTGCACCAAATTCATGAAAAGTAGTACCATAGGAAACTTTCCAATTCCGATGTTTTTCATTCACTTTTCCTTTCAAGCACTGGCGATTCTAGTAGGCAGGCTTGAGCAAGGAAAATCCTACACTAAAAAAATGTTTTTGTGCTACTTCTATTACTTTGGACCCAGGCCACTGCCATACTAGCTCAACTCCTAGGCCCATCGACAAATGCACAGCTGAAACGTGCAGAGATAAATAATGATGGCGTTTAAGAGAGTCCATCATGGATAGCTAAGTTGCCTGGTACCTCACTGCTTGTCATATAGTAGGATAAAATAATCGTATTTCCCGTTACTACGAGTGCTCGGTGGACAATATATATAACATGTAGAGTAAAAAAGAGATGCAACAAGTGTAGAACCTCTTTGGCGAAGCCATGTCGATCTCAGCATGATTGGGTTGGCCGGTGAGGATGCTCCGGCTGACTTGGCTGTCGGAGGAGGGGAAGAAGATCTTAGGCGTCTGGAGATGGAGCCCGAGGTACTGCTCCGCTGTGATGGAGGGTTTCATCGTTGGAGCAGCTCAGGTGAGTTGTACGATGCCGAGGCTGAAGCAGGACAAGAGAGACAATGAACAACATTAACCTGAGTGGAATTCTAATAGCATCTCCAATACATGACGTAAAATACATAACCACAAAGTGCTAGATGTAAAATACATCAGCCGCTCATCTCTGAACTTAACTGTCGAAACTGAACTTAACTGTCGAAACTGAATTTTGTTGTCGAAATTGAACGCACTAGCAACGTGAGGCTACACGTCGGTCGACTGACTTTTTCATCTCTGGTTAGTCGATTTTGCAGCCGTTGGATACGAAATCAAGGGCCTGCGGTTCATCTTCAACCTCCACCCCCCTGAGCCGGCCAAACAGCAGCCCCCCGCCGCCCGTGACCGGCGGTGCGCCGCCCCGCCCGCCCCAAAAACACTCCCCACCGCCGGTCCGCTGCCGCCCCGGCCATCCCTCTAGGCCACCCCGTACCGAGCTTTTTCTCCGATGATCCCCACGCCAACGCCCCGCCACCGCCGGTGACCATCGCCCCCATCCTAAACCCTAAGATAGATAGTGGGGTATCTCTTCGGCGAGCCCCCCTCCCCGCTGTGGCTGGTTCTTCCTTCACCCCGGCGAGCCCCCCACCACCTGAAAATCGACTGACCCAAAAGTCGATTCAGTCGACTGAAGTGTAGCTAAATCGGAGCAGCATCGCAAGCAAGAGCAAGAGCGAGAGCAGCAGCGTGAGCAAGAGCAATAGCAAGAGCAGACCATGCAAGGGACCGAGAGCAAGAGTAGAGCAGCAGCGCGAGCGAGAGCTAAAGCAGCAGCAGGTCCTACTGATGTGGACGTCACCGCCGAGGGAGCGACGTCGTGGAGGAAGTGGCTGGCGACGCCGCCGTGGATGGAGCCGCGCCGTGTCGGCTCGGGACCGAGCACCGGCAGCACCGTGAGATCGAATCAAGAAGAAAATGTGGCGATTAGTGTACAACCTCTTTGGTGGCGCCGATTAGGCCGCAGCTTCATCCGAGGAAACGGTGATGATGATGCTCTTCTGGTGGTGCAGGTGAAGACGGCGGTGTGGGAATGGAGGTGGCGCGAAAGATGAGGGGAACATCGGGGCAGCTCCTTGGAGGTGGAGGACGGGGTGGCTGAACCGGTGGGACGATGAGATCAACGACGGATCCTCATCCGGTACGGTGGATGAGGGACGTCGAGGTGTTGTTGTGGACGACATTGTCGGGGAAGAGGCTCCGGCTGGGTGGCGGACGGAGTAGGGTGTGGGGTTTCGTTGCGGGTTTTCGTGGCCTCGGTGTACGAATGGGTGGGCGGATGGGATGGCAGTGGGGAACCATGGCTTAGAGACGCGCTTGTCTGAAATGTGGGGTAAGTTACAAAAGTACCCCCACCGATTTGAGGCGGTTCTTTCAGTTCAGGGGTACCACGGGCATTTCGCGTGTCTGGATTTCACAGGAGGTGGGAGTTTTCGCGCGCGTTGTAATTTCAGAATAGCAAGGCGCGGGTTGACATGGAGGGAGTTGTCGGAGCACAATGAGACAAAGATATATCTTAAATATTTCTGGCTAACAAGGCGCGGGTTGAAGAGGCGGGAGTTTCGCAGCACGATAGACAGAGACCCTAGCTTGAATTTTCGGCATAACAAGGCGCGGCTTGAAATTTCGGAAGAACAAGCTTAACGTGTACCCAAAAAAAGACAATTTGCACCTCAACACGCACAACACACACACAAACACCATTTAGACTAGAGTAAGGTACACGTGCATTGCACGCATGAGATTTGCAACCAAATTATGAATAAATACCACATTATAGCATGCAAGCTTTGAGTCATATATGCATGATGTAGATGTTTGTTTAATTCTTATAGTTCATTTCATTCAAAATCATCTAGTTTTTATAAGAAAGCTAATCTATTTTAAGATTCGTGGAATTGTGTGTTGTAAGACATAAAGTAAAAACAAATAATGGCAAATCATGTAGAAAAACATTTGGGCAATTCTGATATGGAAGGTTCTAGAACAAATAAGAAGTGCTTGTGTTTTGATGTTTGTGCATTATGCTTAAGTTCAACCATGGAGTCTTCTAGATTATACATGTGGCGAAATCTGGTGGAATCTAGATGATATCCAATAGCCAGTAGTGCTCAAATTTGCCATCTTTGGACCATCGGATTCGCCTCATCCAACGACCATCTTTCAAAGTTAAAGTTACCCGCACACAATATAAAAAAATATATAATATATAGGGGTATAGATATAGATATGTGATGCAAAAGCCGCCCATCATCTCCAATTAGAATAGTGTGTCCATGCACGGATGTGACGTGGCCAAATGATGTGTGCCATCGGTATCTCAAATTCAAATCAGTCTGACCTTGTTCAATGTGTATACATTACAACATGCTCGTTTCCAAACCACACCGCGCAGATCTCCGTTATATTCATGCATGCATGGGTTTCAAACATGAGGATCTCTTATTCAAATATTTGAATTCAACTTTACATTGATTGTGACCTCACCTACTCAGCTATTCTTTTACACCCACATAGTAGTCTTCTCTTTATAATTGTACCACTAACTTTCTCTTGTGCATGCATGCACACACTCTACCAGTCGGCATTATCCATCGCACGCATGCAATCTTTTTCTTCAGGTCGGTCTCCCATGAAGGCGCACACCAACACACATCCCCCTCTCCATCATATCGGGCATTCTTTATCTCTCACGCGTGTATGCGCAACGATCGATGTTCCTCTATGTATGTGTGTATATAGCTAGGTCTTTCATAGTTTTCCACACAAATCGATCAATCGATATATCCAGTGAGGTCTCACCCTCTTTCCCACGTCCACATCGATCAATCTATATCTCTCTATATAGGAGTAACATATATAGCTAATACACCCACACTAATTATGTATCCAACATCCCCCTCTCATCATCCATGCCTTCCTCTTCATCTCTCAGACGCGTGCACAATGGCGAAGACAGGGGGCAGTAAGGGCCATGCCCCCCTCCCCCCCCCCCTAACATCACTATATATCAAGGGTAATATGAATGTGATCATTAGACAATTGCTGCTAAAAATGGTTTAAGTTCGTGAATTGACCCTCCTCGTAAAGGATCAGCAATGCTTGGCCCCCTAGCTCATTTATTTTTCATGGCTCCGCCACTGCGTGCATCAGCGCACGTGTTCGCCCCCTCTCTCTAAATATCGATCTCCACTTGTGTATTCCTTCATAGTCTCCCTCCACTCGGCCCCTCGCACCATCTTCTAGCCCACCCACCGGATTTTGCCACATGTACAATCTAGCAGACTCCATGGTTGAACTTAAGCATAATGCACAAGGCTCAAAACAACAGTGGTTCTCTTTTGTTCTAGATTCTTCCGTATCATAATTGCCCAAACTTTTTTTCTAGTTGAATTGCCATTATTTGTTTTTACTTTATGCTTTACAACACACAATTTCATGAATCATAAAATATATTAAGGGCTTCTTTGATTCAAAGGATTCTCAAAGGAATTTTGGAGGATTCTAATCATTGGAAATTTTTCCTATCTTGGTTGTTTGATTCGTAGGATTGTAAACCATAGGAATTTTTCCATATGATTCATTTGCACTAGATTTCATGGGAAACATCACATCCACTCAAAACTCTTTGAGAGAATTCTGTGTTTTTTCTATGCACAATCAAACACTCGTACAATCCTGTAGGATTCAAGACGACATTCCACTATAATCCCATGTTTTTCCTATTCCCGCGTTCTTAGCTTTTTATAAAAACTAATTGATTTTGAATGAGATGAACTATAAGAATTAAACGAAGGGCTACATCAGCCATATACGACTCAGAGCTTACATGCTATAGTGTTGTATTTATTCATAATTTGGTTGCAAAATCTGATGCGTGCAATGCATGTGCACCTTACTAGTATTTCGAGTTTGTGCAAAACATGTAAACTAGAATACCAATGGCACGCTACACAGTGTCTCTCTTACAGTTCATGAAGCCACATGGCACATGTGTAGGCGTTGTCGCGACCTCCTTGCATGGATTGATCACAGTGACGTGCTGTTGGTTCCAGAAGAATGTACTCGTGCTCCCTGAGCCATACTGGCGGTACATGCACGAAGCGAAGATGTGCACGCACTCCATGCACGCACTCATTCCTCGCACGCACACGCGGGTATACGGGTGGACGCAATTTTGTACCAAGATCCACCCCATGTGATAATTTGACGCATGTAAAGTCGTTCACTTCATTGATGGTCGATTAATACAACGCATGCAAATTGAGTGGACGTGAGGGCGGAAGAAATACATTATTACTCCACTGCGCGCATGCGAGTAGTTAAATCGTGGGTTGCTAGTAGTATACTTCCATTGGTCTCCTTCGTATTTTGTGCCAATTTTTGACAGTAACATACTACTCAATATTTATGCATTTGAGCGGTGTAGTACTTGAAATTTATGTTCCGCTAAACTCATCGGGAGCCGTTTCGGGCCTCGAAACCAAAACCATCAATTAATCTTTACCTTGTTCCCATCACATTCGAAAGCCTGCTCACACCTACTAGTAGTACGTACCAAACCTGAACATGTTCCCACTATGCAGGTATTAGTACTAGTGCTAGTACTTAGGTTATAAAAAGGGGAACTACCTAACCGAAAATCACTCTACCTTTCCTCCTCATAAGTGCTCCTTCTTCGTCCGTCGTTGCCATGGCTGGTGAGCGGAGCTCTAGGTCGAGAACTACTCGTAACAAGGGAGCGGCAACCAAGGCTGCGGAAAAAAAGAGAGGGCTCACCGACACGCAGAGACCTCGAAAGATCTCTCACGGGCAGGCGATGGCTCCGAGGAGCGCCCTAGCCGCGGAGGCGAACATGCCGAGCCGGCGGAGCTGGAGTCGTTATCCCTTGACGGCATGCCCGATCAGCTTAATAAGCAGAAGGAGTTCATCCAAGGCTTGATGGAGTTGCTAAAGGAGAGCCTCGACGACATGCCCGCTGAGCTCAATCAGCAGGGGGAGTTGACCGCCGGCTTGGTGATGCTGCTGAAGAAGAGTATTGCCTCGGAGAAGAAGGCGACCGGTGAAATCCTGCGACTTCGGGAGGACAATGCGAAGCTCTGCCACGAGATCGACCTGTTGAAGGAGAAGAATGCCGGCTGGAAGAAGCTGCATGAGAATAGTACTTCCTCGATGAAGATGCTGCAGGCCCTCGCCATGGAACAGAAGGAAGAGTTGGCGAAGCTCCGCATCGAGCACCCGGCTGCTGTCAACGTACGTAATATGGCCGTGGAACAGATGATGAAGGCTCGCATCGAGAAATGCCGCATCATGGACACAATGATGAAGATGGCGGAGGAGACGCGCAAGGAGATGGAGGTCGTGCAGGCGATGAAGAAGCAGTTACGACTCCGCGGCGAATTAGATCATTTGGGGTGATAATCTTCCTTCTTCTTTTGATCCTGTGTTTCATCTTTTGCTTCGGGTGTTTCGCCTCACGTGTCACGTTCTCTGCGAGGCATGAATAGAACAATGTTTTTTGAGGGAATGAATAGAACAATGCTAACAATGAGATGACTAGCAAATTAGATCATTTTTTATCGCCATATGGCACTGGGCTGCCGTGTTTCGTGCTCCTCCGTCGCAGTACTACTCCAGTGGAAAACTTGAGTATACCACACGGTTCTTTGCTCCTCCTCGATCAGGTCGTCGGCGCATTTATACGAGCAGTCAAATCACAAGGCCCCGCCTTCCAGCAGTAATGAGCCAATCAAATCACATAGGCTTCCAATATATCAATCTTTATGTATCGACCATTTTGAGACTCCTCGTCATGTCCGTGATCACATCCGGGACTCCGAACAAACTTCGGTACATCAAAATATATAAACTCATAATGAAACTGTCATCGTAACGTTAAGCGTGCAGACCCTACGGGTTCAATAATAATGTAGACATGACCGATACATGTCTCCGGTCAATAACCAATAGCGGAACCTGGATGCTCATATTGGCTCCCACATATTCTACGAAGATCTTTTATCGGTCAGACCGCATAACAACATACTTTGTTCCCTTTGTCATCGGTATGTTACTTGCCCGAGATTCGATCGTCGTATCTCAATACCTAGTTCAATCTCATTACCGGCAAGTCTCTTTACTCGTTTCATAATACATCATCTCGCAACTAACTCATTAGTTGCAATGCTTGCAAGGCTTATGTGATGTGCATTACCGGGAGGGCCCAGAGATACCTCTTCGACAATCGGAGTGACAAATCCTAATCTCGAAATACGCCAACCCAACATGTACCTTTGGAGACACCTATAGAGCTCCTTTATAATCACCCAGTTACGTTGTGACGTTTGGTAGCACACAAAGTGTTCCTCCGGCAAACGGGAGTTGCATAATCTCATAGTCATAGGAACATGTATAAGTCATGAAGAAAGCAATAGCAACATACTAAACGATCGGGTGCTAAGCTAATGGAATGGGTCATGTCAATCACATCATTCTCCTAATGGTGTGATCCCGTTAATCAAATGACAACACATGTCTATGGTTAGGAAACATAACCTTCTTCGATTAATGAGCTAGTCAAGTAGAGGCATACTAGTGACGTTTAGTTTGCCTATGTATTCACACAAGTATTATGTTTCCGGATAATACAATTCTAGCATGAATAATAAACATTTATCATGATATAAGGAAATAAATAATAACTTTATTATTGCCTCTAGGGCATATTTCCTTCAGCCCCGCCCTCTAGCCTTTTAAAAAATGTATACTTTTGTACAGCAGTAGTATCGATGGATTGCGCCATGGAGCAAAACTTGAAATTAAAAAAAAGGTGGTACATATAGAGAGCGCTCGTCGCCAAATTATGCATATAGTACTATTAAAAAGGCTAGTCACAATAATGGTGTCCAGCACAACCCACCCCTCAAATAAAATTAAGAGGGTGCTTGGATACGTTTTAGTCCCATGACTAAAAGTAGTGGGACTAAAACATGCTAGCCTCACCCATGCTTGGATCCAAATACTAAAAAGGCTAAAATCAAGTTAATGAGCATTTATTATCCTCCAATCCAGAACTCGCTGTGTTAAAGGAGAGGAGTTAATTGAGTAGAGAGAGGACTAATCCACATTTTAGTAGGGGTACCCCTGACTAAAAAAATTAGTCTCAAGACTAGTTTTAGCCCCTCTTTAGTCAGGGGTGCTTGGAACTTTAGCCTCTTAAAGAGACTATTTTTAGTCAGACTAAAATAAGTACCTTGGATCCAAGCACCCTCTAAGAATCCTGGAATTCTTTGACAAAACTAAGCACCCTGAAATTCTTTGACAACTAAACTGCTGGCTATATGATGTTGGCCATATATATTGTACGTATATAATGTGAAGAAACGAGTGGTAGTACTATACCAACTAAAAGATGAAATATAAGAAATACTAGTATGTACGTACTGAAGAGTTAAAGTAACAAGAAGAAACATAACATAGTTCTGCTGGGGGCTCAGCACAACACACCCCTCAAATTAAATTAAGCACACCTGAAATTAAACTTTGCAACTGTTCCGGTAGACACTGCATTAGAACCACCATGAGCAACGACACTTCCACCTTACTCGGAGTCCTCATCCACGTCCTCGACTTCGTCCTTGTCCCTCTTCCTCTCACTACTAGGAAAAGGGCTAAAGATGAAATTGACACTAATGGCGCACCAGAGAAGTGGTGCGCCACTACTATATACTAATGGCGCACCATGTGGAGATGCGCCATTAGTGTGGAAGACACTAATGGCGCACCAGGCACACGGTGCACAAAATGTTTTTTTTTCATTTTTTCGAACATACTAATGGCGCATCCGGGCAGAGTGCGCCATTAGTAGTTAGAACTACTAATGGCGCACCAGCCATAGAGTGCGCCACTACTGTATTTTTTTTTTACTTTTTTGCAAAACTACTAATGGCGGACCGTTGCATAGTGCGCCATTACTAGTTTAAACTAGTAATGGCGCACTGTGCCATGGTGTGCCATTAGTATAAAAAATATATATATTTACTTTTTTGTAAAACTACTAATGGCGCATGTCTGTGTGGTGCGTCATTAGTATGTTGGGTTACTAATGGCGCATGGCTGTGTGGTGCGCCATTAGTAACCTGGGACCAGCTAGATATTTTTGGACAGCCACACCTACGCACTCACTTTCCCCACTTCATTCCCCCCACCTCCTTCTCTAAGCTTGTCGGCTGCCTCCTCCTCCTCACCTCATTTGCACCATAGATTCATCAAAATTAAGTGTTGAAATTACCTTTTTTGATAGGTAAGTAAGGGGAAAGCTATCTTCATGTTGTAGATCTACTTTTTTTTCTCCCTAGCTCGCTCCAACAACGTGCACATGCACTTTTTCTGGCCTAGCTAGATCTATGTATGTTTGTGGTGTTGCATATGTTTGTGGTGTTGCATATATGTTTGTGTTTGCAGGTACCGGTATTTGAAATGCGATAGTTGCCAATATTTTGCCGGAATGTTGATTCATTTCCGTTTCGGCGAGAATTTTGGCACTATGCATTCTTTTTTGTCCTATTTTTAGGGAAAGTCATGCCAAAATTTTTCTTGGTTCTAAAATATCGTTTTGCTCTACCCCGCAGGCGACCATGGTCCGCACGATGACCGAAGGCATCGTGAATAGGTTTTTGAGCTCCGCGAAGGCCGAGATGCTTCAAAACAACGAGACGGAGATAAGATGTCCGTGTCAAAGATGTAAGCTGAAGAGCCTTATTGCGGACCCGGATTCCGGGCAGGCGCGGGATCACTTGCTCTTGCGTGGTTTCATGGATGGCTATCGGTGGCAAGGTGATGAAGATGACTTTGAAGTCGTCCATGGGGGCCAGGCAAGAAATGAGGAAGGGCAGCAAGACAACCACCGCGGCTCGGGCGGGCGAGAAGACGAAGAATCTCCAGGACATGATCACGATGGTGATGCTGTACATAGTCATCATGTAGAAGATGCCGGACATGATGATGAGGAAGATGTCGGAGCAGACGAAGGGCATGATCATGAAGATCAAGATGCCGGAGGAGCAGACGATGATGGACCATTGATGGGCTGGGTCCAGGACCCTCATATTCAAGAGCTGCTTCTCAAGCAGACGGATAACGCAAGAGCTGCCGCCCGAGAGAAAGCCAAGCTGGATCAACTGGAGATAGACGCGGTTACTCCATTGTATGAAGGATGCAGACCCGAGGATACCCGCCTGAAAGTAACGCTCATGGCTTTGGAGATGAAGGTAAAACACAAAATGACCGATGCATGCTTCGACGAGAACATGTCATTCTGGCACGAACGTCTTCCCAAGGGGAACAAGTGCCCGACCAGTTTCGAGGAGGCGAAGAAAGTCCTGTGTCCTCTGGATTTACCGCACGTGAAATACCATGTGTGCATGAACAATTGCATCATTTATCGGGGCGAGCACGCGGAGTCTACCATATGTCCGGTGTGCGGCGTCACTCGATACAAGAAGAGGAAGAAAGCTCCTCGAAAAGTGGTGTGGTACTTTCCGATCACTCCTCGTCTGCAGCGGTATTCCGCGGACCCTAAGGTAGCAAAGCTCCTGCGTTGGCACGCGGATAGGGAGGAGAATAAGCGAGAAGATGACGCAAATGATCCGGAGATAAATAAAAAAGACAAGATGCTGAGTCACCCTAAGGATGGGAGCCAGTGGAAAGCGTTGAACTTCGAACACCCAGAATTTGGGAAGGATCCAAGGAACATCGTGCTGGGCGCGAGCACCGATGGAGTCAATCCATTTGGCAGCCAGAGAAGCACACATAGCACCTGGCCTGTGTTTGTGTGGATGTACAACCTTCCCCCCTGGTTGTGCATGAAGAGGAAGTACATTCACATGAGTATGCTAATTGAAGGGCCGAAACAACCAGGGAACGACATCAATCTGTATCTGGGGCTGCTGAAAGAGGAGCTAGACACGCTGTGGAAAACGCCAGCCAATACGTGGGACGCCGCAGAGGAAGAATATTTCCCTATGAGAGCCGCACTACTCACGACGGTGCACGACTATCTCGGTTACGGATATCTCGCGGGGCAGGTGGTCCACGGATTTTCTGGATGCGTCAGGTGCATGGATGACACAATGTATCGCCAGCTAGATAGAGATCCCAGGTCTTCGAAAACCGTGTTCATAGGACATCGAAGGTGGCTTCGCGACGATGACCCATGGAGGAAACGCAAGGATCTGTTCGATGGTGAAACCGAACTCCGAAGACGCCCGCGTACGAGGAGCGGCGAGGAAATAGACGGGCTGTTGAAAAATTGGAAAGATTGCCCACTGCCGGGAAAGAAGCAAAAGGCGCCAGAGCCGGGAAAGAAGCGAAAGGCACCAGAGCCGCTGCTGAAGGTATGGAAAATGAGGTATGTTTTCTGGGACTTGCCGTACTGGAAGATCCACCGTGTGCCTCACAGCCTCGATGCCATGCATATCACGAAGAACGTGTGCGAGAGTCTGCTTGGTACCCTGCTCAACATGCCAGAGAGGACCAAAGATGGGCCGAAAGCAAGGGTAGACTTGAAATCAATGGGCATCAGGCAGGAGCTTCACGCTAATGATGATGATGATGATGATGATGAGGCGAAGCAGGACATAGAAAGTCGTCGCAAAGGCAAAAAGGCCAAGAAGACCGGAAATGACTACCCTCCCGCGTGCTTCACTCTAAGTCAGGAGGAGATCGAGCAGTTTTTCACCTGCCTCGTAGGAGTAAAACTTCCTTATGGTTACGCGGGGAAGATAAGCAGATACCTAGACCCAGCGAAGCAGAAGTTCAGTGGGATGAAGTCTCACGACTGTCACGTGCTGATGACGCAGATACTTCTAGTTGCAATATGTGGGATCATGGACGCGCACGTCCGTGAAACGCTATTTGGCCTATGCAACTTTTTCGACGTCATCTCTTGGAAGTCGGTTGGCGTGAGGCAACTTAGAAGGCTACAGGAAGAGATCGTGGTGATACTATGCGAGCTTGAGATGTACTTTCCGCCCGCATTCTTCGATGTTATGGTGCATCTGCTGGTCCATATCGTGGAGGATATCATCCAACTCGGGCCGACGTTCCTGCACAGCATGATGCCGTTCGAAAGGATGAATGGTGTCATCAAAGGATACGTTCGCAACATGTCACGTCCAGAGGGAAGTATAGCCAGGGGCTTTCTGACCGAAGAGTGCATCTCCTACTACATGAATTATCTAGGCATCGAGAACCCCGTTGGTCTGCCTGTCAACAGGCACCTCGGTAGGCTCGCTGGATGGGGTCACGGTGAGGGTCGCCACGAAATGCATGTCGACTTCGAAGGTCAACTCGCCGACTTTGAAAGAGGAAACCTAGTCGCGCTACAACACATAAGCGTGGTCGATCCTTGGGTGGTAGAGCAAAAAACCTTTGTTGAGAAGACGTACAATGACCGAGGCCAACAGAGGACGGACGGAGATATAATCAAAGAGCACAACTCATGTTTCACGTGTTGGTTCAAGCACAAGCTTCTGTCGTACCCTTTACATGAGGATTCTTTCGTGGAAGAACAACTCATATTCGCCTTGTCACAGTGCGCCGAGCACAACCTGATGACCTATGAGGCGTACGATATCAACGGCTACACATTCTACACCGAGGACAAGGACATGAAGAGCGATGGTTATCATAACTCCAGGGTAATGATGGAATCCTACACCGGTAACGACAAGGACAGATACTATGGAAGGATCGAGGAGATCTAGGAGCTGAGCTACGCTGGAGAGAAGGTCCCGATGTTCTGTGTCAGATGGGCCAAGAGCGTCCTAAAAGAAGACCGGTATTTCACCACCATGGTTATACCCTAAGCCAAATCCAAGACCGCGGGTGCAAACGTCACCGCGAAAAATGAGCCATGGGTACTGGCTTCCCAAGTGGACCAATGCTTCTTCATTACCGACCCGTCAAAGCCCAGTCGTGTTGTCGTGAGGAGAGGCAAAAGGAAGATCATCGGAATGGATGGAGTAGCCAATGAGCAAGACTTCGACAAGTACGGCGACCCAAAGATCGAACATGATGACGACGATGAAGTAGCAGCATACACCACAAGAAGAAGCAGGACCACCCTACCTAAAGGACATCCGTTCCACAGAAGAACTCCATTTGCGAAAAAGAAGGGCAAGAAGATTATGAACAGATAGCTAGCTAAGATCGACTGTATTTAAATCGTAGTCTTCATTTCTCGGACACTTTTTGATATCATGAATATTTTTAAATTTCATGGGCACTTTTTGAATTCATGAATATTTTTTCAAGTTTGATGATATTTTTTCATATTCAATATGATAAAATATTCAATATTCATGAGGACACTCGATCTCAAAAAACAATTACTAATGGCGCACCGGGGGGAGGTGCGCCATTGTTGTCGTCGTACTTATGGCGCACTAGGGGGAGGTGCGCCATTGCTAACCCTCCCCCCACTCCACCTATTTCCCTCTGGCCTCTCTCCCCCAACCTCAACCTCTCCTTCCCTGCCTTCTTCTCCACCCCGCTGCCCTGATCCCCGCCGCCCCCGCGCCCCCACTACTGCAGCTTCCCCGCACCGCCGCCCCCGCGCCCCCCACCA
>NC_041390.1:529482683-529554300 GCF_002162155.2 Triticum dicoccoides | reverse complement strand
CCCCCCACCACTGCAGCTCCCCCGCGCCGCCGCCCCCGCGCCCCGAGCCGGAGGAGGAGAAGGAGGCGGCTGATGCGGAGCAGGAGGCCGCGGAGGACGCGCTGCTGGACTGCATCGACGAGATCGACGCCTTCTTCTTCCTCGGGCACCACCGCCTCCGCCGTCGATCCGCCGCCTCTGCTGCTCCTAAGCCATCGCCGAGCCACCCTTGTGCTCCCCGGTGAGCACCACGTCGATTCCCCCTGTTTCCCCTTTGATTCCATCGCCATAGACATTGTGCGCTGCCTCTGCCCGAGCTCGTGCTCACCTAGTGATAGATACTCACCCAAATGAGGGGTTAAAGTCTTCCATTTTTTAAGTGTGGCGCCGCCTCTTTCCCGAAGCTCTGAATTTGTGCCTTGTTTAGTTTCCTCTCCGCTCATGTCGATGTCGTGTGTTTTCAGGTCAGAAGAGGCGCCTTGAGAAGCCCCAAAGGCCGGCGCTTGACGACGATCTTCCTGACTCTTCAGGTTTGCTTTTCGTTACTGTGTTCTCTCTTTGGCAGACAGTGGCAATATACATATATAATAACAGTTCAGTACACGCTAATTGCTACTGCTTCGATTTCCTCCTCACTTGTTTCATGCTAAAATTATTATGTGGAATTGTATACTGGTGCTTGGTGAAGCCTTGCGTTCTAGAGGAAAATGAGTAAATGGCAACTCATTTTCTGGGGTCAGTTGTTTAGTTTCTACTTAGAAGCTGAGGTACCGTGGTAGTACAGGCTAGAAAGTGGTACATGCTAGAAAAATGTCTGGGCATACTTCAAAATGAATTTATTTCCATGACAATGGCTAGTGCTGGAGCCATCCATTTAGTACTCACTAAGTATGTAACTGTCCAACTTAGATATACATGATTCATGAACCTTCTCCGGGTTATTCGTAAAGTTTTGATGATCTTATTAGTGGATTGGAAGGGGTGTAGTTTCACGGTTGAATGTGTTTCTTTCTAATATAAACAGTACTACTCCACCTCTTCCTCTAATTCAATTTCATCTCTATTCATTTTGAACCAAACT
Source organism: Triticum dicoccoides (assembly GCF_002162155.2). Classification (NCBI taxonomy): domain Eukaryota; kingdom Viridiplantae; phylum Streptophyta; class Magnoliopsida; order Poales; family Poaceae; genus Triticum; species Triticum dicoccoides. The sequence goes on along the minus strand of NC_041390.1, from coordinate 529,553,240 downwards.
TTACTTTTTTGTGTTCTTGGACGTATGGTTTATTCTCTATAGTTTTTGTGCTCTTGGAGGTATGTTTATTCTGTATTGGGTTGTACATTTCACATCTAGTAACATAAAGCGAAAAGGTGCTCTTCATAGGTTTCACCAACCAAATATTTTATAGGGAGGTTACTGATGCTAGAGTGGTGTTATTTTGGCAGACATTATGACTGGCTCAATATTCTTTGCACAGTGATGTGCAATGTGTCAGTATGCCCTTTTCCATTTTTGGCCCTTAAGTACTTAAGTATTGCATGCAGCTAGAATCATGTATTTGACCCATGTACTCAAGGCATGCGTTACTCCTTTCACTTAAGGCAGTTTTTGAAAATGGGATGCAGAAGCAGATATTCAACAGCTTGGTTAGGCCATAATTAAATTAACTTAAATAGGCATGGAATTGCAAATACTTCATGGTACTGACTCTTATAGTCCTGCTTCTTATTCTTGCTACTGCTGCTGTTGTTATTCTGTTGTTGTTGTGTTGTTATCTGCTACTGCTAGTTTCTTCTTGCTGCTGCTGTACTTGCTGCTAAGGTTATCCAACTAACTGCCCCTTGAAGGGGGAAATGTCGGTGTACTAGAGTAGGGGTACCCTATTACCCCGAACTCGTGCATGGGCAGTTGCAGCGCCCCGCGGCAAGGCTTGCCGGGTGACCGCCAGGACCCTCTGTGGTTCCCTTGAAGACCATTCAAGAACAAAGTACTCAAACCAAGGCCCCGACAAGAGGAGCTTGCCGGGAAGGCCAACCAAGTCCCCGGCAAGAGGATCTTGCCGGGAAGAGACAAGACCCCGGCAAGAGGAGCTTGCCGGGAAGACCACTCAAGGCATACCAAGAAAGCTTGCTGCGACGCGCCCTGCGTCCCGGCAAGATCCGGCGAGCGACAAGCTTCCGGACGCGACAAGACGACAGCCACGGCAAGGAACTTACCGCGGGAAACCCCCACTTTGTGCCCGCGCTCCAGCTCACCTGCTAACGTGTCGCTCTGGGACTCTCCCAAGCACACGTGGCGGGAGGCCGTGCAGCCAGGGGTACGTGGTGGCAAGCAGAGATGAAGGGAAGCCCATCGTGGCAAGCGGTGGCACTCCTAACGGTCACCCTTTGCACTGTTTAGGAGACTCAGACAGGCATTTAATGCCCGTGTCCCCTGCCGTTAGAGTTAGGTAGGGTGCACTGTATCCACAGTAGCGGTAGTTGCACCTACCGCATCCTTTTCCATTTTTACCCTTCTAGTCTACGTTGCCACCTGTAGGTGACCCCTTGAAAGTATAAAAGGAGGCCCTAGCGCAACGTAGAGGAGGTTCGGCTCCGCGATTCGGGAGCGCAGAGGAACACTCTCACGCTCAGTCTGGCAGCGTCCATCGCTCCTGAGCAAGAATCCAATATACACAAACAAGCAGCAGTAGGGTTTTACGCATCCGTGCGGCCTGAAGCTGGGTAAAAATCGCCCCGCGTGCACTGCCTCGATCCGCTCTTTGTGCGCTCTCCGCCCCCCACCGAACCGAAAGGGGCCCTGTCCCCATAGGTGTCGGCGGGAATCAGCAGCGCCCCCGACAGGAAAACAAGATGTTGTTGATACATAAATGTAGTTTTCAGTATTCTGTCCAAACTGAAAACTGTTAAAAAGACCATGTGTTTTTTGGTCAAAATCTGCATGTAAAACTGAAATAATCTCCTAGTAGTTAACTGTTATGGACAATTGTCAATTTTCTGTAATGATGATGGAACATTATAAAGCATTGTACTCCAGTGTATATGAAGGATACAAAAAATTTAGCAACTTCTCTGATTTTATAAAGTTGTTCTTATATGGGTGAAACTTCACTTGTTTTTAGGCTAGTGCAGGGTGTTGCTTCTTCTGTATGGGCCAACTATGTCACAAATAAATTGTTCCTTCTTATGAATTTGACAAGTAATGACTTGCAAAGATGATGATCATCTTGCTAGTTTGCTGGGTTTTATCTCCGACCATTGTGTCGTGATGAATTTGCAGGTACCCCGAGAGGCCCTTGAGTTTGCCGGAATGTCGATTAACTTCCGTTCCGGCAAATTCGGGTACTCCATATGTCCTATTTCAGCAAAGGTCATGCTGAAATTTTCCGTGAATTTTAGCATGACTTTGCTAAAAATAGGACATATGGGGTACTTGCGACTAATGCATGGGCCGGGGTGATTAGGCCCAACTTAGAATTCTCCTTAGCATCGATAAACCCTAGATGATAAACCCAACATAGGTCGCAATAGAGCCAAGTGATTAGTGCCAAGTGGAGGAAGAACGATGAGGCCGGCGGTTCGGGCGGCAAGCCATGATCTTGATCTTGTTCCTTGACAAACCCTAAATGATGAGACCATGATCTTGTTCCTTGACAATAACCAACTTTTTGACCAAACTTTTTTCCTATTTAGAGCGAAACATGGCCCACAATGATGAGGCCGACAGTTCGGGCGGCAAGCCATTCTGGGAGCTGTCCCGGGAGTTGGAGGAAGAACCTCACCGCTATGAGGACGCTGCGGAAGACACCGATCCTGACTACACAACCACTACTGGTGTTGGGGATGACACCACTGATGGCGCCGCCGAGGATGCCACCACTGATGATGGCGGCGCACGCACAGATGGCAGCCAACCGAAGAGGCAACGGAAGGACCGGCGCCCGAGCGTGCTCGGCACCGTCAGGGAGGAATTTACTGAAGTGAACTCCGACGGGCAACCGACGGCGCCCAAACAAGTAGTCAAGGGGTACTCGGTTCAGCTCGGGTGCATTCTCCGGAGCACCGTCTCGATCAACACCGAGAATCTAAGGCATAAGGACCGAGGGAATTTGCGCAGCTACTCTTCATGAAGCTGCACGAACGATACAAGTTCCCCGCTGAGTTTGCAAACACACGCCTCTCAGGGAATAAAGTGAACAATGCCGCCCTCACAAAGATGAGCACGGCCCTGTCTACTTGGAGAAGCACGGTGAAGGCAATGATTGATAAAGGTTATAGTTATGACAAGATCAAGGCGAAATATCCTTTGATGAGCGAAGATGACTACAAGGAGTTCAAGATCAAGTGCGAGAGCCCCACAACCTCCGAATCAAGTCAGTGGGGGAAAGAAATGCGGTAGTTGAACTTAGGGGTCCACCAACTCGGTCCCGGAGGTTATAGAGTGGCGGATCCTGTATGGGACAAGGAGGACGCGGAGCGTGCCGAGCAAGGCCTACCGCCCCGCTTCGAGAAATACAGTGACAAGCAGACCAGGAACTTTCTCAGGGCCTGGTACAAGGAGGACCCGGTAACAAAGGAGCTTACCACGGATCCGAAGACCAAGGAGCTTGAGCTTGTTCTGGTAAGGAATACACCCCCGCGTAATTAGCTCCATATGGTTGCATTCTAATTAACCCCCAATATTTGTAAATGGTTCACGTTCCTTCCACAGGACAAAGAAAGCAGTAGTGCGGGGTCGTCTCAGAGCTCCCCTTTCGACACCCCTTTGAATAGGGCGTTGAACGTAATGAAAAACAGGGATAAGCTCAATAAGCCGACATCAGCTGGTCGTGTGGCCGGCAAAGGCTTGTCCACAAAATGGTCGTCATACTATACCGCTGGTGGGCGAAAGGAGAAAAAGACCAGCTCGGAAAGCCAGTCGCATGAGGTTGAAGCACTCAAGGCACAAGTGGTGCGGATTCCGGAGCTTGTCCAAGAGCAAGTGGAACAACAACTGGGAACGAAGCTCAACACCATGGTGCCTACGTTGATTCATGGGCTAACGACGTGGACTGTGGGCGGCCAATAGGGGCCTCCCCCGGTTCCCAGCTTCACGGCCAGCAACTCGCACAGCGCGCAGGCGGCGCCATTGGTGTCTCCGGCGGCGCCATTGGTGTCTCCGGCGGAGGCGGTATTCGTGTCTCTGACGTCGGCACGGGCATTGGAGCTTAATGCACCCAGGTGTACACCGGCCGGCACCTCGCCAGCAAGCGGCCCCTCTGTCAGTTGCACGCCCGCCGTTGGCGGTGCCTCGACATTAGCCGAGCTCGACGGCATCACGGTAACTAAGCCTCTCGGCCGATGAATTCATCTCCTTGCCTTTGACTGGGCATCCCTGACGCCCTACATGTTTTCGCAGGGCACCGCCGACGTTCCTTGCACTCTCCTGCACTTCGTGGGCGGCGAGTTGGTCGATGTCGCCAAGCGCAGAATCGTTCAACCGGGCAACCCCGTGTTCCACGATAATCCGATGCCACCCACAATGTATAGGGTTGAAGTGGTCCAGGTGCTGCCAGGCTGCGACGAGCTGTTACCTCCGATTCGACCCGCTGGGGCCGGCGAAGAAGATGAGATGACCCTCAGCGCCTGCGTAAGTTGGCCCCTGCTTTGGCCGAAGAGCCAGATTTGTTTGGGGCGGGGACACCACCCCACAGACAAGACCGCCAGTCGTGTCGGCGCCAAGCCATGGAAAGAATGCCGCAACGCTACCGGACATGCCGGACATCCCTATGGCACAGGATCCGGACATGCATATGACACAAGATTCGGACGACGGCGACAACGGTATATTTACCAACATCGATAAGTACTTTGCCGAACATGGGTACGACGACGAGTTCTGTGGGCCTCCTTCTCAAGAACCCAACCAAGACGACCGCGATCTAGCTGGTACGTCGGAGAAACCCAGTTGCAACAGTTGTCGTCTGGCGTTTAGTTCTTAGGAGACGCCTCCAGCTGCCGCCTTCACCGAGCCTCAGATAGTGAGGTGCGAAATATTATCAGCCCCAACACGCTCAAGAAGGCGGTCTTTGAGCAGAACTCGGTCCCATTACAACAGATCAAGAAGAAGAGCTGGAAACGGCAGACTAAAAAGGGCGCCGGTGCGAGCCAGCCGGCACCGAGTATGATCTGTGCTTAGGACGGGCCACCTTCACCTAAGGATATCTCGAGGAGGGTGCATGTGGTGGGTAGGGCGATGCTACCGACAAATATGCTCAATGTTGCAACCGGTGCTATGCGGAGTCTGCACGACAGTGTTCTTTCTTTGGAGAAGTGGCGTCTAAGAGAGAATGATGTGGCATACCCGGTTTTCGTGGCCAAGGTGCCAGAGGGCAAGGGCTTTGTGGATGGCGACATCGGGGGTACGATCGTCCTGCGGTTTGATGACATCTTTGCTATGTTTAACCTTCATCCGCTACACTACACCTTCGTTCGGCTGTTTTCGCTGAGTATGGAGATGCGGATCATTAGAGACAAGACCCCGGACATCGTGATCGTCGACCCCTTCTACATGCGTGCCAAGCTCTTGCGCAGCGCTGGGGACCGCCAAGTCGTGAGTTCACACCTCGAAGGCGTCATTCTGGCAAACCCAGATAAGGATAACTTCCTTCTGGCTTACTTTCCCGAGTAAGTCATCCCTTAACCGCCCCGTAACATATGATTTCTTAGATTTCGATTGTTCTTTTTTTTCTAACATTCCGTGTTCTGTGCAGTGACACACATTGCACACTCATCCTCTTAAGACCGAAATATTCCATGGCCACGTATTTCGACCCGAACCGTAACTCCAAGATAGACTACACAAATATCAAGAAAGTTCTTGATGATGTTCTCCCCGGCTACGCCAAATCTGGAGGCACCTTCACCAGGGCAGTTCGTAAGTACGGCAAGCACGTGTTCGCCCACAATACGATGTTCTGCTGCGTCAAGCAGCCGCCTGGCGGTCAGAAGGATGCCTACTACGCCCTCCATCACATGCGGGCGATCGTAAGGGACCATCATCACCTTCTGCTACCAAATAATCTCAAAGATTGGGCCGCGAGCTTGTCGGCAATCCAGGATGCGGACATCAGACAAGAATTCTTTCGCATCCAATCGGAGTTTGCGGACATCATCCATCAAGATGTCCTTCATACCTCGGGGCAGTTCTTCCTCAGATATCAACCGTCCAACATTGAGATAGACGGAATGCTACAAATGCAGGCTGACAACGCTCGTGATTTCATGACCATCATGACAGACGGCGGCTTCATCCATGCTCCTGTCCACAAGTCAAGTCGAAAGTAGTGATGTGTAGTTCTGAAACATTGATTGGCTCATGTTGTAATTAAACTTTAATGAATTGTATGTCTCTTTGGTTTGGACAGTCATTCAACTTAGATGTAATCGATGCTATTTATTAGTAGGACCATGAATCGTGCTATTAATGTCTTGCTTTTCTCTTCCGATCCTTTTGTTGCATACTTATATATTGCTTATGTATGTATTGTCTGTTGTTTGGCTTGTGCATAGAGCTGCCATCGTATGTCGTGTACAAGGGTAAGGTTCTCGGAGTCTACGACGACTGGGACGAGTGTCGGAGACAGGTTCACCGTTTCAGCGATAACAGTTACAAAGGGTACACCACTAGGGCGGAGGCGGAATCTAGATACGCCCGCTATCTAGCGGGAGAGAGGAGGGAGCGTTGGAGGAACCAGATGAAGACCAGTTTCATTGCGATGATGCTCATCGTGATGACCGCAGCTCTCTTCTATGTGATGGTAGTTTAGATGATCGATATCGACTTGTAATGTGAAGACAAACTCGATACTCGCGGTCTCGAGACTTGTAATGTTTTATCTTTGTTCGGTCTTTTGAATTCGGAGACTAATATGATGAATTGTATTTGGAGACTAATCTTCTATTGTATTCGATGAATCTGCTGTTGCTATGTGCTACTGTCTATATTCTGTCAAATAATATATTTTGTAACCTGTGCAAAAATCAGAAAAGTAAAAAAAACTAATATTCATACTAATGGCGCATAATGGCGCATCACTACAGAGTGCGCCATTAGTATGCCAAAGTATACTAATGGTGCATCACCAAACAGTGTGCCATTAGTATGCCAAGTATACTAATGGCGCATCCACCCGCAGTGCGCCATTAGTGTGCCAAAGCACATGGTCAGATATGGCCCCTGGGAGGCATACTAATGGTGCATGGTGTTCTATACTAATGGCGCACTGGGTGGTGCGCCATTAGTATACCAGATACTAATGGCGCACCAGTGGTGCGCCATTAGTAATAAATACTAGTGGCGTGATACTAATGGCGCACCAGTGATGCGCCATTAGTAGGCAAAACTGGTGCGCCATTAGTAGGCCTTTTCCTAGTAGTGTCTTGGCCGATACTTCTTTGCTTGAACCGCCCACTTGGCTGTTGCTCTTCATCCAACCCTTGTAGATATTGAAGCAAAGGTAGCCATCCATTGCAGCGTACTGGATGTGGTCTATATCTAGTACATTCCGCTGCCATGCATGACGATGGAACATGTATGGAGGTTTCACCAGTTTACCGTACAAAGGATGAACCATGGCTCCTGCCAGGGTCAGCATTGAAGGCTAACGAGAGGGCACCAGCCGATTCTTCTGGAGGTCGAAGGGGTTGCCTACAACGAGGCCTATCCGACCCAGGATTTCTTTGTCATTACCAAAGTCTACAGTAACGAATTTGACTAGGTTGCTCTCGAGGAAGTCCTTAAAATCCTGGCACTCAACATCGGCATGGCATATGTGGTAGACCAAGCATAAGTCATGCACGCAAACCTGGATCACGGCAGGCTTCTTCCTCTCTTTGTCCTTTAGATCCTTCTCTCGTCCCAGGACTGTGGTGTGCTCAGCATCTAGCCCAGCGACCCACTCATCATCTGAGTTTTTGAACATGCGTCTTAAGCGAGAAAGGCATCCTTTCACCGTCGCGGAAGAACGGGTGTAGATGACGTCAAACTCATCGCCGGTGATGGTTCTAACCTTGTACTCACCGCCGATCATGGAGATTTGGGACGCCATGGATTTGGGAGGAGGGTTAGGATTAGTGGAACTGCCGTAATGTGAATGGACGGGACGACTAGGAGCGAACCGTCGTAGTATTGAAGGACGTGCGGGGACGAGTAGGAGCGAACTGCCAGCGTGTGAACGACAGGGTAGTGGCTTTCCATTCTCCCATGATACGGGCTTCCGAGAGCCCTTGGATCTGAGATTGAACGGTTGCATGGCGTGATTCTAGACCTATGGGTGAATATCCTATCCTGGAGGGTTATTCTGCAAATTTTCAGCAACTTAGCATGCGACCGTTTGATCTCATATCCAAGGGCTGCCAGCAGCCCGTATCATGGTCGTGCCTACCACGACCGTCGCGTCACTCACGCGGTCGCGCCCTTGGAGATTTAACACGGTGCATTAGGCTATCTGACGTTGGCATGTCATACATAGTCATCACTTAGTCACTCATACTACAACAAGGTTGGCTATAAGTGTATTTTTTGTTACTCCTCTCTATCTCTTTCTTCGTACTCAAGGAAGAAACGATGCTAGTAAGCACGTGTATTTATTGCATTTGCCAAGGAGTGACCTCTTCCAGTGAAATGGTGTTGCTAAGTTTGCTTCATTTAATTAGCTATAGACTCAAAATTGTCTTTTCACCTAGGTACACGCGCTTAGCACCGTTTCTTCCTTGGGTCACCAAACTAGTCTCTCTCTTCTTGATTAACTTGCCACATCAGACTTTATGCCTATGTGGCAAGCTTAAGCACCTGTAGGAGCAAGTAAAAGTAAGTACAATAGTGCACTTTACATGGCATTTTTGCATATGTGGAGGAAAGAGAGGCAAGGAAAAAGTGGAGAAGTGGGCTCTCATGCAAGAGCCAGCCTCTACTACATGGTGGAGCATTAGGAGAGGTACCTGTATGGAGGTGGTCAGGAATCTGGGAGACTCACGCCGGTCGTAGCGCCGCAGTTAAAATGATAATGGCAAGTCAAATCACGGGGCCCCACCTGTCCAGCAGTAACTCGCTGTCAAATCACATAGCCCTATGTTTGTAGCAGCCTACTCCCTCGTCTTCTCGCGTCTCTGTCGAACCGACTAGGCGGAACTGCCCCGCCGCCTACCACGCAGGAAAAGCCCCACCCTCGACTTTCAAATAGTATACAGTATACTAATTTTGTATCCATGGATTGCGCCCGCGCCATGGAGCAAAGCGTCTAGAAAATGGAGGAGATACCGTGGTCTTGCAATAGAGAAAAGGGAGAGGCGAGACGGTGGTTTTGGAATGGAGATGATGGAGAGGAGAGGAGGTGGTTTTGCAATGGAGAAGAGGGAGAGGAACGTGCGGCAGCGATTTAGGATTGGACGAGAGGGCCGACGCGCTCTGACTGGATCAAAATAAAAATCAATTTACCCTTCAATTAAGAAAGCGACCCCACATTAACTAGTCTCCCTTTTATTCTGGGTCATAATTGACCATGATTTTCGCACATAAAATATATGTTATACGTTGTACATAAGGCCACTATCAAAATTACAATTTGCAACTATACAAGGCCACTAACATTAATCGAGGCAAAATTGATGGCGTTTGCCTCGTACTAGCACCCGAGGACATTAATATCCCTTGTGCGCATGCGGGAGTGAGAAGGTTAGCTTGCATTCCCAACATTAATCAACCAATGAGGAGTAAGAGGGTTGGCTTGTTGTGCTTGGGAGAGAAAAACCACATTAATTAACACGACAATCAAGGTGACAAGCTAGCTAGCAACATTGACTTAAACATAGCATTGATTTTTACCTTGGTACCTGTAGTATGAGTTTGTGGCCTTGTATATAAAATGGAGGGAGTATAATTTGAAAGTACATTCAGATACGAACCAAACGGTACAATTTTTGGTGACATGCATTCACATTTTGCTTGTCAAATACAGTACGTAGTCAAACTTTGACCTAAAATACGCGAAACAACAAAAAAATACTTCCAAGACCAGCGCCGCTCTTCCGCTCTTCTCCTCTTAAACCACCGCCGCTCCTCTCCTGTTCCAATCTAAATGCAGCGCCGCTCCTCTCCTCTTCCATTTCAAAACCACCGCCCCTCCTCTCCTGTTTCAGTACAAAACCAGCGTCGCTCCTCTCCCGTTCTAATCCAAAACCAGCGCTGCTCCTCTCCTCTTCCATTCAAAAACCACCGCCAACGAGTGAAGGTGTCGGTGTCAAAACCGGCGGATCTCGGGTAGGGGGTCCCGAACTATGCGTCTGGGCCGGATGGTAATAGGAGGCAAGGGACACGAAGTTTTACCCAGGTTCGGGCCCTCTTGATGGAGGTAAAACCCTACGTCCTGCTTGATTAATATTGATGATATGGGTAGTACAAGAGTAGATCTTCCACGAGATCGGAGAGGCTAAACCCTAGAAGCTAGCCTATGGTATGATTGTTGTTCTGTATGTTGTCCTACGGACTAAAACCCTCCGGTTTATATAGACACCGGAGAGGGTTAGGGTTACACAAAGTCGGTTACAATGGTAGGAGATCTATATATTCGTATCACCAAGCTTGCCTTCCACGCCAAGGAAAGTCCCTTCCAGACATGGGACAAAGTCTTCAATCTTGTATCTTCATAGTCCAGGAGTCCGGCTAAAGGTATAGTCCGGCCATCCGGACACCCCCTAATCCAGGACTCCCTCAGTAGCCCCTGAACCAGGCTTCAATGACGACAAGTCCGGCGCAAAGATTGTCTTCGGCATTGCAAGGCGGGTTCCTCCTCCAAGTACTTCATAGAAGATTTTGAACACAAAGATAGTGTCCGGCTCTGCAAAATAAGTTTCCACATATTGCCAGAGAGAATAATATTTACACAAATCTAATCTGCTGACGTATTCCATCATGTAACACACCACGGCCAAGCCTTTATCCGAATCGTTTTATTATCCCACCTCAGCGCGTCATGCGAGGCAGTTTCCTTGGCACGTCTTGTTAAAGCAGAGATCGTGTCCCCTTATCCCGGGATTCTCATCAATACGGGCGTGGGTAACCCAACCGCGCCATTGATTATGGCGCTTGGAGATAAGCGAGTTTTACCAGGCTGGTGGGGACACGTAGTTGCGTCCACCCATATAAGGGGATAAGGATCGACCTTTTCACCTACGCCTTCTTCCTCCTTTGCCTATCCATTTTCGCGCACTCGAGCTCCAGTGCCCAAGTCCGCACTCCCCACCTCAACCTTCTCCAGCCATGTCCGGAGCGGGAGGCAAGTGGATGATCTCCTCCATCACGGAGGGACACATCAAAAAGCTGAGGAAGGCCGGATACTTGTCTAACGACATCGCGTACCGGCTTCCCGAAGAGGGGCAGCTCCTCCCCACCCCAAGGCCCCATGAGAGGGTAGTGTTCCTTCCCCACTTCCTCCGCGGACTGGGCTTTCCTATCCACCCATTCGTCCGGGGACTCATGTTCTACTACGGCCTGGATTTCCATGATCTGGCCCCGAACTTCATCCTCAACATCTTGGTGTTTATCGTCGTGTGCGAGGCTTTTCTCCGCATCCGCCGCCATTTCGGCCTATGGCTCAAGACTTTCAATGTCAAGCCGAAGGTGGTACACGGCAACTAGGTGGAGTGCGGAGGCGCCATGGTGGGCAAGATGCCCAACGTCTTATGGCTCGAGGGCTCCTTTGTGGAGACCCTGAAGGGGTGGCAATCGGGGTGGTTTTACATCACCGAGCCGCGCGACCCTGAGTGGGTCGCAGCCCCCGAGTTCCGGTTCGGACCCCCAACGCGGCTCACGTCCTGGAAAGAGACGGGCCTGTCATGGGGCAGCAAAGGAGAGGTGACTGGACTGCAAACATGCATCCAAACCCTGGTGGACAAGCAGCTCAAGCTTGTCAACGTAGTCCAGGTTATGCTCATCCGCCGGATCCTCCCGTGTCAACAACGGGCCTTCAATCTATGGGAGTTCAACCCGGTGCAGCACCGAACTCTGAGCAAGCTCTTCGACACGATGTACGAAGATGCCTGGAAGGTGCTTTTCAAGGGCGCCGAGGCTCCCGCATACGCTACCGAGGATCGCGGATTCAGCGCGCAGCGTCACGCTAGCGCAGTAAGTTGTTTGTACCTTTTACAGGGTATTAGTTTTTCATAGTTTAACTCTATGCGGGATCTTAGCTCCCTTACCTTTGACAGGATTGGCAGGCGAAGTCCGGACAGATCGACTGTCCGGCTCCCTTGCCCGAAGACCCAACCGATGCCCGCTTGGCGAAGCTGCTGGTTCCGGCACCCTATGTGGTGCCGGAGAAGAAGGTCACAAAGAAGGCCACGGGGACTCGAAAAAGTGCCCGGCGCCAGGAGGTGTCGGGTTCATCATCCGACGGCTCCAAGGCACATTCCTCCCGTGAAGACGAGGAGGAGGAAGAAGAGACCTCTCCCCCTCTAGCGGGGGAGAGAAGAAAAGGAAGGCCGCCCTCACTCGGGAGGCCGAAGGGTCCAAGAAGGGGAAAACCCTTCCTCCGGACTACTCCACCAATGCCGACGATGGCGGAGAGGAGTGGCCGCTCAGGGTCAAGCCCCTGGCGAAATCGTAAGTATCTGGATACCAGAGTAATTCATAGTATTCCTTTATTGCACAGCTTTCCCTTATGTCGAATATGATTATGCAGCCCACCCAAAGACCGGCTCGACGCGTCATCGAGCGGTTCACTGGACTCGTGGATGTGAATTCGCTTCCGGCGGCTACCTCCCCCCGCCCTACGGACGACGCCGAAGTGTTGTCCCAACACGTTCCAAGCCAGGAGGAGGTGGTCCTGGAGGCGCCGCAAGGCGACCTCCCGGACTCCAGGAGTAAAGGGGATAAAACCCCCCAGGGCTCCAAGTCCGGCCCTAGGTCGGACACCGCTTCGGAACCTTCAAAGGTTCTAGAGTCTGGCGGGCGACCTCCTTCCAAGAGGAGCAAGCCCACTGTGCCGGTGACCCCCGTCCAACCGGAGGCGCCGGACAATCTGTTGGAGGTGCTCAAAGGCGCCTCCATCGACGAGGAGCACCGCACCATTATGAGTGCGGTGGTCCAGAAGGTTCAGTCCGCCAAGAGTGGACTACCTGAAGCTTGTGCTAGCCTTTTAACAGGCTTTGAGGTAAGTAAAGAATGTGTAAATAATATTACCGCATAGACAGTAGCCCGTGATGCTCTATTTGGCATTCGATAAGAAAATCCAAATAGAGGATCAAATAAAATTCGCAGGAGTCTAACAAAAAGGAGTCAATATGCGTATGCAGGCTTCTCTGTTGGCGTCCGCCGCACTGACTGCGGAAGTGGACACGCTAAAGCAGAACCTCGAGCAGTCCGAGCAAGAGCTCGGGCGTGTCAAGAAGTAGCTCGAGGACAAGGAAGGTAAGAAATACCTTGTTCAAATATATATATATAAAGTGCAACTGCAAAAAATGACAGGATTATCGTGGCTATTGTAGGGGCCACGTCTGAGGTGGCGACCCTTAAGCAAGCGCTGGTCGAGGCCGAGAAGAGGGTGGCCACGGAGCGCACCGAGCGGGAGAAGTATGAGGCCCAGGTTGGCAAGGTGCAGCAAGAGCTCCAGGCTCTCATGAAAAAACATGAGAGTTTTGAGCTTGACTCAAAGATGTGAGCATCCGAGCTCGCGGTGGCTATTAAAAATGCCAAGTCTGCCAAGGCCGAATCCCAGAAGACCCTCCAGGAGTTGGATGCGGTGAAAAAGATAGCGGCGGGTAAGGCATTCTTTATGCAAAGCAAACACATAAACGTGAGTTACTTGTTACTTACCCGAATCCGGAGCTCTCCAAGGGCATTTGCAGATCTTCCCCGTAGCGTGTCCGATGCCGCCGCATTCTATCGAGCCGAGGAGGGAAGCTCGACAGAGAAGGTGTTCTGGTCTCAGTATGCTGAGGCCGGACACCCCGTGCCCCTGAGCGACTAGCTGAAGCAACTGGTCGAGCTCCACAAGGCGGCCGAACAGGCCATGAAAGGCCTCATAGTTCGGCTGTGGCCTGGAGAGGCTCTCCCTAGGAGCTATTTCGGGCTGGTGCGGCGGCTGGTGAGGGCCTATCCAAGGCTCGAAGTCATCAAGCGCTCCGTCTGTATTGAAGGTGCCCGTAGGGCCCTTGCCCGTGCTAAGGTGCACTGGGGCAAGCTGGATGCTGAGAAGCTTGTGAAGGATGGGCCACCGCCGGGGAAAGAGCATCGCAAGCCCGAGAATTATTATAAGGATGTTCTGAAGGGTGCCTGCCTTATGGCGGATGAATGTTTCAGGGATGTAATTTTTGAGTAAAACTCGCTCGTTTTGTCCTGTGCGCTGAAAACTTGTTCATATGCACTAAGCAATGCTGTTGGAATTTAAAATATTACCTTCTGTGCGGCTGTTTATCAATTCTGAGAGATGGCGAGTCGTCGGCTTCTGCCCCCGTGTTGCTAGTGCTGGGGTGTTCAGGGATAAACCTGAGCGCTCTTTTTCCCATGTTTGGGTCCTTCGAGGGAGGCGCTCAGCACAACGAACAAGGCAATCAGACTATAATGCGTGAACACTCTCACTTAGCCATAGAATTCTATAATTTTAAATTTCAGTGAAGCCCCTGGTATTCGGAAGACCGAGTTCGGGGCGCTATCCATGCCTTGGCCGGACAGAGCCGACTCCTCGCTCTAAGCGGCATAAGTCTTTAGGGACTCGAAAAACCTCTCGAACAGCGACCAACTCTCGCTTCATCATGACAGTCGGTTTTAGCTTTCTCTACTGAGGTGCTCGACCCAGCTCAACTGGGGCACAATCACAGTAGTTCTCCTAGTGCTACCTTAGCCGACATAGCGGAACGTAAGGCACCAAAACATAGGAGCCGGGCAAACCCAACTATTGACCCAAGACATGATTCGGAGCCGATGCATATAATGCTATAAGTTCGGGGTGCCGCACTTGTTAAAGTGTTCGGACTTCTCACACCATATTGAGGGGTACTAAAGCCCCTGGCGTATTTTGAACGTACCAAAGTGTACGGGTGCCACATGTCGTTAAGGAACATATATTTGTAAAAAAAGAGTAATGCAAAAATAGACAAAAGATATGCATTGTTTATTAAAAAGGGCTGCGATCAAAGCAGAACGATACAAATAATGCGATAAGCAAAAGGTTGGACTATTTAACATGTCCGTTCCAGGGGCAGGCTACGGAATGGTATGCGAAACAGGTATACTGATCGTGATAGAGACCACCTGGGAGTTCCGTAATGCGGCATGGCGTGTCTGCTTCCGTGGTTCTTGCATCATTTGTGCGGCAATTGAACTGCCGAACAGGCCTTCCGAAGAATGGAGTCCTGAAAGTAAGAGAATATTAAAAAATCGGCAGCCCCTGGTGCGGTTTAAGCCGTGTTTCGGGCGTGCCGTGATGGTGCCCCTTCCCCTATAACCATGGTATTTCTAGAGCGTAGTTATGTACGCGAAGCACTGCGTCGCATTTTTGCGAGGGCTGGGGTTGGGGCCGCATTGCTACGCCTGCTCGGATCGTGCCAGGCGGTCTTGTTGTAGGTTACTCTGGGCGCGCTTGACGGTGTCTGGATGTTTAATGGCCGGACTGGAGAACTGCCTGGAGAGGCTGCTTTGTACTTCCGCTGCAAGGGCCGCCGTGTGATCCTCCGTTCGAAGGGAGCGTTCGGTGTTTCCATTGACCGTAATTACTCCTCGAGGGCCTGGCATCTTGAGCTTAAGGTATGCGTAGTGAGGTACCGCGTTGACTTGGTGAATGCGGTTAGCCCGAGCAGTGCGTGATAGCCACTGCGGAATGGGACTATGTCAAAGATTAACTCCTCGCTTCGGAAATTATCCGGAGATCCGAAGACCACTTCAAGTGTGACTAAGCCTGTACAGTTGGCCTCTACACCTGGTATTATGCCTTTAAAGGTCGTTTTGGTGGGCTTAATCCTCGAGGGATCTATGCCCATTTTCCGCACTGTATCCTGGTAAAGCAGGTTCAGGCTGCTGTCGCCGTCCATAAGGACTCTAGTGAGATGAAATCCATCAATAATTGGGTCTAGAACCAATGCGGCGAATCTGCCATGACGGGTGCTAGTGCGATGGTCCCTTCGATCAAAGGTGATCGGGCAGGAGGACCATGGGTTGAACTTTGGGGCGACTGGCTCTACCGCGTATACGTCCCTTAATGCGCACTTCCGCTCCCTCTTGGGGATGTGGGTTACGTATATCATGTTCACCGTCCGCACTTGTGGGGGAAAACCCTTCTGTCCACTGTTGTTCGGCGGCCGGGGCTCTTCGTCGTCCTCGCTATGCAGCCCCTTGTCGGTATTTTCGGCATTTAACTTGCCTGCCTGCTTGAACACCCAACAATCCCTGTTGGTGTGATTGGCCGGCTTTTCGGGGGTGCCATGTATCTGGCACAAGCGGTCGAGTATTCGGTCCAAACTGGACGGGCCCCTAGGATTTCTTTTGAATGGCTTTTCCCGCTGACCGGATTTATAGCCTCTGAATCTGGCATTAACTGCCGTATCCTCAGCATTGTCGCCGTTAATGTGGCGCTTCTGCTTGTTGCGACGCGACCTGCCACTATTGTCCCTGGTATCCGAATTACCAGGGTACTTGGTCATATTGTTGCTACGAGCAAGCCAGCTGTCTTCTACCGCGCAAAAGCGGGTCATGAGTGTCGTGAGTGCTGCCATAGATTTTGGCTTTTCCTGTCCAAGGTGCCGGGCAAGCCACTCGTCACGGATATTATGCTTGAAGGCTGCTAGGGCCTCTGCGTCCGGACAATCGACTATTTGATTTTTCTTTGTTAGGAACCGTGTCCAGAATTGCCTGGCCGATTCCTCTGGCTGCTGAATTATGTGGCTTAGGTCATTGGTGTCTGGTGGTCGCACATAAGTGCCCTAGAAATTGTCGAGGAATGCGGCTTCCAGGTCCTCCCAACAACTGATTGATCTTGCTGGCAAGCTGTTAAGCCAATGCCGAGCTGGTCCTTTAAGCTTGAGTGGAGGTATTTGATGGCGTGGAGATCATCGCCGCGGGCCATGTGGATATGAAGGAGATAATCCTTGATCCATACCGCAGGATCTGTTGTGCCATCATATGATTCGATGTTTACGGGTTTGAAACCCTCGGGGATTTGATGATCCATTACTTCGTCTGTGAAGCATAGTGGGTGTGCGGCGCCTCTGTACTGGGCTATATCACGACGTAGCTCCAATGAGCTTTGTCTACTGTGTTCGGCCCTACCGGATTTGTGTCCGGCGTGACGGTTACCGTCTCGAGTCATGGGGCGCCCACGCGATCCGCAGATCGATCTTGTTTGCCTTGTCTTGTCCTCCAACATATCTCGCAGGTCAGGCGCATTTTCCCATGCCTTGGTACGGGGTGCGGCTTGAGTGGAGGGCCGAGAGGCCTCTCTGTCGAGGCCATGAGGTGGCCGGTCGGCCGTATCAAGTGCTGGTGATGTAGGTTTAAGTGCTTCATCCTCTAATCGGGGTAGCAACCTGCGCTTTGGGTAGCTCTTAGAGGGGCGTTCGAGTTTATGCTCTTCGGCCGAAAGGACTTCAGTCCATCTGTCAACTAGCAAATCTTGATCAGCTCTAAGTTGTTGCTATTTTTTCTTGAGGCTTCTTGTCGTGGCCATAAACCTGCGTTGAAAACGCTCTTGCTCGACGGGATCCTCTGGCACGACGAATTCGTCGTCGTCGAGGCTTGCCTCGTCTTCGGAGGGAGGCATATAATTATCGTCCTCGACCTCTTTGTCTGCCGCTCTCTCATGAGGGCTGGCTTCTCCATCCTCCTATGCCGAATCTTGCTGGAGGGGGTTTTCTTCGGCACTCTGCGGAGTATTATTATCTCCCGTGCTGGAATCACCGTATTTGCTTTGGCGGGATTTTGAGCGGCGCCGCTGACGCCGGCGCTTAGGCTGTTTCTTGGAGGGGTCATCCTCCGTTGTTCCATCGCCATCTCCTTCTTTTGGGGTGTCCACCATGTATATGTCATATGACGAGATGGCTTTCCAGGGCCCAATAGGCACTGGTTCTTCATCGTCTTCTGCATCGGCGTCCATACTGTCGATGTCTTTGGAGTCGAAGTCGAGCATATCGGTTAAATCGTCGACAGTGGCTACAAAGTGGGTGGTGGGTGGGCGTTGAATTTCTTCATCGTCTGTATCCCAACCTTGCTGACCGTAGTCCGGCCAGGGCTCTCCTGATAAAGAGAGAGACTTTAGTGTCTTCAGAATATCGCCGAAAGGCGAGTGCTAAAAGATGTCTGCGGCAGTAAACTCCATGATCGACGCCCAATCGGATTCGGCCGGCAGGGGCGCGGAGGGTTTGGAGTCCAGAGAGGAGTCCGGCTCCTTGGAGTCACGAGTCTCGCGGAGTGCGGGGCTGGTGTTCATCTCGATCGCCGTTGGGATCGCAGCCCCCGAGACGGCGTCCAACCACCCATCCTCGATCGGCGCAGTTGGCTCTGAATTAAGGGTCGAAGCCGATGCGGGTGCGGCCTCCAGGTCACTGTTCGGCGGCAGAGCTAGATCATGCTCGTCGTGACAGTGCAGCGTGCTCGGCAGTGGCTCGAATCCGTCGAAGATCAAGTCCCCGCGGATGTCAGTCGTGTAGTTTAAACTTCCAAATCTGACCTGACGGCCAGGGGCATAGCTTTCGATCTGCTCCAGATGGCCAAGTGAATTGGCCCGCAGTGCGAAGCCGCCGAAGACGAAGATCTGTCCGGGGAGGAAGGTCTCACCTTGGACTACATCACTATTGATGATCGTAGGAGCCATCAAGCCTAACAGCGACGACACAGAGGAACTCTCAATGAAAGCACCAATGTCGGTGTCAAAACCGGCGGATCTCGGGTAGGGGGTCCCGAACTGTGCGTCTGGGCCAGATGGTAACAGGAGGCAAGGGACACGAAGTTTTACCCAGGTTCGGGCCCTCTTGATGGAGGTAAAACCCTACGTCCTGCTTGATTAATATTGATGATATGGGTAGTACAAGAGTAGATCTACCATGAGATCGGAGAGGCTAAACCCTAGAAGCTAGCCTATGGTATGATTGTTGTTCTGTATGTTGTCCTACGGACTAAAACCCTCCGATTTATATAGACACCGGAGAGGGTTAGGGTTACACAAAGTCGGTTACAATGGTAGGAGATCTATATATCTGTATCACCAAGCTTGCCTTCCACGCCAAGGAAAGTCCCTTCCGGACACGGGACGAAGTCTTCAATCTTGTATCTTCATAGTCCAGGAGTCCGGCTGAAGGTATAGTCCGGCCATCCGGACACCCCCTAATCCAGGACTCCCTCAGAAGGTGCTGTGGAGAAGTAGATCGATGGAGGAGTACAATCGATACGTGAGGATCGCAGACGGTGACCCTGTGAAGCTAGCTAGGATGTTGGAGATACAGTCTTGGTTTGACAACAAGGACCAACTAGCGGCGACGGCGACATCCATGGCCAAATATCTGCAACAGAGTGAAAAGGCGGCGATACTCCCGGAGGGACTCGCGCCGGAGTACATAGAGCTGCTCCTCTGGGCCATGGAGCAAACAGATTCACCGAATCCGATTGTGAGGGAGCGGTGGTGGGACTATCGATCCCAGATGGAGCATCCACCAGAGATTGAAGGATCGAGCATCTACAGGGTGCCGTTTGTGAGGGTGTCCTGCCAGAGCGAGCCGGTGGAGTCTTCATCGACCGAACCCAACTGCAAGAGGAGAAAAGCAGTTGGCCTGACGATGCTTCCCCGCCATCGTCTCCCTCGTCGTTCACATCCTCTCACGGGGTGGCTTTCTGCCGCCGAGGAATAGGAGGGGGCTGCCCCCCCCCCAGCCCAATAGTCGGGCAGGTTGTGAATTGTCAGGAGGAGCTTAGGGTTGTCAGTATTTGCAGGTTGTGAATTGTGTTTTGTGTTGTGTATTTTGAGAGTACTTTTAGATATGAATGTCTTTTGAATTTCATATTTGCAGTATTGAGCATATGAAGTATTTTATGAATTCTAGAGATCTATTTTTAGCACTTAAAAAATGTAGTTTCATAGGAGTATAAAAGTGCAGACAATGTGATTCTCAGAGAAGAAACTGCAAGTTTCAGTTTCAGATAAGAAACTGCAACTTTCAGAGGCAGAGCATTTATATTAACACGACCTTTTCAAACAGGGTTAACATCATGTTGGAAGTTTTATTCATGGTCGAAAATGGAACTACCAGCCAGTTAACATCATGCTGATCAATATTCATGCATAGCACATCTTCATATGACGCACAGTCAAAATGCCCACACAATGTCGAGTGTGCGAAACACAGAGAAAACGAGGGACGAAGTTTTGGCAAGTGTTGGATGTGGTTTTGGGCTGCCCCGTCTAGGCTTTCATTTTTAACATGTGCAGCCCACGACCTCGGATGGGAGGTCCATAGGCCTGTTTGTATTTTCTTAGGGCCGTCATGTATCGACCGGCCTATGGACCTCCCATCCGAGGTTTAATTTTTGGCGGCCCAATTTATGTATTTTTTTGAAGAAAACGCAGAGGTATGTTCTATTTTTCTATATAAGAATAGGAACGCCAGGTCCAACTTATGTTTTCCTTCTAACTATATTATATATATTTAAATTATTTTATATGTTGACTGTTTAGTTCACATACTCCCTCCTTTTCGGTTTATAGGGCTTATCTCAAAATTTTAGTTTTCCAATTTTATAAGGCTCAATTTGGTTGTTTTCCATCACATGTTCAGATTCCAAGGTGCATTAAATCATTGCATGCAAGTATTAAGAGAAAATTGACCAATGCATGTACTTTATGCATGCATGCATTGCAATTTATGCATTGATAAACATAATTTTTTGAGGAAAACAAGTGCATTAATTAGGTGCTTTTGTAAACTACAAAAAGTATTCCACCATTCATCATCTACCTTGGTTGGTGAGATTTTTGAATTGAGCCCTATAAACCGAAAAGGAGGGAGTAACTGGCAAATAGATCTCGCCGCCACCCCCCGCCTCCTGACTCCGGGCGCGCCTGCCCCCCTCAGCAAGTCCGCTCGCGCGCCCCATGGAGTCGCCGGCCATATCCACGGGGGAATGGGTGGAAGACAGGCAGATGTACAAGATGCATCTCCCACGTGTCTACAAAGCCTTCCCGCGGATGCTCCAGCCGCTCGACTCCGTCGCGCGGGCGGTGCTGCGGGAGACTCGAGGGAGGAGATGGAGGGAGCGGGCGATGCGGATCCGCGACGACGCTCTCTCCTGGACCCAGTGCACGCGTGAATGGAGGGAAGCAGAGGAGGAAGCTGCGAGGGAGGAAGCCGAGGAGGGACCGAATCCGTTCTCTCACTCGCGCAGGTATGCTCGGATGTGCAAGGATCATGTGGATTGGGAGCTGCTGAATCTAGCCCTGCGGATCTACTTCGAAGGAGATTTCTCGGAGAAGCACAGGATGCCCCACCCTAGTGAGCCGCTGATTGCGTTTGTTCGATGGGCGAAAGGAGAAGTGAATTCAGGAGATCCACGCCGTGCTGCGAGATGGGAATGCTTGACTGGACTCCTGCCCACCAGCACGCCACCGGAGCCGGAGCAGGTGGATCCCCTACCTTACCTCTCCCCCAAACCTGCAGAATATTGAAATTAGGCTTGCAATCTGCTTCAATTGAGCTGTCTCGTGGTTATTTCTGCTTCCTGAGAGAAAACATCTGGCTGGAGGATGAGCAGGAACCAGGAACTCCAATGAATTTCCCCTATCACAATGGGGGAGCGCCAGTTGGGCAGTGGTACGGCCCACCTCCGCCCCAAATGGGGGCACAATCTGGGCAGGCTCCTGTAATTGCCCAAGGTCAATCTGCTGGTGGTTCTGACTCTCAGATCAGTGGGAAATCTCAAGGCAAGAATCAGCAAAATAAGAGATAGGACATCTAGAAAACTTCTCCTGCCCCTACTTCGGGCCTGATGGCATACTCTGAGGTGATCTGCTACAACTGTGGGGAACCAGGGCATCATTTGGATAAATGTGTCAAGCCCAAGAGTTGTTTTATCTGCAAAATGATTACCCATAAAGTTGAGAATTGCCCTATCAGAAGGAAAACCCACAGTTCTGCTAGATATGTTGGAAGTGATAGAAATACTGCTTACTTCCATGCAGTAGCTAACCAGAGGAGGAGGAAAACCCTCATTCACTCCCTTGATGGCCCTAATGGTCCTGTTACTGAGGTAGATGAGATGCTGAAAGTGGCTAGTGACTTCTACAAAGACCTTTTTAAGAAATAAAACCCTTCTGGGTTCTCTCTACAAAACATTTTTTTCTCTGCTTCTGAAAAAGTCTCTCCTGCTGAAAATGAGCTGCTAGAAACCCCTTTTTCAGAGACAGAAGTGAAGGAAGCCATTATTAGCTCTTATCCTGATGGGGCTCCTGGTCCTGATGTGATTCCCTTCTTGTTTTACCAGCATTTTTGGGACTTGGTGAAAAATGATCTCTTAGATCTTTTCCAAGCCTTTCATAGAGGAGAGTTGGATCCAGCAACTTACTCATGGGGATCTGTTGGGGTCAAGTTAAATAACTGTGAAAGTGATTTTTTCCCTTAGGCAAGGTGACCCCATCTCCCCGCTTTTGTTTAATTTAGTAGTGGACGAGCAAAGCTGTTGATCATAGTCTGATTGCAGGGCTCTGTCCTGAGGTCTGCCCTGGTGGCATCATCTGCCTTCAATATGCAGATGATACCATCCTTTTCTTAGACAATGACTCCACGCATGCTAGCAATCTAAAAACTGTTCTAACCTGGTTTGAACAAGTCTCAGGCATGAGAATCAACTACTCTAAAAGTGAACTCATCCCTATCAACATGGACGATCAGGAGTTAGCTGACTTCCTCTCTATTCTAGTCTGTAATAAAGGTAACTTCCCCATTAAGTACCTAGGTATCCCTCTCCACTATGATAAACTAAGGAGAGAGGATATCCAACCCCTTCTGGATAAAATCATTAAAAGGATTGCTAGGTGGAGGGGCAAACTTCTCTCTTACAGAGGTAGATTGATCCTCATACAAGCTTGTTTGGCTAGCATTCCAGTGTATCTCCTCTCCTTCTTCAAGTTCCCTAAATGGGCAGTGAACCTCATCAATTCTCAGATGTCTCATTGCTTGTGGAATGATTTTGAGGAAAATAGGAAGCTACACCTTGCTAATTGGGCCCTAGTCTCTATAAAAAAAGATTTTGGAGGCCTAGGCATACCTAACCTCCAAGAAATTAACATCTGTCTTCTAGGGTCTTGGATTAAAAGATTCTATGAGGAAGAGCTGAAACCCTGGAAGCTTCTTATTGCCCATAAATACCTAGGAAATAAATCTAATATTTTTGTCCCTTCCTCCAACCCTAAGACCTCTAGATTCTGAAAAGGATTAAAATCTATTATGCATGCTATGAAATTTGGCTACAGATGGAACATAGGGGATGGGAGCAGAACCAGGTTCTGGGAAGATAGTTGGTTTGGCACATCCCCCCTAGCAGTCTAATTTTGGCCTATTTACTCTGTCCGCAATGAGCTTAACAAAAGTGTCAATGAAGTTTGGGACGGTCAATGCCTAAAACTCTCTTTAACAAAAGCATTACCTTTACTGCCGAGCCGGATGCCCTGATTTGGCAGCTGGACAATAAGGGGAAGTATTCCTACAGCTCCCTCTATCATGTTATCAACTTTAGAGGGGTTCAACCCGTGTTTATCCCTGTTGTCTGGAAATTGAGAGTTCCCCCTAAAATTCAAGTATTTATCTGGCTTCTCTCCAAAAACAAATTGATGACTAGGGATAACCTTAGGAAGAGACACATCATCAAACCCCTTGATTGTGTTTATTGCTTGGAACAAGAGTCTTGTTCTCACCTATTATTTGAATGTATAGTTACTAAACATCTCTGGGACCACATTGAGGAATATTTGTCTAGTCAGATTGGCTCATCCTTCGAATCTGTCGCCAGATTCTTGATTGCTACCAAAAAGTACTCGATTTTAAACACTGTTAGCTCAGTTGTCCTTTGGTGCCTCTGGAAATATAGAAATGCTATGATTTTCAGTAACACCTCCTGGATTTCCATTCCGCGGGTCTTGAGATTGATCGGGAACATGGTGAGGAACTGGGTGATTCTCTCCTCCGGATCGGACAAGGACAAGTTGATGAGCTTCATGGAAACCCTAACAAGATCCCTCCAAAAACCGTTGGCGATCACTTGTGGCTGAACAAGGCTCGACCTGCTCTGGGGCTGGACCTATGGGCTCGTCTCAAGATCTCTAATGAAGATGATGGGCACCTGGCACCGAAAAATAGGGACATCCACCATGCTACGCCTTCCAGCCCGGTCTCTCCGCTTGCTTACTGGTCGCCGCAGGCTGACACGGCCCCTCGGCTGAAGACCATGAAGGCTTCGCTGGACCCTCCTTGTGTCATTTGAGTGCTCTATCCGCTCTGCCTTTGGCACCGCTCGGGTGATTTGTGTTATTCAGAGAACTTGTTCATCCACCCCCCCCCCCTCTAGTTTGTAGCTTTTCTACCTTTGCTTTCGAACTGCTCTTTGAGCTACTGTATCAGAATATGTTGTGGTTTTGTTCTCAGCAATGGAACCGGGGAGATGCTCCCTGTTTTTCTAAAAAAAATTCATATGTTATTATATATTATTTTTATTGTCATCATATATTTAACAGATACTTACATATGTAAGAAAACAATATCCCACATCTTATTAACTTATAAAAATAATTTCTTAACAAATAAAATCCTGGATTGTTTTGGCACGAAAATCCTAATGATTGTGTACAAAAGCTTGGTAAGATTTAAGGACGAATGTAATAATATCACTTATTATTTAAATATATTTATAACAAAATGCTCAGCCCCTTTTTATTTTTTGATAACATTGCTGGCCCAACCCAACATTATAATTAGAATTAGCCCAGCAAAATCGTGTATTTCGAGAAAGTGCAAATGGCCTGTAATTTTTTAGGAAATAAAATAAACGGGCCGCATGGACGCTACATTATTTGTTCACCCAGCCCAGCTAATGGTTGTAATTCAAAAAAAAGATCAAATTGACTGTAAATTCTACCGCGCAAAAAAAGACTGTAAATTCTAAAAAAATGGGTTGAATACGTGCCACATTTTTGGAGGCTGAAATGTGGGCCAATAGGTCGAAGCCAATGCAAGTCGTTGTCAATTTAGTCAACAAATGATTCTGACATGTTAGCCGTTGGATTTACATCCAACGACAGGCATCCATCTTCAATCTCTCGTCTTCTTCAGCGCCGCCGGGACCACCTCCCGCCTCCTGCTGCTAGCAGCTCTGCTTAGCACGCTTCGCTATGAAGCGCTACTCCACCGTTGGCCAGGCCATCCCTCCACCCCTCCACACCTCCTGTTCTTCTCCACCGACTGCCAAACCACACCGCACTAGAACCAGTTAACCCTTGTACACCTCTCCGTCTGCGACTCTACTCCCGCGTCTTCCCATCTCCGGCTCGTTGTTGTCCGGGGCCTTGCCGTCGTCCACCACCTTGGATGCGCTCGGCGCGGCATGGTCAACGTGGTCAACGAACGATACCATCGGAAGTAGACTGTGTGTAGAGAGGCTGACAGCTGGGTCCACGGCCGCACACAAGGAAATGCGTCCTTATTACGCGCAAAATAATGATTCC
Source organism: Triticum dicoccoides (assembly GCF_002162155.2). Taxonomy (NCBI): domain Eukaryota; kingdom Viridiplantae; phylum Streptophyta; class Magnoliopsida; order Poales; family Poaceae; genus Triticum; species Triticum dicoccoides. Next base: position 529,527,769 of record NC_041390.1, on the reverse strand, counting down.
TCCACCTGACATCTGGGACCCACCGGAAGGGCCTCTGTATTTCACGAAATAAAGTGCCCCCCGCTAACATGTCGGACCCACCAGCTATCTTCGCACGCAAGGAAGTGCCTCCTTATTACGCACAAAAAAATGAATATTTCCCCTGCCAGCTGGAACCCAGCATAGTGGGAGGCTGACTTGTGGGCCTACCAAGTTGATGGGGACAGAGAGCTTTGTCAACTTAGTCAATATGAACGATTCTAGCTCATGTTACCGTACGATGTTCATCCAACGGCCGTAGTGCTTCTTCAACCTCTAGTCTTCTTGCTCCAGCCGCCCAAAGCAGCGTTGGTCGTGCCGCATGCTCCTGCCTCCCCTGGCCGGCTATGCTGCCGCAGAGGCCTCATCGCCCCCTACTATTCCCACCGCTGGCCAGGCCCTGCGGCGATGGCAGCCTCACACCGTAGCCGAACTAGTGAACCCTCGTAGTCCTCTCCACGCGGGCTTCCACTGTCGCGTCATCCCCTTCCTAGGCCTCGCTGTCGTCCACCGCCGTGGTGCTCTCCGCGCGGCGTGGTCAACGTGGTCAAGGAACGACTTCCATCAAAAGAGTATTGTACGTGGAGAGGCTGACAGCTGGGTCCACGGCCACAGCCCATTTTTTTGTGATTTGCCAAGTAAGTCGCTTTGTCAGGCCTATTGGGCTGCAAATCTTTCAAGACGAGGAGAGCTTTCATTCGGCTGGCCGAGAAAATGGCCCATCAGTAATGAGAAATGGGTTGTACATTTTTAAAACACATCAAACCGGCAATTAGTTTCAAATATCTTTTTTTCATTTCAAGATTTTAAATTACATTATTTTTTATGCGTGGAGAATTTGTTGGATTTGATATTGATATACATTTATTTTTAAGATTGGTTTGAATGTGAGTCGAAATTTCGGGATTAAAAACAGTTCGGACCGCACCGAAATATGCAAATTTTCGTATAATTTTTTAACCGTTGCCACAATATGGGCTGCAATGCTAACAAAAAGAATATGGGCTCCAAAAAAAATCTTAAGAATTAGCAAATGGGCTGTAAATTATTAGAAATAATGGCAGATGGATTGTATGCTGTTTTCCACAAATTTGAGGCTTTCCTAAAAAAAGGTTGACGCACAAGCACTGACTGTTGGATGTCCATCCAACGGCCGTCGTGCTTCTTCAATCTCTGCTCTTCCTGCTCCAGCCGCTCAAACAAGCGCTGGCGGGACTGCCTGCTCCCTCCTCCTCGCGGCCGGCTGTGCTGCCGCGCAGGCCTCACCGCCCGACCGTACTCCCATCGCTGGCCTAGCCATCCCTCTACTCACCCACACCTGCTGTTATTCTCCGGCGACGGCAGACGAACCAGTAAACCCTCGTACAGTCGTACTCCCCTCCGCGTGGGAAACAACTGCCGAGTCTTCCCTGCCTCCGTGTCGTACCCTTCCTAGGCCTCGCTGTCGTCCACTGCCCTGGTGCTCTCGGTGCGGCGTGGTCAACGTGGTCAAGGAACGACTTCCATCGGACGTGGACTGTATGTGGAGAGGCTGATAGCTGGGTCCACGGCGGCAGCAAGGAAGTGCCTCCTTATTACGCGGAAAATAATGATTCCTCCACCTGACAGCAGGGACCCACCGGACGGGCCACTGTATTTCACGGAAAAAACGTTTTCCCCCTGACTGTTGGGACCCACCAGCTACACCTTCGCATGCAAGGAAGTGCGTCCGGGCAAAAAAACGATTCACCCTCCCTGGCTGCTGGGACCCACCAGCTACATCTTCGCACGCAAGGAAGTGCGTCCGGGCAAAAAAACAAAACGATTCGCCCCCCTGACTGCTGGGACCCACCAGCCCCCCGACTGCTGGGACCCACCAGCTACATCTTCGCACGCAAGGAACTGCGTCCGGGCAAAAAAAAGGATTCGCCCCCTGACTGCTGGGACCCACCAGCTACATCTTCGCAGGCAAGGAAGTGCCTGACAGTCGGGACCCACCTGGTCGAAGCGTATGTGGCGTTGTCATTCTGGTCGCAAACGTGTACGTACATATATACTGGTGGATGTAGAGGCGCGCACGTGTCGTAGTAGAGGCGGCTAGGGTGCAAGAAAGAAAATACGGCCATGTATGTATACATACGAGCGGGGTCTCGAACGCCTACTCGCGCATACGTACGGCGAGGGCTCGTGTACATGGCTGGGTCGGAACGGAGAAACAGCGTCGTCGTCGTGTTCACGGGGAGGCAACGGAATGTGTCGTGTTCATCGGGAGGCAACGCGGCTAGGTCAGAACGGAATGCGTGGTCGTGTTCATCAGGAAGGCTTGGATGGAAGAGGCGATGGAAACAAGGCCTGGCGTACCGCACAACGGAGGAAACGGACCTCCTACGGTCGAAACGGGGGTCCAGTTGATCGGGAGGGGTCTGGTGTACCGCAAAACGGAGGAAACAGACCTCCTACGGTCGAAACGGGGGTCCTGTTGATCGGGAGGGGTGTGGCGTACCGCAAAACGGAGGAAACGGACTTGTGTTGGAGCGCTACGGTCGAAACGGGGGTCATGTTCATCGGGAGGGGTGTGGCGTACCGCAAAACGGGACTCCACGGGATACTGTTCATTTCCACCGTCGACCCCCTCCAGCCTCCACGAGCTACTGTTCATCCACCGTCGACCTCCTCCAGCCTCCACGGGCTCCTATTCATCCAGCCTCCACCGCGCGCTACTCCACCGGCTACTGTTCAACCACCCCTCCACCGTCTACTGTTCATCCAGCCCTCCACACCACGGGGTCCTGTTCAACCACCCCTCCACGGGCACCCCTCCACCGTCTACTGTTCATCCTGCCCTCCGCACCACGGGGTCCTGTTCATCCACCCCTCCATGGGCACCCCTCCACCGTCTACAGTTCATCCAGCTCTCCACCACACCACGGGGTCCTGTTCATCCAGAGGCAACGCCACCGCTCACTGTTCATCCAACCCCCCCTCCCCGCAACGCTCACTGTTTATCCCATCGATCGGCTTCAGTTAGCAGCAGTAGCCAAGGAATCGCTCGATCGGGTTCAGTTAACAGCCATCGATCGATCGCTCGGGTTCAGTAACGCATAGCCTGCAGTGCAATCGCTCGGGTTCAGTTAGAGCCCAACGCCTCACTCGGGTTCAGTTAGAGCCAACGCCTCGCACACACGCGCGTACGTGTATGAGAGAAACACGCATCACTCGGCCCCCGACCTCCACGGTAACCGGGAACTCCCCGAAATTTTCCTCCCCCTCGCTTCTACCATGGTTTTTTCTGTCATGGACGCCCCAAAGAATGTCATGCAGCTGCGTCTCCAGCTCGCTCAGGACGAAAAGCCCATTTTCTGTCATGATTTTTTTTCATAGAAGTAGGAGCCCACCACATCTATGATGATACCGGGTTTTGTCACAATTATCGTCATAGAAGTGTCATATGTATGACAGAAAAAAAATTCGTTCGGCCCAAAATGTCACGGATGTGTATTTTTTTGTAGTGTAGGGCGCGTCCCCCACCCTCATGGCTGGTGGGTGGCCCCCCTCTAGTACTTCTTGTGCTCAGTATTTTTTATATATTCTGGAAATAACTCCCGTGAAGTTTTAGGACTTTTGGAGCTGTGCAGAATAGGTCTCTAATATTTGCTCCTTTTCCAGCTCAGAATCCCAACTGCCGGCATTCTCCCTCTTTATGTAAACCTTGTAATATAAGAGAGAATAGGCATAAGTATTGTGACATAATGTGTAATAACAGCCCATAATGCAATAAATATCAATATAAAAGCATGATGCAAAATGAACGTATCAGTGGAGCAGGCGTGCTGCTGTGCTGGCGACCGCTGGGACTGGCATGGCTAGGATCATCCCCCTGGTCGGCTCGGTAGTGATCCAGATCTGGCAGCACGGGTTGCGGGCTGCAGGCGGCGTGGTCCAGCGGCGGCGGCCTTCTCCGCTGTGGACGTTGGTGGTGGTGGTCCGGAGGTGCGTGCCCGCCGGCTCTGACGCCTTGAGCTCGGCGGGCGACACGGGATGGAGGCAGTTGTCCGGCGTGGCTGCTGCTCGGATCGTGGGTGGTCCCATGGCACCTGGGTAGGTCAGCTGCGGCGGCGGCTGGCATTTCGGCGTCGGCTCATTCGTAATTGGCTTGTGTCGGCCTTCGATCCCTCTCCTCGTCGTCCGGTCGCTCCTCTCGTCGAAGGGTTGGCCTCCTCCCAGCTGCGGTTCATCGCTCGTCTCATGCCCGGTGCAGCAGGACCGACCTCGTCTCACACAGGGTGCCACTAGACCGAGCTCGTCTCGCGCACGATGCAGTAGGACCGGCTTCATCTCACACACGGTGTCATAGGACTAAGCTCGTCTCGAGTCCGGTGCTGTTGGACGGGTCAATGGATGCCAGTTTTGATTGACCTATTGGGTCTTAACGCTGGGTGCCACCCAAGGGTGTGAAAGGCGGGACCTTTCCGCTCGTCTCTTTGGTTGGGGTAGCATCGGGTCCCAGGTGAGGTGGTGTCAAGGTCTTGGATGCCGGGGCGGCGGCCCTGGTGTGGTAGCGCGGTGCTCGTGCGCTGAGCCTGTGGCTTGGTGCTACCCGGTGGCCATGGTCGTTTGGGCGGCGTGGTAGCCGGGGTGTGGTGATCAGTGGCGGTGCGTGTTGGCCGCGGTAAATACCTTTTCTATCTTTGGACAGACCGGCGGCGGCGAAACTCGTTTCCTTCTTGAAGGCATCGTCACGGCTCTCATTGTCCGTCATGCAGCTCGAGGGGAAACTCTGATCCTCGGATCAGGCGGTGACGGCGCTCCGGTGTCGTATCCTTTCTGAAGGTGTCACTTTGAAGCCCACGGCTCGTCGTATGCAGCTTCATCTCTTCACGGTGGCGTGTTCCCTGCTGAAGCCCTCGATTGCTCTTGTAGTGCTAGGAGGTAGTGTTGGTAGTGTTGCTACGCCCAGTGCCTATGTATCCTGCCTTGGATATGTGCGTGTGTTGTGATGGCGTGCGTGTGTATTGGGCTGTCAATGATAGTTGCTTTATATATAAAACGGGGAGAAAACAATTTTCGGTAATCATGCTGCTAGGTGTGAGCACCGATCCCACTATGAAAAGTGAGCAGTGTAATTAGGTGTTACAATATACAAATTATATTACTTTGTTGTTTGGGTGATTTTGTGAAATCGGTAAATTGTTTAGTTGTTAGTGAGAGCAGACGTTTGGCTCTTGGCCTTTATGGAGGCTTTTAAAAAAATCAAAATTCAAAGTTTTTGGTTCAAAAAAATCTGATTTTTTTTGTGCAAGTAAACAAGGACATTATGTGTATGTGTGTAGAATTTTAAGATGAAAAATATTGAAATGCGATTTGTACAAAAAAGAAAAATTCATGGCCTAGGAAGACGAATAGTATCATCTGTTAAAAAAGCTCAGATTTGTCTTTTTTGCACAACCCTTGTTTCGACGTATTTTGCCCTGAAAATTCTCACACATGTTGTGTTATGTCTTCAAATATATCTGTGTTTTTTCAGAATTTTGAAACGTAGAAAATATGAAATTTGATGAAATTCAAAAAAATTAAATCAAGCTCCATGGAGCTCGGCCTCCAAAGACAATATTATATTCTTAGTTAAGGCTGGTCGTAATGGGAGTATCATAGGTAGTATCATACATGCCAACTAGACAAATTTGATGAGGTGGCATAGAATTAAATGAAGAAAGAAAGGGTTGAGTATCATATCATGATACCGTATTATATTAAATGTTGTGCTACTATATGTCATATATGACAATAAATAAAACCATCTATGATACTAACATATGATACTATGCACTATGGATGTAGTATCATACACTAGTATCATATGCATGATACTAGTCTATAATACTTGCCATTACGACCAGCCTAACTGATAGAATTAGTCTGTTAAATAAGCCATTATGAGATCGTAACTACTCAAGGGAATAGTTGATGGTAGATGAAGGGAATGCGTGGGTATTTATAGTGCTGAGTTGATCTTGCAAATGCTAGAGGTGCGGAGCAGCCCATGCCTGTCCTAGTGGCATTTCTTATGTCAGGCGGATCTGCTCAAGGTGAACCTAGGCCGGTTTTCTTCGCGCAAAAAGAAAATCTAGGCCGGTTTGACCAAGTCGCCGACGACTTGGCAAGCTGACTGTAAATTGGTCAGTCTTCATTGTACTAGTAAATTTATTTATTTTGAATATACATTGTACTAGTAAATGCAGCAACTAAATGCACCTTTGCCTTCTTAGAGCATCTATAGCCACATATGGCAAATCCGATACCTCAAACAACCGTGAACGTGTCCACTACCGAGCACATCTTAGAGCATCTCCAGCCGTTCGGCCTCCCAGGACGCATAAAAATCGCCCCCTGGGGCGAGCCGGCAATGCAATCGGCGCTGGGGGCGGTTTCGCGTCCAGTCGTCGCCCCCAGCTCGCCCCCAGATGCCGAAATTGGCCACCTTTTCAGCCCCATTTCGACGTGGTTCGCCGTTGTTCGGCGTTCAATTATGCACATAAATTTTTTTTATCACATATTTCATCACAGAAATATCAAATACTTCAACAAAATAGTACAACAACAAATAGTTCAATACAAATAAAAACTCATATTTCACGCCCGACGTCGCCCTTGAGCCTCCATAGATGCTCTATCAGATCTTGCTGCAGTTGATGATGCACATATGGGTCTCGGATCTCCTGACGCATACTGAGATAGGCAGTCCAGGTTGCCGGTAGCTGGTGATCAACTTCGGATAGAGGACCCTGCCTGTAGTATGGTTCAGTGTCAAACACTGGGTCTTCTTGCTCGCTCTCGATGATCATGTTGTGCAAGATGACACGGCAAGTCATAATCTCCCATATTTGATCTTTCGACCAGGTCTGAGCGGGGTACCGAACAACAGTAAATCGAGATTGGAGCACACCAAATGCCCGCTCGACATCCTTCCTGCAAGCCTCCTGAACCTTCGCAAACCAGGCGTTCTTGCCTCCTGGCACAGGGTTTGAGATCGTCTTCACAAATGTCGACCATCTCGGATATATGCCATCAGCTAGATAGTACCCGTTGTTGTAGTGCCACCCATTGATCTCGAAGTTCACCGGAGGAGAATGACCTTCAACAAGCTTGGCAAAGACAGGAGAGCACTGCAGCACATTGATGTCATTGTGAGTTCCTGGCATACCAAAGAAGGAGTGCCAAATCCAGAGGTCCTGTGTGGCCACCGCCTCAAGTACCACACTGCAACCGCCTTTGGCGCCTTTGTACATCCTCTGCCAAGCAAATGGGCAATTCTTCCATTTTCAATGCATGTAGTCGATGCTTCCAAGCATCCCAAGAAATCCTCTTGCTGCATTCTGTTCTAGGATCCGAGCAATGTCTTCCGCATTGGGTGTTCTCAAGTATTGCGGTCCAAACACTGCCACCACTGCCCGACAGAACTTGTAGAAACACTCTATGCTGGTGGACTCAGCCATGCGCCCATAGTCGTCGAGTGAATCACCGGGAGCTCCGTATGCAAGCATCCTCCTCGCTGTCATGCACTTCTGGATGGAGGTGAATCCAAGGGCGCCGGTGCAATCCATCTTGCACTTGAAGTAGTTGTCGAACTCCCGGATGGAATTCACAATCCTGAGGAAGAGTTTTCGGCTCATCCGATAACGGCGCCGAAATGTTTTCTCGCCGTGAAGTGGAGCATCGGCGAAGTAGTCGGAGTAGAGCATGCAGTAGCCTTCGAGACGATGCCGGTTCTTTGCTTTCACCCGCCCCGTCGCCGAGCCACCTCGCCGCGGCTTTTCATTGCTCGCCAGCAGCTGGGTGAGGGCGGTGAGCACCATGAGATGCTCTTCTTCCTGGATGTCGGCCTCGGCTTCCTCCTCCAGCAGCGCGGTGAGCGCTTCCTCGTCATCCGAGTCCATCGCCGAGGCAGGCAAATCACCGAACACCTTGCGCCCGGTGGGCGTGTCCCCGCCGCTAAACTGCCCCTTCGCGGCCGAAAACGGCGGCCGAAAACGCCCAGCTGCTGTTGGAGGGGCTGCCGCGGCGAAGCTCTGCTATTTTTCCGGCGTGGAATGGCTATCTAGTGGTGAAAGGCGGCGGGCGGCGCCGGGATAAATCTACTGGCGGCCGAGGGCGCGGGGGTGGGAGGCGAGTCGGGGAAGAAAACTTTGACTTTTCCCCTGACGGCGTGGGCCAGCCGCGCTTTTCCCTTGCGCTGGAGCCCCCAACTGCCCCCCAGTGCGCCGGGTTCGGCCTGTGACCGTCGGGCGGAAAAAAGGCCCGAGCCGGCGTTTTTCGGCGTCCTAGGGGCGCGACTTGGCCGTTTTTTCGGCGTCGGCGCGGCAAAAACGCCTGGGGAGGGCCTGTTGGGGGCGCGGCTGGAGATGCTCTTAAATTTCACTTATTGCATCCGGACATCTCATACTTGATTCTTATATCCATACAAACACATGCAATTGCATCCGGACATCTCATACTTGATTCTTATATCCATACAAACACATGCAATTGCATCCGGACATCTCATACTTGATTCTTATATCCATACAAACACATGCAAAACGAAAAATAACCTACATACTACGTCAATCCTAGCTACTCCTCGTCGGAGATCACAACGATCTCCATGCCCGGCTCCGGCAACATGGACGGCAGCTGCAGCTCCGGCCAGTGGCGGGAGGCAGGGGGTGCTAGCAGGGGCCAAGGCCCCCTATGCTCTCATAAATACCATTATATGTGCTCTTAATCCTTCATTTCTTAAACAAAATTAGCAAGATTTAGATGATTTGGCCCTGTCTAACATTATATAACATGTTTGGCCTCCTCTATATTGAATTTCTGGCTCCGCCACTGGCTCCGGCTGCTCCGCTTCGGCCTCCTCCGCCTCTATCTCCGCATCAAACTCGGCGAAGAGCACGTCAGACTCTGCCTGCTCCCACCGGAGCAATGCTCGGTTGGCCTCCACATAGGCCTCATCCTGGATGGACTCCAGGATGGCCTGTTGCTCCGCCATCTCGCCGAACTAGGCGACGGCGAACTCCGCCTCCGCCTGCTCCATGTTGAAGGGCGGCACCTGCTGGTCCGACTCCTCCGCCTCCTCCACCTCCGGCGGAGCCATCTCCTTCTCCTCCTCTTTCCTCGGCTGCTCCTCCTCCTTCTCCGACTCCGGCGAGTCTGGAGGCAGCCAGCAGCGATGCGGGCGGCGCGTGCAGCTTCCCTCGCTCGGATCTACTGTTGGATCTTGTAGCGTCGCTCCGACGTCAGCATGGCATAGTAGGTGATCTTGCTCCGGACCATGGCGGAGTGCCGGAGCGGGAGAGGGAGGTGGTGGATGGACTCGGACTGGCAGCGCGGAGAGAGGGGAGGGTGGGTTAGGGTTGCGGGAGGTCGATCAATTTAAATAGCCGGATTTCTTCTTGGGCAGCGAGCCGGAGCGGCGCCACGCGGCGTTCACACCGCGGCGACGGACGCGACGTCCATCGGACCGCCGGGTTTCGGCGCGTTTCCGTGTGGGCCCCTTAGTCAGACCGACGTGGCGGGCGTGTCCGGGCGCGCCCGGGCGCCCCTATATCTGCCCAATATTTAGGCTGGATATGAGGAGTGCCGGTCAGCCCAGGTGTTTGAGGGCCGTTTGAGAGGCCCATCTGAATCAAAAATTTGTGATCGGACGGCCTACTAAGGCGTATGAGGCAGGTTTGAGAAGTCCGATTGTAGATGATGTTATGGGCTACGCCTACACGTTATGCCTAAGGGCATCTCCAACGCCCGACCTTCAAACTGTTCGCATACATCTGGATTACGCGGTCCAAACGTGTTGTGCCATCCATGGCGAGTCTGTATTGATCCACCGAGTGATCCGGACGTGCTTTTTTTCGTAAATCTAAGGCAAACTATAGGGGCTTTGCTGCCGTCTGAACCGCTGCCACATCCGCATCTGACTACTCTGACCCATCAAAAACCCTCACTCGCTCGCGCTTGCTTCCCGTCCGAAACGGTTAGCATCGCTCGAGAGAGGCAGTACCACATTCATACCCGGCCAGAACAGACGCGAGCTTTCATTGGTGTCAGCGCGCCGGTCGAGAGAGCGCTGCGCGTGTGTTACGCCGGACGGTATGAGCAAGGTGCCCTCATACCGTGCGCTGTCTTGCGCTCAACGATGATATTCTTCTATGCGCCGGCTCTCCCAAACTTCAGATCCAGAGTCCACCACATCATTTTGTGGACCGCAAGCAGACACAAAGGCATTTGTGACATATATGACCCTCATTTGTCAGTTATGTCCTCTACCGTTCCATGCACTGGTGGCTTTGTGAGCATATGAAAAACCGATCTAGTACTGGATTCTATCTACTGAAGAAACAAGAGGAACTGGTATTTCTAATTTTAAAATAAAATGGTGGTTGCGTCGTGCGACACTCGTGGGCAACTTGCAGGTGTCCAAATATAGTGCTAGGTCTACCTGTACCGATCAATCATTTTTCCTGCACAAAACGTAGGCGTTCGAACAATACAACATGGGAACTCTTTGGTTCTCGGCAATTAGTTCATACATTTTGCGTTTAGGTGTTTGTTTGGTTCAAAGCTAAACTTTGACAATGGCAAGCCGTCAGATCTCACAGCCAGTCCCAGTAACTTGTACTCTGGCCCAAAATAAGTGCATCAACTTTGTACCAACTTTAATACAAAATTGTACTAAGTACTAAGTTTAAGTACTAAGTTCTTTTTCCTGATAAATGGGAGCTTTATTGGTTAAGGATATGATTACAATCAAATATGAGGAGATCCTCAATGCAAATCAGAGAAGCTAGCCGCCAAACCGCAGAGTGGACATTTCATCTTGCAAACTAAACCAATTCATGAGCAATCATATTACAATATGTTCGTTGCATTCAACTTTAAAGCTACAATTATCCTAAGTGGCACCGCAAAGATAGTACACTTGTACACACCAACAACCACAAAGATCGTGGTTTCGCTAAAACAAACATGTGGATACCATAACACAGACAAGAAACAATCACCGAGACAAAGTAGAACTGATTCAAACTTCAGAACACGAGAAGCTCCCAGTTTCAAAAAAAGAAAAGAACACGAGAAGCCAATGATCAACAGCATACCCAGGTGGCAGTGTAAAACTGCCCGGCCTACAACAGGACAATCTGGTTACAAATTTTTCGAACATGTGTAGCAACACACCTCACCAGCACTAAAACGTCAAAACAGATCACAAGGAGCTGTAATCAAATTTGCCCATTTCATATTTCAACAAGTCCCCGATAACAAAATTTGCTGCTCACAAACGCCCAGAGCAAGCAAAACATAATACTATTACAAAAAAAGGCAAGAGAACATAGCCGAAGCATTACAAACATGTCTAAGAAGTAAACATAAGCTGGAGTAACTGTGCTAAGCCATGTAAATCGACATATGTTTCCATTTTTCAGTTTGACAGTTATTTGTGTTTGTGTTTCTAAGGGATAACTATCACCAGAATCAGGTGACACTACTGCAGGGGGCTTCTAGTCAATCTTGACGGACGAGAAGAGGTAGTGGACGAAGTAGAACGAGAGCAAGAAGCCGATGGCGCCAGTTGACAGCATGATGGCAAATGCCATGATCAAGGAGTAGCCCAGGTAGAGTGTCGCGGAGACTGGCCCGCTCAGGCTCCTGAGGTCGAACACCAGGTAGTTGATGGAGTATAGGAAGACGAAGAACGCAACGGAGCCAGAGGCAAAGAAGGCTTTCCACCACCACTTCCAGTCCTCAACACAGAGGTGCATGTAGGTCAGGACCAAAGAAACCTCACCACAGACTATGACCAACAGGAAGAGGACGATGAACAGGAAGCCGAATACATAGTAGAACCTCCCCAGCCAGATGCTAGAAAGGATGAAGAAGAGCTCAATGAAAAGGGTGCCGAAAGGCAATGTTCCTGCACCGAGCACAAGGAGCCATGAAGGGAACTTGCGCTCAGGGATCTCTCTTGGGATTTGGTTGGTACGGACAGGGAATTCTATGCTTGCAGCCCGTGTGCCTAGCAAGCCTCCAATAAGAGTGAGTGGCACGGAGATGCAGAACCACAGGGCCAAGAGGGTGAAGAAGAGTGAAATGGGTAAAGCTCCAGTGCTCTTCTTACCCCACAGGATGGAGTTCAGCACCGTCAAGATGATGAAAACAATGCCAGGGAAGAAGCAGGAGGTCAGCCAAGCGACAGATTTCCACCCTTCTGTGGATTGTTTGATGGTCCTCCAGAGACGGACACCAACATATCCAGCAATAATTCCAAGGAAGAGGTAGAGGATGATCATTCCGGTCAAGAGCATTCCCCTGGAAGCAGGTGAGAGAAAACCCAGAGCAGCAAACACGATTGTAACGACTGCCATGCCGGTGATCTGGATACCATCAGCGACCATAACACACAGCAGCTTTGAGCAGCAGGGCTCCCTGAAGACATCACCAACAACAAGCTTCCATCCTGAAAGCTCCTCATTCATCTGAGCTTGGGCTTCTTTGTCCATCTCCTCATAACGTGTCAGATCCCTTCGGACAGTCCTCAAGAATATGACAAACACAATACCGGCCAAGAAGAAGACAACCATCATGGAGTTCATGATTGAGAACCAGTGCACCTTAGCACCATCCATCTTCAAGTAGGCATCCCACCTTGACGGCCACTTGATGTTGCTCTTGACATACTCAACCTCATAGGTAAATGTAATCTGCTCCTTCTCATGGATCACCTGAGATTTCTCGAGCTCCAACGGGCAGTTCACAGACTCAACCTTCTCATACATCTTGAGCTTGGCCATGGCTGCAGGATCACGCTTGACACTGCAAGGAACAACCTCAAAACCAACGATCTGGAAGCCGCTCTTGCGGTCAGACTCAACCATAGCAACACCATCCTCACTCGTGACCACAACATCACCTTGCGCCTGGTACGGATGAACCAAAACCCTGAACTTGAGATGGTTAATGATATAATCCTCGCTGCTCCCCATGGGGTTGTACCCGACCGGGTACCCAGTCCACTGGATCGTCATCCCATTCTGCTCGGTGAACCTCATGACCGGCAGGTTGTCGAGGATCATGTTGACCTGGTACAGATTCCGCGCCCGGTTCTTCAACAGCTCGGCCTGCTCCTTGGTGAGCGGGTCGGTGGTGCAAAGGTACAGCGACTCGTTGACGTTGACGTGGAAGTGGTACGGCGAGTTGTCGATCTGGTCACCCATGAGGACCTCGCCGAGGTTCTCGGCGCTCTTCTTGACACCTTCCTGGGGCTTGCAGTAGGGGAGGCTGTAGTAGCTGAAGGGCAGCTCGGTCTCGATGGACGTGAGCGAGTTGACCTTGGCCGCGATCGTTTCACCGGCTTCGTAGGTGTGCATGAAGGTGCCCGGGAGGTAGAAGGCGTCGGCGATGGGGTGCAGGCTCAGGAGAATGACCAGCAGGGAAGCCGAGATCCACCGGCCTGACGGCATCTTGGGCAGCATGGCGACACCAAATTCCTCTGATCGACCAACCAAGAATTCCACCTGAAGCAAATTGTAGAAACGGAACACGGATCAATTCATTTCAAAGAATCGTCATCCTTTTTTTTTGTCTCGTTGATATAATCATGAGGAGATAGCAACTAAACGCATAATTAAAGACGGACGCATTTGCATCGAACAGAGTACTACTCAGCTATTAATCGCCAACGTGCATGCACGAAATCGAACACAGATGATCTACTACCAAGTAAGGACCGATACTCCTACACCCGGAGCTGCAGGCCTAGCAAGCAACAGAAACACGTAATCGACCGATCCTCTGAAACTGAGAGCAAAAACCACCGGGGACGGGGAGAACGAGCATGATCGCAATCCCCTGAGATCGACTACAATAACAGGTGAAGAAAAACGAACTATACCGACAGACAGACAGCCCGACGAGGCGACACGGATCCCGCTCTACTGTGACCCAGCGCCGGAGGCAGAGGATCCAGATCCGGCCGCCCGGAAGGGCGAATTACGCAGGGAGGAAGAAGGAAATGGGGGAGGAGCGTGGGGAGAAGGGAAGGGGCGCTCACCTCAGATCTGGATCGCGGGGCGAGGACGAGGAGGCGACCCGGGCGAGGTCAAAACATGGGCGCTCCCGACCCCGAGACCAGGCCTCTCTCTATCTCTCCGTCCGCCCTCGAGATCGAGGAGGAGAAAGAGAAGAATACAGCAGGCAAGTAAACGCTCGGCCGGCAAAATCGAGGCGAGGCCCAGACGCGGCACGAACCCGCCAATCTTATACTGCTCCCGCCTTCCAGCACACACACGCACGCGCCACTCGGCGCGGTTTTTGATTTGTTTCCTCTCGAATTCACCGCCCCGTGCCGTTTGAATTTGGGGGAAATTTGTATTTTTGGGGGAGATTTGAGCGTTTGCTAGGTGGGTGGGTAGGTCGGGGACCGGTTTGGTGCTCCAGGCCGGGGCCCGGGGTTCGGCTCGATGTGGGCCCCGCCGCTGGTTTGGTCTACAGTCTACACGTAGTGCGTGTGGCGATTTGGTCTTTGACCCGGGTGGGGTGGGCAGGTTGGCGGGGAGCCTAACCGGGTCCGGGAGAGTGACATGTGGGCCAGCCAAGACGCCAAAACGGGGCTTCGCGGCATGTGCTCGCGTAGTAGTACTACAATACGGTTGTGCTGCTACTGCCCCGTATCGGTCTCCCGTTTCAGATCTGGACCGTCGGTGGGGTTGGTACGGCTCTCTCCTCTCTCTTTTTTAAAAAAAAAAAAAGTTGGTACGGTTCTGAGGTCTGACTCTTGGAACTTGGAAGCTGCTGCAAAACGCCAACGCGGACGAATACTCCTTCACGGTAGTAGATTCGGAAGGAATACTGCAGCTTCCCACTCGGCAGCACGCAGGCAATCGCGGCGCCTTTTTCTTTTCGAAAATACAGGTGGCATTTTCGTTCCAGAAGAAAAAAAAGTAATGCCGCAACTGGTAGCACGAAGGCGAGAGGATTTGCCACTCCAATGGACCGGTGCATCTGAGATTTTGGCACTCCGTTTGTCTAATCCGTACTGCTCTAGTGATCTAAACGTTGTTAGTTATATTTCTTTACGGAGGGCGTACCTGCATGGCTCTAGGACCTTTGCAGTCATGATTTTTCGGTGAGACGTTGAGTGACAGATCCCCCCGTTTGTAAAATGTTTTTACGTAGTATAAACAAGACGACAACCACCCACCAGAAATGTGGGATCGACGATGAACGACCGAAAACCTGTGTATAGAACTCAGATGCGCTCCTCCGATGGCCCGTCCAGCCGCGCAGATGCGATCTCCAACCTGCCGTCGTGATGGCTTGCTTGCTTGCCACTCACACCCCCTTTCCCGAGCCAAAAATATACAAGTACAAATTTAAAAACGGTTCACGATCGATCCCAGTAGCACGTCCCAACCTCGCGCGGGGTGCTACTTTCCTCGCATCGGCCACCTGCCGCTCATCAATAAATCCTCTGCATTTCTTAGCAGACAATCATCGTCGTGCTCGTGCGTACATGTCTGGTGGAGAAAAGAAAAGGGGCCGGGTTGGTGTGAAGAAGCCGCGACATCAACCGACGAACGAACCGACGACGATCCACCGATGAAAACGAAGTTTCCATTATTTTTTAGAAAAATGGGAGGAGGGTGAGCTGCGCTGCATGAGCACGACGCACGAAAAGGGACACGTTGCCTTCAGGAAGAAAAAGGAGCACGTTCCTTGGAGAGAACACTACCTAGTCACGCTTGTCAGAAAGACCGGCAACAGTATGCATCGAAGGCAAGGAGCATCCACATGCCAAAATTTGTCATGTACTACTAGGATTTCAGTACATATGGCCCTTACTCTGATCGATGTAACTCTGAAGTTGCAGGGGAGCGTAACCAAGTACAGGAGGAGCAGGACTGTGGTGGAAGATGATGGACGTGTGAAACTGAATTATAGCTGCACGCATCGGCGTCAGGTTTCTGGTGCAGTTTAGTTCAGTTTGTTCGGATGGGTGTGACTGAGAGGAACAGCACAACGTCAAAGGGGGAAACAATTCGGTGCAGCAGCAACACAAACAGCAACGAATGCGACCTCCTTCCAGACGAAAACAAGGCAAAAGTTCACTAGATCAACACCACCGGTCACTGAATAAAGCGAATCACCTTCCAGGTGAACTGAAGTTTCAACTGCTATAGGTACAGAAAATGGTGAAGGGCGAGTGACCAAGGATCCTGGATGGTGTGTGCCAAATCTCCTTGGAGCCACCCAACCGTATAATCCCTCTATCTCAAAATGTAAGACGCTTTTCTGACAGCGCCTCCCATGTTCTTTTTGCAAGGCAAAAAGAGATACATCCGCCATTTCACTGTCACGGGTAAGCACAAATGGTTTACTAGTACCACTACCTATTAGACTATTATTACTAGTAGCCAACAAAGATTGCACTGAGATGCTCTAGATTCAAGCAAATAACTAGGCAATATCTGCACATCAGATTTCATTAATGCGGTACCGAGTAGTGTTCTCAGGACTAACTATTGAATTCATGCTCCAGCCAACTCATCCAAAAGTCCGAACTATGGGAGAGGGTCGGACATCATACTCCAACACTACCTACCTTTGAACATTATGCATCAGCGAAAAGGGGGGAAAAGAAACGGGGCGATATGGGCATAGAACCGTCGAAATTATGGTGCGATATGCGAAAGCATCAAGTAAAGTGAACTTCAGAATAATGGAACTGTCATACAGATTTCAGAATCAACTTTAACTCAAGTAAAGTGACTGAACAGAGGAGCAACCTAATGAAAGCTGGAGTAACTAGAACATGCCACTGACAGTCAAAAAGGAATAATAACATAAAGCACTTCACCTATAATTACCATGCCTAATTAGGAAAGGCTGGATTATGACATACAGAATCTTGGGCAAATACCCAAGTCAGAAAGCAAAAACTAGCGTCCATGAGAAACACAATTTTGCACAGATCTATTACACTGCATAGATAAAAATAAATCTCCCGTGACAAACCTATCTTGGAAAAGAGAAAAATGGAACAAACAATTGCACAAGGTGCAAGGGCGTGGCAAAATTCATGATTTTAAGAGAACATTTGCATCAACGAATGTTGCAGCAAAGAGAAGAGAAAATATTACAAGCTTAAAAATCACATCTACTAGAACATACCAGATGTATCGTAGTACAACAGTATCAAGACTCTCAGTAATATGCTACATTAAGAATGGCACAACCGTGTAGATGGCCTTCCGATGCCAGATCAAAGCACTGTGTACAGTCCTTGACTCCTTGGAGATTTGCCTTCAATCAATCTTGACATTCGAGAAAAGGTAGTGAACAAAAGAGAATGATGTCAGGAACCCAACAGTCCCAGTAGCTAGCATGATGGCAAGAGAGACAATGAAAGCGTATCCAATATAGAGCGTAGCAGAAACTGGCCCACTCAAGCTTCTCAGATCAAACACCAAGTAGTTGATAGAGTAGAGGAACACATAAAATGCCACTGCTCCAGAGGCAAAGAAAGCTTTCCACCACCACCTCCAGTCCTCAGCACAGAGGTGCATGTACGTAAGAACAACAGATACCTCAGCGCATACCACAACCAGCAGAAGGAGCACAACAAGGAGGAACCCAAACACATAATAGAACCTTCCGAGCCAGATGCTTGAGAGAATGAAGAAGAGCTCAATGAAGAGTGTTCCGAAAGGTAGAGTTCCAGCACCAAATATGAGGAGCCATGAGTAATTCTTTGAAGGGATTTCTCTTGGTATTTGATTGGTTCGAACGGGGAATTCAATTGGCTCAGCCCTTGTTCCAAGGAAACCACCTAGAAGGGTAAGTGGCACCGAGATACAGAACCACAAGGAGAGAAGAGTGAAGAAAAGTGAAATGGGAAGGGCTCCAGTACTATTTCTTGACCACAGCATGAAGTTCAATACAGTGAGGACAATGAAGACAATGCCAGGGAAGAAACAGGCAGTTGACCAGGAGACAGACCTCCATCCCTCAGAAGTTCCTTTTACAGTCCTCCAGAGCCTGACAGCAGCATATCCGGCCAAAATTCCAAGTAGCATATAAAGGAATATCATCCCTGTTAACAGCATTCCTCTAGACGCAGGAGACATGAATCCAAAGGTGGCAAAGAAAATGGTGACAATCGCCATACCCAGAATTTGTACTCCGTCACCAATCATAACACAGAACAGCTTTGACGAGGTTGGCTCTCTGAAAACATCTCCAACAACCAGCTTCCACCCAGAGAGCTCCTCATTCATCTGAGCTTGGGACTCCTTATCCAGCTCCTCATATCTAGTCAAGTCCCTCCTCACTGTCCGCAATAATATGACAAAAACAATGCCAGCCAAGAACAGTATTACCATCAACGAGTTCATAATTGAGAACCAGTGAATTTTCGCACCCTCCATCTTCAGGTATGCATCCCACCGTGATGGCCATCTGATGTCACTGTTTACAAATTCAACCTCGTATGTAAAAGTAATCTGCTCCTTCTCCCTGATCATTTGAGATTTCTCCAACTCCACAGGGCAGCTCACAGAATCAACCTTTTCATACATCGTAAGCTTCGACATGGCTTCAGGATCACGCTTCACACTGCATGGGACAACCTCAAATCCCACTATCTCATACCCAGACTTGGCATCAGTGTCAGTGTCAGATTCTGAGATCACTTCCATTCCTTCCCCAGTTCCAACGACCCTCACTTTACCTCCTTCATACTTATGGACCAAGACTTTAAATTTCAGGTGATTAATGATGTAGACATCGGAGGTACCTTCTGGGGTATAACCAACTGGATAGCCTGTCCACTGAATGGTCATTCCATTCTGCTCGGTAAACCTCCTCACAGGAAGATTGTCAAGAATCATGTTCACCTGGTAGAGGTCCTGGCTTCGCTGCTTGAGGAGCTTCACATCATCCTCATCAAGTGGGCTCGTGGTACACAGGTAGAGCGATTCATTGACATTGACATGGAAACGGTAAGGGGAATTATCAATCTGGTCACCCATAAGGAGCTCCCCCAGATTTTCAGCACTCTTCTTTATCCCACCCTTAGGACGGCAGTATGGGAGGCTGTAGTAGCTGAAAGGCAGTTCTGTCTCGATGGATGTGAGCGAGTTCACCTTTGCTCCTATCTCCTCGCCTTGCCGGTACGTGTGCATGTAACTACCTGGCAAGTAGAACGCCTCACAAGCAGGAGCCATCACAAGAAACAGCACCAGCAAAGCAGAGAATATCCAGCCCTTGGCCATGATTGCCAGTTCCCAGCAACCTCTGCCTAACACCTGAAACCAAAAGGAAGAACATCAACAGTCAGTTCCTCTAACTATAGCCTATAGGTCATATGCCAAGCAAATACATCAGCACCAAATAAACATAAGACTACCAAAAAAGGCTATTGCCCCGCTTTATCGATAAATAAAGCAAACGACCACACACAACCAAGTTCATCCGAGCACGGAAGTTCAACAGCAAAGAAAGGTTCAAACAGGGTTAAAAAAAAAAGGCCATGCTGGGGCAAGAGCACAAAACACGCCCAGGATAAGCTAAGCCTCAAGGAGGATCAGAGAGTAAAATAAGACTGGCAGCAAGGTCCTTGTAGCTCCTCATCAAGGTGCCGTTGGCAGGCCAATCACGGAGCTTGCTGAGGGGCTTCCATTGATCACAAGACTACAATATGGCTAGTTGATAACTTGATATTTCTCTGTAAGCAGCATAACATACGCCTACTTCAGAATGAAAGAATGTCTGGCCAAAGGTGCTAGATGAAATAATAAACCAATTCATAGTCGTTCTTTTACCATCCATCATGAAACAATAATAAGCAAACAGACAACAAACATATTTGGGGAATTTCTGCCAGAGAGAATAGAAATAAAATGCCCATGCCCCAGGGAGATGCTCGCAAACAAAACCTCGGGGAACTAGGAAAAGGCGGTGATCCATCAGCGGTAACGGCGCATCTTGCATTGCGCCAATCAGGCATGCCAAATGCAAAGGCTAAATCTAACGTGCGCGAGTTAGAAGCATGGATGGCTAAGCACGTGCCACCTAGATCAGCAAACGAGTTCTTATAAGAAACTAAATCAGCGACAAATCTTGAACAGTGGCACTGGAGCTGCTCCCAGCGTCGCTCAAACATTTGCTCGGCTCGACCCTAGAATCAAAAACCACTCCCGAATCGTGGCACGGGAGCGCCTCGGGCGAGCAGATCTACGCCGCCGCCGCCATGCGAGTGGGTAAACAGGAACGGCGTAGGCACGAACCCGCGAGCTAAGGCCGCCCCAGATCTACGAGAAGCAGGCGCCGGCGCGCAGACTGAAACGGGGAGGAGAAGGGGGGGAGGGGTCGATCGATCCGAACCTGGCACCGGAGATTGAGGCGACGGTGGGAAGAGATGCTCGTCGGCGTGAGCGGCACAATTTGCAGCAGCGAACCAACTGCTCAGTCCAGAGTCCAGACCTCCCCTCCTGGAAGAAAAAGGTGAGCGATTTTACTGTCACCCGATGGGCTCATTTTGGGCTCAAGTCTATACGCGAGTTGGGCTGGGCTGGGCTGGGCTTGCTAAAGGAAGATGGGCCAGTTGTTTTCGTTGTGGACGTGGGCTCCGATTTTACTGCCGCTGCCGCCGAGTTTCTTGACCTTCCTTGCTCCGATCTCCCTTGACTAAAGGATTAGGGCCGCGAGGCCTTGATCGGTGTCCTGGGAAGAAAAGAGAGATAGGGTTCCCCCAAGCTTATCGCCCAATCTGAGTTTCCTCGGGCAAGTTTTTTTGATTATGGCGGCAAATGGATCTGGGTCTTCTGGACCGAACACTGCTACTGAAGTGGAAAGGATGATGGCCAAGCTTGGCCTGCGGGAGGAGGATCTTGATGATGTGGTGTACGACGAGAAGGATGCGCCGCCAGATGCTACAAGGTGGGTGGCGCTGGCTAGGGTTCACATCGATAAACCCTATAGCTAAACCTGGTTTTTCAAGAATATGCGGGCTGCATGGGATCTAGCTCATGACGTCAAGTTCCGCCCGTTGGAGGAAAATATGTATTCTCTTCAGTTGTTTTGCCTAGGCGACTGGGAACGAGCATGCAAGAGGGCCCCTGGAATTTTAGGGGCAACGCGGTGGTGCTGGTTCCCTATGATGGTGTCACGAAACCTACCATGCTGAAGCTCGACACGATTGATATATGGATCCAAATTCATGACGTTCCGGATAAGTATGCACACCTGGTCGATGCCCTAGCAGCAAAGGTGGGAGAAGTCTTGTTTGCGGAACCAATCACTCAAGATTTTGCCGGGAATTTTTACCGGGTCTGGGTGAAGATCAATGTTTACAAGCCCCTGAAGAACGCGGTCTCAATGATCCAGGGAGGAGAAAGGCAGATTTTTTTTGGTGAAGTATGAAAGGCTCCCGGATTGGTGTGCGGTGTGTGGACATCTGGGCCACATCTTCAAGGAACATGGCAATGGAATGCATGCCCCATCAGCTCTGTTTTTCAAGGAACTCAGGGCAACCTGGAACATGCGTGTGGGTCAAGGACCGGGTGGCGGCCGTGGCCGTGGAAGGCGCGGCGGTCGCCGGGGTGGACGCTCCCGAGGCCGAGCAAGCAACCAGCCTGGAACATATCACAAGGAGGACCTGGAGCAGGATATGGACCTGGAGATGCAGCATGCTGAAGATGCGAACAGGAAGCGCGCCTCTGAACTGTTTGAACCAATGGACGGTGCCGGGACGGTAATGTCGGCAAAAGAGACCATACTAGCTCTGCCCCCTCCAGCGATCCCTGCCAGCCCATCGTCAAAGCAGGATCCGAAGATAATCAGGACAAGTGCTGAGAAGAATAATGGGAAGAAAGTACCAGCAAGTGAAAAACAAAATGAAGCAAAATCGGCGACCTCCCGAGGGGAGGATCGGCACGCACAATGAATCTTCTATGTTGGAATTGTCGTGGTGTGGGCAAAGCTGCGACAATTCGTGAGCTTCGCGACCTAGCGAAGCAATTTGCCTCGACAGTGCTATGCATAGTAGAAACTCATATATCTAAAGCATGTGTCAAAAATCTTGCTGGTACTTTAGGTTTTAATCACTCTTATGATGTTGGTAGTTCGGGTCGTAGTGGTGGCATTGGTGTTTTTTGGAATGATGGAATAAAGCTAGATGTTTTTGGTTACTCCGAATGTCATGTAGATGCTACTGTTTCTATCCCAAAATTTTCAGAGTGGAGGCTTACTTGTGTGTATGGCGAGGCGCAAGTGGGAGAAAGATACAAAACCTGGGATCTGCTAAAATCCTTGACGGCTGAAAGCAACTTGCCGTGGCTGTGTATTGGGGACTTCAATGAAGTTCTACACCAACATGAACACTCTGGGGCTGGTTAATGCAGGTCCTCTCAGATAGAAGGATTTCGGGAAGCCATGGACGTGTGTGTCCTTCAAGACCTAGGCTATCATGGTAAATCATGGACTTTTGAGAAGAAGACGTCAGGCGGGGGTTACTGCCATGTCCGGCTTGATCGTGCAATGGCAAGCTCGGAGTGGAAAACTTTGTATCCCCAGGCAATTCTGATTCACGAGACGGGCGTCGCTTCAGATCATTGCCCGCTCAGACTAGCTCTGGAGCCCAGTGAGCCAGTGTCTGTCCAGAGGAAGTTGTTTAAGTACGAGTTGTACTGGGAGAAGCATGAGGAATTTGCGATTCCCTCGAGGGCATGTGGACAGCGGCACCCCAGGGACAAACTATGGCAAAGCTAAGCACAAAGTTGGGCGACCTATCAACATCTTTGCAATAGTAGAGTGCGGCTACCATTGGAAACATTTCAAAGGAAATTAAAAAACTAAAGACGGAGTTGGCAACTTTGCAGAATGACCCCCGGCGCTTATCTCCCTCACATGCAGAGATAAAAGTTACGGATCGCTTGGTGGAGCTATATCATATGGAGGAGATAAAATAGCGGCAGCGTTCGTGCATTGATTGGCTATCAGACGGGGACCGTGACATGAAATTCTTCCAGAGGCGTGCTAGCATGCGCCGAAGAAAGAACGGATAAAATCTTTGCAGCGGGCTGATGGTTCTCTAACCCAGGATCTGGCTGAGATGGCACAATTAACTAACGAGTTCTATAAAAACTTGTTTACGTTGGAAGGTACATCGGGCATGGAAGTGGTGCTTGACTCAGTTCCGGTCAGCGTCACGAATGAGATGAATGATGGGTTGACTGCTCCGTACACTCCCATTGAGGTCAAAAATGCTATTTTCCAGATGTATCCCACAAAAGTACCGGGGCCGGATGGATACCCGACACACTGCTTCCAGAGACATTGGGAGCTTTGTGGTACTGAAGTAACAAATGTGGTTTTGAGGATCCTGCTTGGGGAGGAGAGCCCCGAGGTAATCAACGAAACGCTTCTTGTGCTAATACCCAAGGTTAAAGATCCCACAGCCTAACCCAGTTTCGTCCCATAAGCTTGTGCAATGTGCTTTATAAAATTGCTTCAAAGGTGTTGTCCAACAGGTTGAAGCAAATCTTGCCTGATATAATCTCTAAGGAACAATATGCTTTTGTTCCAGGTCGGCTCATTACTGATAATATTATCACTACTTACGAATGCTTACATTTTATGAAGAAGAACAAAGCCAAGAGAAACCGATTTTGTGCAGTAAAATTGGACATGATGAAGGCCTATGACCGTGTGGAATGGAATTATCTTCGAGCAATCATGACCAAGATGGGTTTTGCACAGGCGTGGGTTGATACAATGATGAGAATGGTATCTTCAGTTAAGTTTTCAGTTATGTTTAATGGATATAAGCTTGATGGTTTTATTCCTTCAGGGGGAATCCATCAGGGAGACCCAATTTCTCCATACCTATTTTTACTTGCGGCGGAGGGCCTTTCGTGCCTCTTAAAAAACCAAGATGAATCATCCCAGTTGAACGGAATTCGAGTGGCACTAGCACCTTAGGCTCCGCCGGTTAGCCACTTGCTCTTCGCGGATGATATAGCCTGCTGTTTGTAAAAGCTAGTGCTACTGGAGCAAATGAGTTGTCTTCTTTGATGGAAAGCTATTGTAATGCATCGGGCCAGAGAATAAATCTTGCAAAGTCCTCCGTTTTCTTCAGCAAGGGATGCCCCAAATCTCAGAGAAGAAAATATTGAGAATAAATCCTTGACAGAGAGATACTTGGGAATGCCTTCGGATGTGGGAACAAGCAAGAATGGGGCTTTCAAATTTTTGAAGGATAGGGTTTGGGCCAAGATAAAGGGATGGATGGAAAAACTCCTCTCTGTAGGAGGAAAGGACGTATTGATTAAATCGGTTGCCCAAGCAGTGCCACTGTACTCAATGTCATGTTTCAAATTGCCCCGTGGTCTCAGTGAACATTTGAACGCACTGATTAGAAAGTTTTGGTGGGAAGTCGAGAATGTCAAAGGAAACTGCTACGTCTTGAGCTTGCGTTGGTTTTCCCCGAAGAGGAAGGGATGATGCAGCAGAGTAGCGTAAGTATTTCCCTCAGTTTTTGAGAACCAAGGTATCAATCCAGTAGGAGCCCACGCTCAAGTCCCTCGTACCTGCACAAAGCGATAGCTACTCACAACCAATGCGATTAGGGGTTGTCAAGCCCTTCACGGTCACTTACGAGAGTGAGATCTGATAGATAGAATATTTTTGGTATTTTTGATATACGGATGCAAAGTAAAAAGTAAAGGCAAAGTAAATAGCAAAGCAATATAAAAGTGATGGAGATTGATATGATGAGAATAGACCCGGGGGCCATAGGTTTCACTAGTGGCTTCTCTCAAGAGTATAAGTATTCTATGGTGGGTGAACAAATTACTGTTGAGCAAATGATAGAATTGTGCATAATTATGAGAATATTTAGGCATGATCATGTATATAGGCATCACGTCCATGACAAGTAGATCGAAACAATTCTGCATCTACTACTATTACTCCACTCATCGACCGCTATCCAGCATGCATCTAGAGTATTAAGTTAAAAACAGAGTAACGCCTTAAGCAAGATGACATGATGTAGAGAGATAAATTCATGCAATATGAAATAAACCCCATCTTGTTATCCTCGATGGCAACGATACAATACGTGCCTTGCTGCCCCTTCTGTCACTGGGTAAGGACACCGCAAGATCGAACCCAAAGCTAAGCACTTCTCCCATGGGAAGAACTACCAATCTAGTTGGCCAAACCAAACGGATAATTCGAAGAGACTTGCAAAGATGAACAATCATGCATAAAAGAATTCAGAGAAGATTCAAATATTATTCATAGATAGACTTGATCATAAACCCACAATTCATTGGTCTCAACAAACACACCGCAAAAACAAGATTACATCGAATAGATCTCCACGAGAGAGGGGAGAACTTTGTCTTGAGATTCAAAGGGAGAGAAGAAGCCATCCAACTACTAACTATGGACCCGAAGGTCTGAGGTAAACTATTCACACTTCATCGGAGGGGCTAGGATGATGTAGAAGCCCTCCGTGATGACGGCCCTCTTCCGGCGGAGCTCCGGAATAGGCCCCAAGATGGGATCTCGTGGATACAGAAAGTTGCGGCGGTGGAATTAGGGTTTTGGCTCCTGTTCTGATCGTTTGGGGGTACGTGTGTATATATAGGAGGAAGGAGTACGTCGGTGGAGCACCGAGGGGCCCACAAGGCAGGGGGTGCGCCCCCCACCCTCGTGACCACCTCTTTGATCCCTTGCAGTAGGGTCCAAGTCTCCTGGATCACGTTCGGTGAGAAAATCACGTTTCCGAAGATTTTATTCCGTTGGACTCCGTTTGATATTCTGTTTATCCGAAACACTAAAATAGGCAAAAAAAACAGCAATTCTGGGTTGGGCCTGCGGTTAATAGGTTAGTCCCAAAAATAATATAAAAGTGGAAAATAAAGCCCAATATAGTCCAAAACAGTAGATAATATAGCATGGAGCAATCAAAAATTATAGATACGTTGGAGACGTATCAGAAACCTAGTTGGGTTTGTTGCAGTACTATGACAAGGCCGAATAATTGCGGAGGTTTTGGATTCCGGGATGTCGAGATCTTCAACCTGGCGCTGTTGGCTAGACAAGCATACAAAATTTTGCAAGATCCTGAAGCCCTAAGCGCGGGGGTGCTAAAGGCCAAGTACCATCCGAATTCAGATTTCTTACAAGCTGAGCTTGGTTCAACCCCGTCCCAGATTTGGAGGTCAGTACTTGAGGGGAGAGAGGTTATGAAGCAAGGGCTTATTCGTCGCATCGGGGATGGCCAAACAACAAACATCTGGGATCATGATACGTCTCTAATGTATCTATATTTTTTGATTGTTCCATGCTATTATATTATCTGTTTTGGATGTTAATGGGCTTATTTATACACTTTTATATTATTTTTGGGACTAACCTACTAACCCAAGGCCCGGTGCAAATTGTTGTTTTTTGCCTATTTTAGTGTTTCGCAGAAAAGGAATATCAAATGGAATCCAAACGGAATGGAACCTTCGGGAGAGTTATTTTTGGAACAAACGTGATCCAGGGGACTTTGAGTAGACGTCAAGAAAGAAACGAGGCGGCCATGAGGCAGGGAGGCGCGCCTGCCCCCTGGGCGCGCCCCCACCCTCGTGGGCCCCTCGCAGCTCCACCGACCTACTTCTTCCTCCTATATATATCCACATACCCCGAAAACATCCAGGAGAACCACGAAACCCTATTTCCACCTCTGCAACCTTCTGTACCCAAGAGATCCCATCTTGGGGCCTTTTCCGGAGCTCCGCCGGAGGGGGAATCGATCACGGAGGGCTTCTACGTCAACACCATAGCCTCTCTCATGATGTGTGAGTAGTTTACGACAGACCTTCGGGTCCATAGTTATTAGCTAGATGGCTTCCTCTCTCTCTTTGGATCTCAATACAATGTTCTCCTCGATCTTCTTGGATATCTATTTGATGTAAGTCTTTTTGCGGTGTTTGTCGAGATCCGATGAATTGTGGGTTTATGATCAAGTTTATCTATGAACAATATTTGATTCTTCTCTGAAATATTTTATGTATGATTGGTTATCTTTGCAAGTCTCTTCGAATTATCAGTTTGGTTTGGACTAGTAGATCTTTCTTGCAATGGGAGAAGTGCTTAGCTTTGGGTTCAATCTTGCGGTGTCCTTTCCCAGTGACAGCAGGGGCAGCAAGGCACGTATTGTATTGTCGCCATGGAGGATAAAAAGATGGGGTTTACATCATATTGCTTGAGTTTATCCCTCTACATCATGTCATCTTGCCTAATGCGTTACTCTGTTCTTATGACTTAATACTCAAGATGCATGCCGGATAGCGGTCGATGTGTGGAGTAATAGTAGTAGATGCAGAATCGTTTCGGTCTACTTGTCGCGGACGTGATGCCTATATACATGATCATGCCTAGATATTCTCATAATTATTCACTTTTCTATCAATTGCTCGACAGTAATTTGTTCACCCACCGTAATACTTATGATATCTTGAGAGAAGCCACTAGTGAAACCTATGGCCCCCGGGTCTATCTCTTATCGTATAAGTTTCCAATCTATTTTATTTTGCAATCTTTACTTTCAATCTATATCATAAAAATACCAAAAATATTTATCTTATTATTATTATCTCTATCAAATCTCACTCTCGTAAGTGACTGTGAAGGGATTGACAACCCCTTTATCACGTTGGTTGCGAGGTTCTTATTTGTTTGTGTAGGTACGAGGGACTTGCGTGTACTCTCCTACTGGATTGATACCTTGGTTCTCAAAAACTGAGGGAAATACTTACGCTACTTTGCTGCATCACCCTTTCCTCTTCAAGGGAAAACCAACGCAGTACTCAAGAGGTAGCAGATCACAACTGGATCCCTAGGCCATCAAATATGCGGCCTATTGCATGCAGAGTTGCTAACCCGCCCCAATGGGTGGGTGGTATGATCTTGTCGGGAGCTGAATGGGACAGAGGATTGATTTCTCATGTATTTCTTCCTACCGATGCACAAGCCATAATGTCAATCCCATTATGCACGCGGCATATCCAGGATTTCTGGTCGTGGACCCACGAGAAGAACGGGGTTTTTTCTGTGAGATCAGCTTATCGGATGCTAGTAGAAACAAAGATGCGGAGAGAAGCATGGCTTGAGGGTAGACCAGCTAACTCAAACAACTAGAGGGAGACCAAGCTCTAGGAAAGACTATGGAAAGTTGAGGTTCCATCCAAAGTTAAGATCTTCTTATAGAGACTTGCACACCAATCAATTCCTACGGCTGATGTGCGCCATCATCGAAACATGTCCACTAGCTCGTCTTGTGGACTGTGCGGCGGTGAGGATTCGTGGCAACATTCGCTGCTTCACTGCACGGTAGCACAGTGTGTCTGGTCTCTTGAGGATACTGAACTGGTCGAAGCATTGAACAACACCACATAACCTGATGCCAAGAGATGGTTGTTCGCCTTAATTGATATGTTGTAGGCCACTGAGTTCATTCAGGTAGCGGTTACCCTTTGGGCACTTTGGTTCTCAAGGAGACAAGCATTACATGAGGATATATTCCAAAGTCCACTCGCAACACATCACTTCATCAAAAGGTATATAATGGATTTGGAAGATTGCAAGCCGAAGAGGCCTTCAGCACCTACTGGACAGAACCAACAACAACCATCTCCCAGATGGATCCCACCTCCGCTCGGGTCTATGAAGATAAGAGTAGATGTGGAGTTTCTAGAAACCAAAGTGAAGGATCCTTCAGCGCGGTCTGTAGGGATGCCTCGGGCCTATACTTGGGCTCTTCCGCAATCAGAGTCAGGGATATCACTGACCCACCAACCTTGGAAGCATTGGCATATCGAGAGGCGCTTGCTCTGGCACTGGACCTTGGTCTATCACATGTAATCATCGCCTCAGATTGCCAAGGAGTTATCAAGGATATACACAAGCAAGAGGGAGGAATGTATGCAAGCATAATAAGGGAAATCGGAGACACTGCAAGAACATTCAATGACTGCACCTTCATCTTCGAGGGTAGAGCTACAAATATTGAGGCACATAGCCTTCCTAAGCACGCTTTCGGTCTAGATTTCGGGCGCCATGTGTGGCTTATAAACCCGCCAGATCTTTGATGTATCCCCATAAACATCTCTGAGTTCTAATAAAAAAAGTGTGCTTAGACTAAAAAAACTAATTTGCTCCAAAAAAAATTAATTTCTCTCAAAAAATAATCTGAAATCACTAATTGAGTCCTTCCAAACAATAACTCCCTCCTTCTCCCAGGTTGTGACAAGTGGTGCGCTGCATGTGTGCCACTTTGTTGCAACCTGGGGTGCCACTTGTCATAATCTGGTAGTTTTCTCTTTTTTGGTATATCTATTTATTTAAAACATTTTATCTCTTAAACCGTGCGTCCAAATCTCGAACCATTTTCACCGATGGATACTTCGCGTCTAGAACTTCAAAACTAGATACTGGAGGAAATATGCCCTAGATGCAATAATAAAGTAATTATTTATTTCCTTATATCATGATAAATGTTTATTATTCATGCTAGAATTGTATTAACCAGAAACATAATACTTGTGTGAATACATAGACAAACAGAGTGTCACTATTATGCCTCTACTTGACTAGCTCGTTGATCAAAGATGGTTATGTTTCATAGCCATTGACATGAGTTGTCATTTGATTAACGGGATCACATCATTAGGAGAATGATGTGATTGACTTAACCCATTCCGTTAGCTTAGCACTCGATCGTTTAGTATGTTGCTATTGCTTTCTTCATGACTTATACATGTTCCTATGACTACAAGATTATGCAACTCCCGTTTACCGAAGGAACACTTTGTGTGCTACCAAATGTCACAAGTAACTGGGTGATTATAAAGGTGCTCTACAGGTGTCTCCAATGGTACTTGTTGGGTTGGCGTATTTCGAGATTAGGATTTGTCACTCCGATTGTCGGAGAGGTATCTCTGGGCCCACTCGGTAATGCACATCACTTAAGCCTTGCAAGCATTGCAACTAATGAGTTAGCTGCGGGATGATGTATTACGGAACGAGTAAAGAGACTTGCCGGTAATGAGATTGAACTAGGTATTGAGATATCGACGATCGAATCTCGGGCAAGTAACATACGGATGACAAAGGGAACAACGTATGTTGTTATGCGGTTTAACCGATAAAGATCTTCGTAGAATATGTGGGAGCCAATATGAGCATCCAGGTTCCGCTATTGGTTATTGACTGGAGACATGTCTCGGTCATGTCTACATAGTTCTCGAACCCGTAGGGTTCGCACGTTTAAAGTTTCGATGACAATTATATTATGAGTTTATATGTTTTAATGTACTGAAGGTAGTTCGGAGTTTCGGATGTGATCACGGACATGACGAGGAGTCTCGAAATGGTCGAGACATGAAGATTGATATATTGGATGACTATATTCGGACACCGGAATGGTTCCGGGGGTTATCGGATATATACCAGAGTACCGGGGTTACCGGAACCCCCCCCCCCCGGGGTTTAATGGGCCTACATGGGCCTTAGTGGAGAAAAGGAGGGGCGGCCAGGGCAGGTCGCGCGCCCCCTCCCCCTCTAGTCCGAATTGGACAAGGAGGGGGGGCGACGCCCCCTTTCCTTCTTCTCCTCCTCCTCCTTCCCCCCTTCTCCTAATCCAACAAGGAAGGGAGGGAGTCCTACTCCCGGTGGGAGTAGGACTCCTCCTGGCGCGCCCCTCTCCTGGCCGGCCGCATCTCCCCCCTTGCTCCTTTATATACGGGGGCAGGGGGCACCCCATAGACACAACAATTGACCATTGATCTTTTAGCCGTGTGCGGTGCCCCCCTCCACCATAGTCCACCTCGATAATATCGTAGCGGTGCTTAGGCTAAGCCCTGTGTCGGTAGAACATCATCATCGTCACCACGCCGTTGTGCCAATGAAGCTCTCCCTCAACACTTGGCTGGATCGGAGTTCGAGGGACGTCATCGGGATGAACGTGTGCTGAACTCGGAGGTGTCGTGCGTTCGGTACTTGCTCAGTCGGATCGTGAAGACGTACGACTACATCAACCGCATTGTGCTAACGCTTCCGCTTTTGGTCTACGAGGGAACGTGGACAACACTCTCCCCTCTCGTTGCTATGCATCACCATGATCTTGCGTGTGCGTAGGATTTTTTTTGAAATTACTACGTTCCCCAACAGTGGCATCCGAGCCTGGTTTTATGCGTACATGTCATATGCATGAGTAGAACACAAGTGAGTTGTGGGCGATATAAGTCACACTGCTTACCAGCATGTCATACTTTGGTTCGGCGGTATTGTTGGATGAAGCGGCCCGGACCGACATTACGTGTACGCTTACGCGAGACTGGTTCTACCGACGTGCTTTGCACACAGGTGGCTGGCGGGTGTCAGTTTCTCCAACTTTAGTTGAACCGAGTGTGGCTACGCCCGGTCCTTGCAAAGGTTAAAACAACACCAACTTGACAAACTATCATTGTGGTTTTGATGCATAGGTAAGAACGGTTCTTGCTAAGCCCGTAGCAGCCACGTAAAATTTGCAACAACAAAGTAGATGACGTCTAACTTGTTTTTACAAGGCATGTTGTGATGTGATATGGTCAAGACATGATGCTAAATTTTATTGTATGAGATGATCATGTTTTGTAACCGAGTTATTGACAACTGGCAGGAGCCATATGGTTGTCGCTTTATTGTATGCAATGTGCTACCTCTTGAGCACTGCATTGGTTTTCCCCGAAGAGGAAGGGATGATGCAACAAAGTAGCGTAAGTATTTCCCTCAGTTTTTGAGAACCAAGGTATCAATCCAGTAGGAGGCTACGCGCGAGTCCCTCGTACCTGCACAAAACAAATAAATCCTCGCAACCAACGCAAAATAGGGGTTCTCAATCCCTATAAGGCCACTTACGAGAGTGAGATCTGATATATATGATAAGATAATATTTTTGGTATTTTTATTATAAAAGATGCAAAGTAAAATAAAGGCAAAGTAAATAGCAAAGGAAATAACTAAGTAGTAGGAGATAAATATGATAAAGATAGACCCCGGGGCCATAGGTTTCACTAGTGGCTTCTCTCGAGAGCATAAGTATTCTACGGTGGGAGAACAAATTACTGTTGAGCAATTGACAGAATTGAGCATATTATGAGAATATCTAGGTATGATCATGTATATAGGCATCACGTCCGAGACAAGTAGACCGACTCCTGCCTGCATCTACTACTATTACTCCACTCATCGACCGCTATCCAACATGCATCTAGAGTATTAAGTTAAAAACAGAGTAACACCTTAAGCAAGATGACATGATGTAGAGGGGTAGACTCATGCAATATGAAGAAAACCCCATCTTGTTATCCTCGATGGCAATAATACAATATGTGCATTGATGCCCCTACTATCACTGGGAAAGGACACCGCAAGATTGAACCCAAAGCTAAGCACTTCTCCCATTGCAAGAAAGATCAATCGAGTAGGCCAAACCAAACTGATAATTCGAAGAGACTTGCAAAGATAACCAATCATACATAAAAGAATTCAGAGAAGATTCAAATATTGTTCATAGATAGACTTGATCATAAACCCACAATTCATCGGTCTCAACAAACACACCACAAAAAGAAGATTACATCGAATAGTTCTCCACAAGAGAGGGGGAGAACATTGTATTGAGATCCAAAAAAAGAGAAGAAGCCATCTAGCTACTAACTATGGACCCGAAGGTCTGAGGTAAACTACTCACACTTCATCGGAGGGGCTATGGTGTTGATGTAGAAGCCCTACGTGATCGATGCCCCCTCCAGCGGAGCTCCGGAACAGGCCCCAAGATGGGATCTCGTGGATACAGAAAGTTATGGCGGTGGAATTAGGGTTTTGGCTCCGTATCTGATCGTTTGGGGGTACGTGGATATATATAGGAGGAAGGAGTACGTCGGTGGACCAACACGGGGCCCACGAGGGTGGAGGGCGCGCCTGGTGGGGGTGGGCGTGCCCCCTACCTCGTGGCCTCCTGTTTCCTTTCTTGACGTAGGGTCCAAGTCTCCCGGGGCTTGTTCGTTGAGAAAATCACGTTCCCGAAGGTTTCATTCCGTTTGGACTTTGTTTGATATTCCTTTTCTTCGAAACCCTAAAACAGGCAAAAAAACAGCAATTCTGGGCTGGGCCTCCGGTTAATAGGTTAGTCCCAAAAATAATATAAAAGTGGATAATAAAGCCCAATAATGTCCAAAACAGTAGATAATATAGCATGGAGCAATCAAAAATTATAGATACGTTGGAGACGTATCAAGCATCCCCAAGCTTAATTCCTGCTCGTCCCTGAGTAGGTAAATGATAAAAACAGAATTTTTGATGCGGAGTGCTACTTGGCATAATTTTAATGTAATTCTTCTTAATTGTGGTATGAATATTCAGATCCGAAAGATTCAAGACAAACGTTCATATAAAAATAATAATACTTCAAGCATACTAACTAAGCAATTATGTCTTCTCAAAATAACATGGCCAAAGAAAGTTCATCCCTACAAAATCATATAGTTTAGTCATGTTTCATTTTCGTCACACAAGAATGCTCTCATCATGCACAACCCCGATGACAAGCCAAGCAATTGTTTCATACTTTAGTAATCTCAAACCTATAAACTTTCACGCAATATATGAGCGCGAGCCATGGACATAGCACTATGGGTGGAATAGAATATAGTGAGGGGGGTTATGTGGAGAAGACAAAAAAGGAGAAAGTCTCACATCAACGAGGCTAATCAATGGGATATGGAGATGCCCACCGATTGATGTTAATGCAAGGAGTAGGGATTGCCATGCAACGGATGCACTAGAGCTATAAATGTATGAAAGCTCAACAAAAGAAACTAGTGGGTGTGCATCCAACTTGCTTGCTCACGAAGACCTAGGGCACTTGAGGAGGCCCATTGTTGGAATATACAAGCCAAGTTCTATAATGAAAAATTCCCACTAGTATATGAAAGTGACAAAACAAGAGACTCTCTATCATGAAGATTATGGTGCTACTTTGAAGCACAAGTGTGGCAAAGGATAGTAACGTTGTCCCTTCTCTCCTTTTCTCTCATTTTTAGGCCTTTTCTTTTTTATGGCCTTTCTCTTTTTTGGGCCTTTTCTTTTTTATGGCCTTTCTCTTTTTTTATATTCCTCACTTGGGACAATGCTCTAGAAAATGATGATCATCACACTTCTATTTATTTACAACTCAATGATTACAACTCGATACTAGAACAAAAGATGACTCTATATGAATGCCTCCGGCGGTGTACCGGGATATGCAATGGACCAATAGTGACATGTATGAAAGAATTATGAACGGTGGCTTTGCCACAAATACTATGTCAACTACATGATCATGCTAAGCAATATGACAATGATGATTGTGTCATGATGAACGGAATGATGGAAAGTTGCATGGCAATATATCTCGGAATGGCTATGAAAATGCCATAATAGGTAGGTATGGTGGCTGTTTTGAGGAAGATATAAGGAGGTTTATGTGTGAAAGAGCGTATCATATCACGGGGTTTGGATGCACCGGCAAAGTTTGCGCCAACTCTCAATGTGAGAAAGGGCAATGCACGGTACCGAAGAGGCTAGCAAGGATGGAAGGGTGAGAGTGCGTATAATCCATGGACTCAACATTAGTCATAAAGAACTCACATACTTATTGCAAAAATCAACAAATCATCAAAAACCTCGGTACTACGCGCATTCTCCTAGGGGGATAGATTGGTAGGAAAAGACCATCGCTCATCCCCGACCGCCACTCATAAGGAAGACAATCAAATAACACCTCATGTTTCAAATTTGTTGCATAATGTTTACCATACGTGCATGCTACGGGACTTGCAAACTTCAACACAAGTATTTCTCAATTTCACAACTACTCAACTGGCACGACTTTGATATTATTACCTCCATATCTCAAAACAATCATCAAGCATCAAACTTCTCTTAGTATTCAAAACACTCTTAATTTTTTTACTAACTTTGAATACCTAGCATATTAGGATTTTAAGCAAATTACCATCCTATTAAGACTCTCAAAATAATCTAAGTGAAGCATGAGAGATCAATAGTTTCTATAAAACAAATCCACCACCGTGCTCTAAATGATATAAGTGAAGTACTAGAGCAAAATTATATAACACAAAAGATATAAGCGAAGCACATAGAGTATTCTAACAAATTATAAATCATGTATGGCTCTCTCAAAAGGTGTGTGCAGCAAGGATGATTGTGGTAAACTAAAAAGCAAAGACTCAAATAATACAAGACGCTCCAAGCAAAACACATATCATGTGGCGAATAAAAATATAGCTCCAAGTAAAGTTACCGATAGAAGTAGACGAAAGAGGGGATGCCTTCCGTGGCATCCCCAAGCTTTGGCTTTTAGGTGTCCTTAGAGTATCTTGGGGGTTCCATGGGCATCCCCAAGCTTAGGCTCTTGCCACTCCTTGTTCCATAATTCATCAAATCTTTACCCAAAACTTGAAAACTTCACAACACAAAACTTAAAGTAGAAAATCTCGTGAGCTCCGTTAGCGAAAGAAAATAAAAGACCACTTCAAGGTACTGTAATGAACTCATTCTTTATTTATATTTGTGTTATACCTACTGTATTCCAACTTCTCTATGGTTTATAAACTATTTTTACTAGCCATAGATTCATCAAAATAAGCAAACAACACACGAAAAACAGAATCTGTCAAAAACAGAACAGTCTGTAGTAATCTGTATCTAGCGCAAGATCTGGAGCCCCAAAAATTCTAAAATAAATTGCTGGACGTGAGGAATTTATCTATTAATCATATGAAAAAAGAATTAACTAAATATCACTTCCCAAATAAAAATGACAGCAGTTCTCGTGAGCGCTAAAGTTTCTGTTTTTTGCAGCAAGTTCAACAAGACTTTCCCCAAGTCTTCCCAACGGTTCTACTTGGCACAAACACTAATTAAACACAAAAAACACAACCAAAACAGAGGATAAATAAATTATTTATTACTAAACAGGAGCAAAAAGCAATAAATAAAAATAAAATTGGGTTGCCTCCCAACTAGCGCTATTGTTTAACGCCCCTAGCTAGGCATAACAAGCAAGAATAGATCTAGGTATTGCCATCTTTGGTAGGCAATCCATAGGTGGATCTCATAATAGATTCATAAGGTAATTTAATTTTATTTCTAGAAAAGTGTTCCATGCCTTTCCTTAATGGAAATTGGAATCTAATATTTCCTTCCTTCATATCAATAATTGCACCAATCGTTCTAAGGAAAGGTCTACCAAGAATAATAGGACATGAAGGATTGCAATCTATGTCAAGAACAATAAAATCTACGGGCACATAATTCCTATTTGCAATAATAAGAACATCATTAATTCTTCCCATAGGTTTCTTAATAGTGGAATCCGCAAGGTGCAAGTTTAGAGAGCAATCATCAAAATCACAGAAACCTAACAAATCACACAAAGTCTTTGGAATCGTGGAAACACTAGCACCCAAATCACATAAAGCATAGCATTCATGATCTTTAATTTTAATTTTAATAGTTGGTTCCCACTCATCATAAAGTTTTCTAGGGATAGAAACTTCCAATTCAAGTTTTTCTTCATAAGATTGCATCAAGGCATCAACGATATGTTTAGTAAACACTTTATTTTGACTATAAGCGTGAGGAGAATTTAGCACGGATTGCAAAAAGGAAATACAATCAATGAAAGAGCAATTTTCATAGTTAAATTCCTTGAAATCCATAATAGTGGGTTTAGCAACATCTATAGCAATAAAATCGAACGATCATAATGCTAAGCTAACGGATGGGTCTTGTCCATCACATCATTCTCCTAATGATGTGGTTCCGTTCATCAAATGACAACACATGTCCATGGTTAGGAAACTTAACCATCTTTGATTAACGAGCTAGTCTAGTAGAGGCTTACTAGGGACACGGTGTTTTGTCTATGTATACACACATGTATCAAGTTTCCGGTTAATACAATTCTAGCATGAATAATAAACATTTATCATGAATAAGGAAATATAAAATAACAACTTTATTATTGCCTCTAGGGCATATTTCCTTTAGACCAATCCCTGCATGTTCAACTTCTCTATGTGTGTGGTTGCTCGGGGTTGAGGCGGCCGCGACGCGCTCTGCTCATGTCCCTTTGCGCGCTCTGCCAGCATCCCCCCAGGCGCGCTGCCAGTATTTGGGGCCGGCGCATGATCACGTACATTCATGCTGTCATTATGCATGCGGTTGCATCGGGCGCGGCGCCACGATGCAGTTACCAGCTACAAAAACTGCCATGCAGACGTGACGAGAATCCAGGCCGCCCGACCCCCATTTATTCCCGTGGCCATCTACCTTCATCTCTCATGCCACATGAGTCAATAAGCATACCCACAACGACACATACAGAGAGGACATCCAGCGGTTCCAATGGCGGTCCCAGCGGTCGACGATGACAACGGGGGGCAGTTCACCACGCATCACGTAGTGGACACCCACTTTAGTGGGAAGGACCTCTTGGTGGTGTACATGAACGAGTCGGTCTCGGTGGAGAGCTCCATCCAAACTATGGAGCAGTTGCTTGTTGAGGACAAGTATCAAGTGGTCGGCTTCAACCTCGAGTTCACTAGCGGTCATGCCGTGGAAGATCAGAAGGTTGATGTCGCCCAGTTGTGCGTGTGACACGACGTCCTCGTCTACCACTACCACCTGCCCACGAGGCCTTGCGAGCGTTTCTCCAGGTTTATCAACAGCCCCAACTACAATTTTGCTACAGTGAACACCACCAACGATCTAAAAGCGCTCAAGGTTTCGGGCTTGACCTACCAGAATCTTGTCAACATCCATGACCACTACATGGTCTGGGGCAGTGACAACAACAAATAGAACTCCTTGGTGGACCTCGCATCGGCCATCATTGACCCCTACTACATGAAGATGAAGGATGAGAGCAAGAAGGACAGGAATGCCTAGCACAGTGCCAGGCATCAGAGACTGGATGAAGAACACATCAAGTACGCGGCCAAGGACGCGTACACAAGCTACGAGATGTACAGGCGGATCGTTGACATGAGGAAGTGTCTTCGTCATGCCCCAAACGAGGGATCGAGCCACGGAGCAGTGGCGGGAGCGTCACAAGAAGTAGATGACTAGACGATCGTTTCTCCTAGTTTAAAATGTATGCAATTGTTTATTGAGGTGTGTCGAATGATCTGTACAGTCACTTATGTAATTGGATGTTTATTTCAATTATATATATATATATATATATATATATATATATATATATATATGTTATTCTTTTGTAGACAGAGCAAATCACACGGCTTATTAGCAACAATCGTCTGTGTTATTAGTGGTCTTCGCACAAATTTCTAATTACGGACCTATTTGCAGCGTATCACACACATCTTCTTTAGTTGAACTACCTCAGTTGTCTTGGCTCATCGCAAACAGTTCATCCGAGTGAACTGTATGCCCTCCATCGCACACACCTTGATCTGGCTGGCTGTTTCTATTGTGTTGCCTAATCACACACAGCTCATCCTAGTGAACTGTATACTGTATATCGCACACACCCTCATCTGGCTGCCCGTTCCTGTTGTTCTGCATCATCGCAAACAGTTTTGCTGAATTAACCATATGCCACGCATCGCACACGCAACTGTAATCTGAATCATGTTTGATGTCTTCGCCATCGCAAATGTTTTGTATCTTTTTTTATGGTTTTATTAGATCATCGTTTGTGATTAATGCATCGCACATAGTTCGTCGAAGGGTCTCTGATTGGACTGTCGCGTTTGGACCAACCTATAGTAGTGAAAGGGCCTCATATGCGCCGAAAGACGTCATGGGCCATACATGGGCCGAAAGTTACAACGGGCTAGAATCTTATTGGAGGGCCTAGATGACGCTACTGGGCCTAATTCGGATAAGCCATAATGGGTCGCGAGTTAGCAGGTTGTAAATGGGCTATATGCGAACAGGCCGTTAATAGGCTTTTAGTGGCCCGGCTCGCTAACTTTTGACCAAGCCAAACGGGCCGGCCTTTTGACCTAAATGGACCACTGTTGGGTCGAGCCACCTATTGACGTATCATAGGCGCGTCCCGTCCATTCGCTGGATGACATTTATCCCAACACGAAGCTAACATGTGGTTCCTTCGGCTAATGTGAATTTTACATGTGGAAAATCACCATTGGTCGTTGCTGTTAACAGGTTATTGGATCCAAAATTGGACCCGATAGGTTAATGGTGCCCCGTTACGGTGGATGCCATGTGTCGGTTACCCTTGACGAAAACACTTCCATGACGCGCCATTTATCATCATGGAAGTGGACACTTCCGTGATGATAATTTGAGTATTGTCATGGAACACTTCTACGACAGCATAGGTATGACTATCTTGATGTTGTCATAAAATTATCATGGATGTACATGCATGACAGAAAACATGACCAATTGTAACAAACACGTATCATCATGGAAGTGCTTTTTTAGTGAAATTTGCCAAACAAGAAGCGCACAATAAGCTTGGTGTTTGCTATTGTCACAATTTCAAGCGCCTACACCTCATGTGGATTTAATAACCTAAGTCAACTAGGGAAGAAGGGCTATATTGCATGATCCAGTTGAATCAAAGGTATCAACGCAGTTATACTGAATGTATGTGGGTCCATCAGATAAAACTGAACAGTGTAGGTGATGGCAACCCAAGGGAATTCTCATAGACGATGTGTGAAATCTCACCTGACACCTCAAGATCCTTTATAAGGGAAGAAGACACCAAGGGAAGGGGCTTAATTCACTTGGGTCCTAGGGCCCAAGACCTAACCACCTCCTCAAAGATACAATCAAACACCGAGAGAAGGGGGCAACAAAGAAAGAGGATGAATCCACATCACTATCTACGCCAGCCCATGAGTCAGCACGTCCACGGACGATGCCTCCGCTATGGATCCTTCCCCAACATGGATTCCATGTTGGGGTTTTAATCCCCTGATTGCTAATGTGTGACTTTATGTTTGAGCAATATATTTATTCTAGAATAATGATTATTTTCTTGCGTTTAGTTATCTTCTATGATGTTACACATAGGTCCATTCTAGTTGTTGACGGTGGTTAGAAAATTTACGAGGTAAAACATCTAGAAATCCATGATCATACACTTGGGGAAGCAAATAAGGACCCATTAACTTTTCTCCTGCATCCTCCGGGAATCCCTTAATTACTGTTCTACACCGCCATGATGCTGGGTTGGGTGGTAGTGGTGTGAGAGGCATGCGCACGCGACATCATGGCATGCCTAGCCTAGTCTTCACCCTTGTTGTTATCTTATCAGCGCACCAAATAGACTAATTGTCCTACAATAGACAAACATTTTCAATTGTGTGTCCCATGTGATACATTCCGTGTGATTTACTAAAAATTTTGTACAAAAAAGTGTGAATACTTTAATTTTATTTCAAGAATAGTATTGAGGTATTTTAACCGCAACCTCTTTTTTCTAGTAGCTTTTCGTTCTACGAATACAGTTTGAAGTTCCACCTTTCATGCTTTTGTCTTTTCAAGACACTATTCACATATGGATTTTTATTTTTGCTTCTTGATATGAAGGTCAAAATTGGATTTTAAATCTGTCATTTAGAAATCAAACAATTTGTTGCAACATAGTAAAAATTCTCTTTGTTCTTGCACTACTGACTTCATATTATGCTAGATTACTCGAATTATTATTATTCATCACTCAAGCAACTGTGATGCATCCATGTATATTCTATTAGCTAGATGATCAGTTTGGAGGAAATCCTCCGCACTGATAACACTTGCATCCCTCAGGTACACACATGGCAGATGGGCCACCGGGAGGGGAGATGAACTTCTTGCAATAAGATAGACAATCGTCGTTCTTACATGGCCCCTTTTTGATGATATGTTTGCATACGGGCTTAGAAGTTACCATAGCTGTTGAAAGGAAAACAAGGTACATTAGGCGAATTATGCAATATATATTTATGTCAAAATTCACACACATTACCACTATAGATAACTAGACACTAGAGTGCATGGTATTGAATGACTAGATACCTGACGATAACATCAGGAGGGAAAATGTGAGGAATAGAACATATGTGCTCCTCATTTCTTGTTACAAAATTGGCGCTAGGATTGAGTTGCTATAGTAGTGCTTGTTGTGCCCTTTTGGACTGTCGAGTGTGGTATTGTATGGCAAATGATGCTCCTTTTATGGTGGGCAAAAACTTGATAAGGACACAATAATTGCAATAGATTAATATGGTTCATGGTAAAGAAGGGAATACAATTATTAATTAAGGTCTATATAAGGATCACATTAATGTTAATAATTAATGAACGAACTAACAACAATTCAACTGTGCTAGAGGTTGTGGATGAATTAGAATACATGGAGGATAATAATGGGAAAAGATTAAAACACTAGGTTTTCACAAATTCAACATACCCAGTTTCAAAATATATCATTGGTTTTTTGTCCTTCCCAAAGACGGTAAGCAAGAACAATAAGATCAATTAGCTATTTTTTAATGTATACTACAAGTATCCCACCGAGAACCCCCCTCCCCCGTGTCACACCCCAGGTGACACCAGGGGTGCAACCGCTACCACCACCAAATACTCCTCACCGCCACTGCTGACGGCTATTACGCCATGTGGTGGCAGCCCCCTTCTTGCTAAAGGCCAGGGGAAGGCTCTGCTTCACTAGTGGTGCTAGGGTGACCTCGCTCAGCTAGGGCAAGGGCAGGTTGTTTGCTAGCGCAAGGATGCCAGGGTGGCGGCCTTGGGGCATGGTGGCAATGGGCTCCTTCCTTGTCAAGTGTTGTCGGGCAGGAGTTGCCAGGATGTAGTGGTGGTGAATCTAGCTTCCTCTCGCCCAGGTCCAGTTATGCCGGCTGTGGCCGGCCAACATTGAGTGGTGGCTGCCAGGGCCTCTTCGGTGGTTGCCTTGGTCCTGGATCCGTAGTCGTGGCGGTGTGCTACAGGTCAGGGTGGGACAGCACCGTGGTTGCTCTCCATAGAAGCGTAGGGATACCCTCAGGTGTACGAGTGAAGGAAATATGCCCTAGAGGCAATAATAAAGTTATTATTTATTTCCTTATTTCATGATAAATGTTTATTATTCATGCTAGAATTGTATTAACCGGAAACATAAATACATGTGTGGATACATAGATAAACAGGGTGTCACTAGTATGCCTCTACTTGACTAGCTCGTTGATCAAAGATGGTTATTGCTACGTCTTGAGCTTGCGTTAGTTTTCCCCGAAGAGGAAGGGATGATGCAGCAGAGTAGCGTAAGTATTTCCCTTAGTTTTTGAGAACCAAGGTATCAATCCATTAGGAGGCCACGCTCAAGTCCCTCGTACCTGCACAAAGCGATAGCTACTCGCAACCAACGCGATTAGGGGTTGTCAATCCCTTCACGGTCACTTAAAAGAGTGAGATCTGATAGATATAATATTTTTGGTATTTTTGGTATAAAGATGCAAAGTAAAAAGTAAAAGCAAAGTACAAAGGAAAGCAAGATTAAAGTGATGGAGATTGATATGATGAGAATAGACCTGGGGGCCATAGGTTTCACTAGTGGCTTCTCTCAAGAGCATAAGTATTCTACGGTGGGTGAACAAATTATTGTTGAGCAATTGACAGAATTGAGCATAGTTATGAGAATATCTAGGCATGATCATGTATATAGGCATCACGTCCGTGACAAGTAGATCGAAACGATTCTGCATCTACTACTATTACTCCACTCATCGACCGCTATCCAGCATGCATCTAGAGTATTAAGTTAAAAATAGAGTAACGCCTTAAGCAAGATGACATGATGTAGAGAGATAAATTCATGCAATATGAAATAAACCCCATCTTGTTATCCTCGATGGCAATGATGCAATACGTGCCTTGCTGCCCCTTCTGTCACTGGGTAAGGACACCGCAAGATCGAACCCAAAGCTAAGCACTTCTCCCATGGCAAGAACTACCAATCTAGTTGGCCAAACCAAATGGATAATTCGAAGAGACTTGCAAAGATAACCAATCATACATAAAAGAATTCAGAGAAGATTCAAATATTATTCATAGATAGACTTGATCATAAACCCACAATTCACCGGTCTCAACAAACACACCGAAAAAGAAGATTACATCGAATAGATCTCCACAAGAGAGGGGGAGAACTTTGTATTGAGATTCAAAGAGAGAGAAGAAGCCATCTAGCTACTAACTATGGACCCGAAGGTCTGAGGTAAACTACTCACACTTCATCGGAGGGGCTAGGATGATGTAGAAGCCCTCTGTGATGACGGCCCTCTTCCGGCGGAGCTCCGGAACAGGCCCCAAGATGGGATCTCGTGGATACAGAAAGTTGCGGCGGTGGAATTAGGTTTTTGGCTCCTCTTCTGATCGTTTGGGGGTACGTGTGTATATATAGGAGGAAGAAGTACGCTGGAGGAGCAACAAGGGGCCCACGAGGCAGGGGGGCGCCCCCACCCTCGTGACCGCCTCTTTTGTTCTTTGGAGTAGGGTCCAAGTCTCCTGGATCATGTTCGGTGAGAAAATCACGTTCCCGAAGATTTTATTCCGTTTGGACTCCGTTTGATATTCCGTTTCTTCGAAACACTGAAATAGGCAAAAAAAACAACAATTCTGGGCTGGGCCTCCGGTTAATAGGTTAGTCCCAAAAATAATATAAAAGTGGAAAATAAAGCCCAATATAGTCCAAAACAGTAGATAATATAGCATGGAGCAATAAAAAATTATAGATACGTTGGAGACGTATCAGGCATCCCCAAGCTTAATTCCTGCTCGTCCTCGAGTAGGTAAATGATCAAAAGAGAATTTTTGATGCGGAGTGCTACTTGGCATAATTTCAATGCAAATCTTCTTAATTGTGGTATGAATATTCAGATTAGAAAGATTCAAGACAAAATTTTATATTGACATAAAAATAATAATACTTCAAGCATACTAACAAAGCAATTATGTCTTCTCAAAATAACATGGCCAAAGAAAGTTATCCCTACAAAATCATATAGTCTGGCTATGCACCATCTTCACCACACAAAGTATTTAAATCATGCACAACCCCGATGACAAGCCAAGCAATTGTTTCATACTCTAACTTTTTCAAAACTTTTTCAATCTTCACGCAATACATGAGCGTGAGCCATGGATATAGCATTATTGTAACATCCCAAATTTGCAATTTGGAATGTTATACACTAGATCATCATGCATATCATATTTTCTTGCATTTTGGTTGATCCTAGAAATTTCACGCAACTCAAGGACCCACGGAGAGAGTTGGAGATTTCGTTATTT
Source organism: Triticum dicoccoides (assembly GCF_002162155.2). NCBI lineage: Eukaryota > Viridiplantae > Streptophyta > Magnoliopsida > Poales > Poaceae > Triticum > Triticum dicoccoides. Next base: position 529,483,294 of record NC_041390.1, on the reverse strand, counting down.
TCATATTTGAGAGTTTTCTCAAATTTTGAAAAGAGGATCATTTGATTTATTTATTTCATCTTCAATTATTTTTCCAATATCAAAAATATGAGAGAGGGAAATAATATGACTTTTCCCAAACTTAGGAAAAATGAAGATTTAATGAATAAATCAAATTTTGGTTTTGCCAGAGTTTTGTTTGCTTTTTATTTGGATAGGGAAAAATGCGCGTTTTCAAAAAATTGCATTCTAGGTCCGGAGTAAAGTTCATTTTGTTCGACTCATTTTTAGGAGTCGGGGAAAATTTACTTTAGTAATTTTGGAGTTTGTTTAGTTTAGTTTTCTTTTGTTTTTCTGCGCGCGAATCCAGTCAAAAAAAAGAGGACCAAGGCCAGCCGGGCCAAAGGCCCAGCCAGCCGGTCGCCTCCCCAGCCAGCGCGCGCGCCGGGCGCAGCGCCAGGCCGCCGCCTCCCTCGCTCTAGGCCGAGTCCCAGAGGGACTCTAGGCCGGTTAGCCCCCCCCTTTCCTTGTTTTGTTTTCCCTCTTTTGCTTGCCCCTACCCCAAGTAATCCCCCTCCCACCTATATAAATACACCCAAACCCCCCCCCCCTCTCCTCACATCAATCCCAAG
>NC_041390.1:529474168-529482269 GCF_002162155.2 Triticum dicoccoides | reverse complement strand
CCTCCTTAGCCGCGCCCCACCCCGCGCCCCTCACCCGCCGCCGCCGCCCTATAGCCGCCGTCGCCGCCGTACGCCGGAGCCTCGCCGAGGTTGTCCCGCGCCGCATCTCTTTTTCTCCCCTCGGTTCAGTTTTTCTTCTAAACCGTTCCGGTTTTCTTTCGTTCCTTGTTTCGGTTTTCTTTTCCGAAAACCCTAGATCGGTTTTTGTTCTTCTTTCGGACCGTTCGTCTCAACGAACGTGATCACCGATTTTTCCCGGTTAACGAGCCTGTTCGTTTAACCGTTCATCTCTTTCTTTTCGTCGGATTTATTCCGCGATCGTGATCTCAGATCCGATCTTCGTTCTAGTCTTTCTTCTCGCTCATTTATCGGAATCAGGTGATTCAAGCGCCTGGAGTTATGTTTCGAAACCGCCGCTTCGACTAATCAACTTGAACAAGCCTTTCTACAGTAAAATTTGACCTAGTTTCAACTTGCTTGAACCGAGTTGTTTCTTCCGCTGTTTGTTTTCCGTTTCTTTGTTCGGTTCGTTCTTTCTTTGCAACCGGAGTTCTTAAGTTGAACTCTCTGGTTCGTTCTCTTGTTCGAGTTTTACCTGTGCATTAGATGAGTACTTATTGTGTGCTTGTTGTTTGTCTGCGATAGATTACCCGGATTGCGCCGCTTGTTACTTTGAAACCCTACGTCTCGCGGATCATCAGCAAGGCAAGTAACACTTTGATCATACCTTTTCTACAACCCATGTTTTATTGCATTAGATCAATCCTCTCACATTGCATGATTAGGATCTAATGAAATTGTGGGATGGGAAGTAGATGAGGTAGTACCTATTACCTGTATATTTATCAAACCTTTGGGAGTTACTTCTACGTTTGCTTATTATGCCATGCTATGCTAGTAGACGTGGATTGGGTGAGTGATATCCATGACAGATGTGAGATTGATAATTAAGGGTTTATCTAAGGTGGCAACTTAAACACACATCTGGGTGGATTGAGGCACCTGATGTCTATCAGGACTTGCCTGTTTTTTTTCGGACCGCCACCCAGGCTCAAAGGGATCATAAGATAATTCATGCTAGAAACTTCCGTGTGCAGCCACATGCTACTATGGGCTCTGGCATAGTTGACTAAGTTGTGCGAACTCTTACGGGGTGGACTAGCAGATGTAGGGGTTGTAGGTGGTACGGTCTACCCCACATGTAAGGTGCTAGCGCTACTGAAAGACTATGTCTCGGTCATCCGTTTCTCAAACACCATGTAGTGCGAGAAAACAAACGGAGGCGATCGAGTCATGTGGGGAAAAGTGCGCAAACCTCTGCAGAGTGTAACAAACTAATCATGATTAGCCGTGTCCCCGGTTATGGACAACTTGAGTATCTAGTACTTGAATATCATGTGAATCTCATCATGTTACTTCTAATTAATGTTGTTGGGTTTTAATTACTTAATTGGGATCGGAATGCTGTCAACCATTCTTGATGTTTAACAACTACCTTGATAGTTAAATAAATTTATTCCTTTGCAGTAGGGAAAAACTGGCTTTACGCAAAACTGTAACCATAGAGCTTTCCACCAGCCATATATGCATATAATATAGCTGTTTCATTCCATTACTCTCTACGTGTTACATTGCCAGCATATTCCATGTGCTGACCCGTTTTCGGGCTGCAACTTCTCATGTTGCAGACTTTTCAGACGACGAGTAAGGTGCTTTTAGGTCGTGGTTCTATACTCAGTGATGCCATTGGAGTTGATGGACCCATTTATCTTCCGAGTCTTCCGCTGTTATCGTTATTAGATGGCCTTAAGCCATTTTTATTGTAATAAGTTCTCTTTGAGACAACGATGTAATAAGTGTGTGATTGCCACTCTGCTATAAATCCTTCGATGTACTGTTTGGTGTCAGGATTACTGATCCAGGGATGACACCGGAGCACAGTAGACTTGATCCATTCGGGTCGGGTCGCCACAGAGATGGTATCAGAGCACACGCTGACTGTAGGACACGACCACTAAGTTAAAGCCATAGATCACCATTCTCTTCTCATTTTCTAACTCCTCATCTTTTCTACTCTTTTAGGATGACGAATGCGAAGATTAAGTACGCTCAACCAGATGAAGGCACACCATTTGGATTTCACCTGAAGGAAGTCACCAAGTACCTGAACATTGGATTACCGGGCTTCACGGGAACCTTCAACGCCACTCTGCCTGAAGAGGAGCGCTGGAAGATTCAAGCTCACGTTCCGGGAAGGACATTCGCACCAATTACTAAGCCCATAGATAGTGTTTTCAATGCACCAACCTGGAGTCTGGGAAGGAGCATGGCAGCTCATATCACCATGGGACGCATTGGAAAAGTTTATCAAGAAGACCTCAAGGACACTATCTACCAGATTTGCGGACGCCGAGATGAACAATGGGAGTTAGTTAGCACCAAGAAGGATAGATCCATTGCATCTTTCATCCAGGAGTTAAACCAGCACATTCGACGCCACGAGAACCAGATGTGCAATGATATGATAGAGTTGAAGAATGCGAAGGCAAGGATCATCGAGCTAGAAGGAGAACTGAAGTCTACACGCAAGGACTACATGGACGAGATCGTAGCTCTAGCAAGACACAATGGCGATCTTAAGCAGGAGATTGAAGAACTCAAGAGGAAGTTAGCATCCAAGGAGGAAGACGAGTACGTCGCATGTCCGGACAACTACATCATCATCGACGACACCGATTCGGATCCAAGTGAACCCGACTTTGAAGACGAAGCTGGAGCAGATATCATGGAGTCTCCCACCGGTTCAAATTTCTAGATGACCACCAGATAGTAGTAGAATTCCCCCATGTAAACATCATAGTCGAGCACTTTTGCGATAGTTTTAGACCGATTGTAAGCCCTTGTTTGATTGAATGAAGTGATTTTGTGTGCATTTGCTCATGAGCATTGGGGTAGTGTTTTCCCTTTAGACCTCACTCTATTCTTAATTCTCGCCTTTTCTAAACCCCCAGATGCCTCCGAGACGCGACAATGGATTTCCACCGGAGCTCACTTAGTTGATCCAGCAGCAGAATCAATTGATGCAGATGTTAGTCCAGAACCAGCAGAACAACAACAACAACCCACCACCACCACCACCACCACCACCTGTTGACCACTTAGCCCGTTTCCTTAGGCTGAATCCGCCGGTGTTTTCCAGTAGCACCGAGCCAATAGTAGCAGACGATTGGCTCCGCAAGATAGGAAGGGAGTTGACCACTGCAGGATGCACGGATGGTGAGAAAGTGAAGTTGCCGCTCACTAGCTTGACGGACCCGCGGCAGCATGGTGGGAGAATTTCACAGCCACTTACCCAGTTGACACTGTCACATGGGATCAGTTTCAGCAAGCTTTCCGCACTGCCCATGTTTTAGCAGGAGCTATGGCCATGAAGAAGCGTGAGTTTCGCAACTTACGCCAAGGAGGAAGGACAGTTGGCCAGTACGTTGACGATTTCAGCAAGTTAGCACGATATGCCCCAGATGACATTGCTACGGATGCAGCTAAGCAGGAGAAGTTTCTGGAAGGACTGAATGATGAACTAAGCATGAAGTTGATGGTAGCGAGTTTCAACAACTACCAGGAGTTGGTAGATCGTGCCATCATGATTGAAGGGAAGCAACAGCAGATTGAGAACCGTAAGAGGAAGTATGGACAGGGGAAGTATAACTCTGGAGCCAGCAGAAGCCCCATTTTGCCCCTAAACCGGGATTTCAGTTTCAGCACACCCATGGAGGAGGTAGCTCGCACAACCATAATGGCCACAAGAATGGTAATGGGAATGGAGGAAGCAACGGCCAGAACCGGACCACCCCATCGACCCCAACCAAGAAAGACCTGAGTCAAGTCACCTGTTTCAAGTGTTCCAAGACCGGACATTATGCCAATGAATGTCCCGAAGGCCAGAATGGAAATGGAAATGGAAGCTCTGGGAAGAAGCCGAACCCTTTCAATAGGGGACAGGTGAACCACGTTAATGTGGAGGAGGTTGAAGATCAGCCTGATGCAGTAATCGGTAAGTTTCTGGTTAAGTCATTTACCGCACTCGTTCTTTTTGATACTGGTGCATCGCATTCATACATATCAAGGGGATTTGTGGATAAATATAACCTGCCAACCCAAGCCCTTAGGTCACCCATGTTAGTAAGCTCACCAGGAGCGGAGTTTATGGCTAGACGATGGTGTGAGCGGTTACCATTAAGGATTGGTAACTATGTGTTTCCCTCAGACCTAATAGTATTGGAATCTCAAGGTCTGGATGTGATTGTTGGTATGGATTGGCTGTCGATGTATGGAGGAAACATCGATTGCGCCAGTAAGACAATTTTGCTTACCACACCAGAAGGAAGAAGGATCAAGTATGTATCCCGGCATGTGCCAAACAGGACGCAAGTAAACTGCCTAACAGGAGTTGTGCAAGAGGAAGTACCAGTGGTGAAGGATTTTCCTGATGTATTTCCTGAGGAATTACCAGGCATGCCACCGGATAGAGACATTGAGTTTTTGATTGAGTTATTGCTAGGTACATGCCCAATATCGAAGCGACCGTACCGGATGCCAGCAAAGGATTTGGTGGAAATTAAGAATCAGATTAAGGAGTTATTGGATAAAGGTTACATTCGCCCAAGTTCTTCGCCTTGGGGATCACCCGTACTTCTAGTGGAAAAGAAGGATGGATCATTAAGGATGGTTGTAGATTATCGGGGATTGAATGAAGTAACCATCAAGAACAAGTACCCACTGCCAATGATCAACGATCTGTTTGATCGGTTGCAAGGAGCTAAAGTGTTTTCCAAGATCGATTTGCGATCAGGGTACCATCAATTGAAGATTCGGGAGCAGGACATACCTAAGACAACATTCACCACGAGATATGGACTGTATGAGTATACCGTTATGTCATTTGGATTGACTAACGCACCTGCCTATTTTATGAACCTGATGAACAAAGTGTTTATGGAGTTTTTGGATAAGTTCATCGTAGTGTTCATTGATGACATCCTAGTTTATTCAAAGAATGAAGAGGAGCATAAGGAACATTTGCGTTTGGTTTTGGAGAAACTAAGGGAACATCAGTTATACGCCAAATTCAGCAAATGTGAGTTTTGGTTAAAGGAAGTTGGATTCCTCGGACATGTTATATCCGGAGAAGGTATAGCAGTTGACCCCACTAAGGTTGAGACCGTGACCGAATGGGAGTCACCAACGACAGTTGGAGAGATCCGGAGTTTTCTTGGACTCGCAGGATACTACCGGAGGTTCATTGAGAACTTTTCAAAGATTGAAAAGCCTATGAAGGAGTTGTTGAAGAAGGATACTAAGTTCAAATGGACTGATGAGTGTGAGGCTAGTTTCCAGGAATTGAAGAAATGCTTGGTTACCTCACCAGTATTGATTTTGCCAGATCAAACCAAGGATTATGAGGTGTATTGCGACGCTTCACGTCGAGGACTTGGAGCAGTGCTTATGCAGGAAGGAAGAGTTGTTTCGTATGCTTCACGACAACTGAAGCCTCATGAGTTGAATTATGCCACGCATGATTTGGAGTTAGCAGCCGTAGTGCATGCATTGAAAACGTGGAGACATTTCCTCATTGGAAATCATTGTGAGGTGTACACGGATCACAAGAGTTTGAAGTACATTTTCACGCAGAAGGAGTTGAACCTCAGACAAAGGAGATGGTTGGAGCTCATCAAGGATTATGACATGAGATTGCATTACCATCCCGGAAAAGCTAATGTAGTAGCTGACGCATTGAGCCGTAAGAGCCATGTCAATATGGTAATGACAGGAGAAGTACCAAAGGAGTTAGCAGAAAATCTTCGTGAGCTATGTTTGGAAATAGTTCTGAGAGGCCATGTAGCAGCATTGGAGATTCAGTCAACATTGATGGATAAAATCAGAGAGGCTCAGAAATCTGACAAGGAGATTGCGTCCATAAAAGAGAGAATGAGCAAAGGAAAAGCAAAGGGATTTCGTGAGGATGAGCACGATACCTTATGGTTTGAGGACCGTGTTTATGTGCCAAATGACCCGGAGATCAGGAAGTTGATTTTGCACGAGGCACATGATTCACCGTATTCGATTCACCCAGGGAATACCAAGATGTATTTGGATTTGAAGGAAACATTTTGGTGGACCGGAATGAAGAAGGATATTGCAGCATATGTAGCAGTTTGTGACGTTTGTCAGAGAGTAAAGGCAGAGCATCAGAAGCCAGCAAGATTGTTACAACCATTGCCGATACCTGAATGGAAGTGGGATAAGATAGGCATGGATTTTATCACAGGACTACCCAGGACGAAAGCAGGCTATGACTCGATATGGGTAGTAGTTGATCGTTTGACGAAGGTAGCACATTTTATTCCAGTTAAGACCACTTACACCAATGCTAAGTTGGCGAAGATATACATGACTAGGATCATTTGTTTGCATGGAGTTCCAAGGAGTATCGTATCAGATAGAGGAACCCAATTTACCTCAAAGTTTTGGAATCAGTTGCATGAAACTTTAGGAACCAGACTAGAGTTCAGCACAGCTTTTCATCCGCAGACAGATGGACAGACCGAGAGAGTCAATCAGATTTTGGAAGATATGCTGAGAGCTTGTGCACTAGATTATGGATCTAGCTGGGACGATAACTTGCCGTATGCGGAGTTTTCCTATAACAACAGTTACCAAACCAGTTTGAAGATGGCACCTTTCGAAGCTTTATATGGAAGGAGGTGCAGGACACCGTTGTCATGGGACGAAGTTGGAGACCGTCAATTTTTTGGACCAGATTTGATTAAGGAGTCTGAACGGAAAGTTAAGTTGATTCGCGATAGGCTCAAGGTAGCCCAATCCAGGCAGAAGAGCTAAGCAGATTCTAAACGCAAGGAGACAGTTTACGAAACCGGAGACAGAGTTTACCTTCGAGTATCCCCACTTCGAGGAGTTAAGCGCTTTGGAGTTAAGGGAAAGTTAGCACCGCATTTCGTTGGACTGTATAAGATCTTGCAACGTATGGGAGAAGTCTCTTATAAGTTGGAATTACCAGAGGAGCTGTCAGGAGTTCATGATGTATTCCATGTTTCTTAGCTGAAGAAATGTCATGCCGAGATGGCGGAGGTACCACTAAGAGATACCGTGCCACTCAAAGCGATTCAGTTGAAGGACGACTTAACGTATGAGGAGAAGCGAGTCAAGATTCTCGATTATGCCAGCAGAGTTACCCGCAGCAAAGTTATCAAGTTTTGCAAAGTTCAGTGGAACCACCACTCAGAGGATGAAGCCACTTGGGAAAGAGAAGAAGATTTGCTCAAGGACCACCCTCACCTATTTTCTAGCCAACCCAAATCTCGAGGGCGAGATTCATCTTAAGGGGGGTAGGTTTGTAACATCCCAAATTTGCAATTTGGAATGCTATACACTAGATCATCATGTATATCATATTTTCTTGCATTTTGGTTGATCCTAGAAATTTCACGCAACTCAAGGACCCACGGAGAGAGTTGGAGATTTCGTTATTTTCATATTTGAGAGTTTTCTCAAATTTTGAAAAGAGGATCATTTGATTTATTTATTTCATCTTCAATTATTTTTCCAATATCAAAAATATGAGAGAGGGAAATAATATGACTTTTCCCAAACTTAGGAAAAATGAAGATTTAATGAATAAATCAAATTTTGGTTTTGCCGGAGTTTTGTTTGCTTTTTATTTGGATAGGGAAAAATGCGCGTTTTCAAAAAATTGCATTCTAGGTCCGGAGTAAAGTTCATTTTGTTCGACTCATTTTTAGGAGTCGGGGAAAATTTACTTTAGTAATTTTGGAGTTCGTTTAGTTTAGTTTTCTTTTATTTTTCTGCGCGCGAATCCAGTCAAAAAAAAGAGAGGACCAAGGCCAGCCGGGCCAAAGGCCCAGCCAGCCGTCCGCCTCCCCAGCCAGCGCGCGCGCCAGGCGCAGCGCCAGGCCGCCGCCTCCCTCGCTCTAGGCCGAGTCCCAGAGGGACTCTAGGCCGGTTAGCCCCCCTTTCCTTGTTTTGTTTTCCCTCTTTTGCTTGCCCCCTACCCCAAGTAATC
>NC_041390.1:529447677-529473846 GCF_002162155.2 Triticum dicoccoides | reverse complement strand
AATCCCAAGCCCCTCCCCTCCTTAACCGCGCCCCACCCCGCGCCCCTCACCCGCCGCCGTCGCCCTATAGCCGCCGCCGCCGCCCTATAGCCGCCGTCACCGCCGTACGCCGGAGCCTCGCCGAGGTTGTCCCGCGCCGCGTCTCGTTTTCTCCCCTCGGTTCAGTTTTTATTCTAAACCGTTCCGGTTTTCTTTCATTCCTTGTTTCGGTTTTCTTTTCCGAAAACCCTAGATCGGTTTTTGTTCTTCTTTCGGACCGTTCGTCTCAACGAACGTGATCACCGATTTTTCCCGGTTAATGATGCCTGTTCGTTTAACCGTTCATCTCTTTCTTTTCGTCGGATTTATTCCGCGATCGTGATCTCAGATCCGATCTTCGTTCTAGTCTTTCTTCTCGCTCGTTTATTGGAATCAGGTGATTCAAGCGCCTGGAGTTTCGTTTCGAAACCGCCGCTCCGACTAATCAACTTGAACAAGCCTTTCTACAGTAAAATTTGACCTAGTTTCAACTTGCTCGAACCGAGTTGTTTCTTCCGCCGTTTGTTTTCCGTTTCTTTGTTCGGTTCGTTCTTTCTTTACAACCGGAGTTCTTAAGTTGAACTCTCTGGTTCGTTCTCTTGTTCGAGTTTTACCTGTGCATTAGATGAGTACTTATTGTGTGCTTGTTGTTTGTCTGCGATAGATTATCCGGATTGCGCCGCTTGTTACTTTGAAACCCTAGGTCTCGCGGATCATCAGCAAGGCAAGTAACACTTTGATCATACCTTTTCTACAACCCATGTTTTATTGCATTAGATCAATCCTCTCACATTGCATGATTAGGATCTAATGAAATTGTGGGATGGGAAGTAGATGAGGTAGTACCTATTACCTGTATATTTATCAAACCTTTGGGAGTTACTTCTACGTTTGCTTATTATGCCATGCTATGCTAGTAGACGTGGATTGGGTGAGTGATATCCATGACAGATGTGAGATTGATAATTAAGGTTTTATCTAAGGTGGCAACTTAAACACACATCTGGGTGGATTGAGGCACCTGATGTCTATCAGGACTTGCCTATTTTTTTCGGACCGCCACCCAGGCTCAAAGGGATCATAAGATAATTCATGCTAGAAACTTCCGTGTGCAGCCACATGCTACTATGGGCTCTGGCATAGTTGACTAAGTTGTGCGAACTCTTACGGGGTGGACTAGCAGATGTAGGGGTTGTAGGTGGTACGGTCTACCCCACATGTAAGGTGCTAGCGCTTCTGAAAGACTATGTCTCGGTCATCCGTTTCTCAAACACCATGTAGTGCGAGAAAACAAACGGAGGCGATCGAGTCATGTGGGGAAAAGTGCGCAAACCTCTGCAGAGTGTAACAAACTAATCATGATTAGCCGTGTCCCCGGTTATGGACAACTTGAGTATCTAGTACTTGAATATCATGTGAATCTCATCATGTTACTTCTAATTAATGTTGTTGGGTTTTAATTACTTAATTGGGATCGGAATGCTGTCAACCATTCTTGATGTTTAACAACTACCTTGATAGTTAAATAAATTTATTCCTTTGCAGTAGGGAAAAACTGGCTTTACGCAAAACTGTAACCATAGAGCTTTCCACCAGCCATATATGCATATAGTATAGTTGTTTCATTCCATTACTCTCTATGTGTTAAATTGCCAGCATATTCCATGTGCTGACCCGTTTTCGGGCTGCAACTTCTCATGTTGCAGACTTTTCAGACGACGAGTAAGGTGCTTTTAGGTCGTGGTTCTATACTCAGTGATGCTGTTGGAGTTGATGGACCCATTTATCTTCCGAGTCTTCCGCTGTTATCGTTATTAGATGGCCTTAAGCCATTTTTATTGTAATAAGTTCTCTTTGAGATAACGATGTAATAAGTGTGTGATTGCCACTCTGCTATAAATCCTTCGATGTACTGTGTGGTGTCAGCATTACTGATCCAGGGATGACACCGGAGTACAGTAGACTTGATCCATTCAGGTCGGGTCGCCACAACTATAGGTGGAGTAGAATGGTGGTTGTGGAGAAGACAAAAAGGAGGGGAAGATAGTCTCACATCAACTAGGCGTATTAATGGGCTATGGAGATGCCCATCAATAGATATCAATGTGAGTGAGTAGGGATTGCCATGCAACGGATGCACTAGAGCTATAAATGTATGAAAGATCAACAAAAGAAACTAAGTGGGTGTGCATCCAACTTGCTTGCTCACGAAGACCTAGGGAAATTTTGAGGAAGCCCATCATTGGAATATTCAAGCCAAGTTCTATAATGTAAAATTCCCACTAGTATATGAAAGTGACAACATATGAGACTCTCTATATGAAGAACATGGTGCTACTTTGAAGCACAATATATGAGACTCGCTATATCATGGTGCTAATTTGAAGCACAAGTGTGGAAAAAAGGATAGTAGCATTGCCCCCTTTTTTGGGCCTTCTTTTTTCTTTGGCCTTTCTATTTTTTTTATTGGGACAATGCTCTATTGAATGATGATCATCACACTTTTATTTATTTACAACTCGATTCTAAAACAAAGTATGACTCTATATGGATGCCTCCGGCGGTGTACCGGGATATGCAATGAATCAAGAGTGACAAGTATGAAAAAATTATGAACGGTGGCTTTGCCACAAATACTATGTCAACTACATGATCATGCTAAGCAATATGACAATGATGAATGTGTCATGATGAACTAGATGGTGGAAATTTGCATGGCAATATATCTCGGAATGGCTATGGAAATGCCATAATAGGTAGGTATGGTGGATGTTTTGAGGAAGGTATATGGTAGGTGTATGATACCGGCGAAAGGTGCGCGGTATTAGAGAGGCTAGCAAAGGTGGAAGGGTGAGAGTGTGTATAATCCATGGACTCAACATTAGTCATAAAGAACTCATATACTTATTGCAAAAATCTACAAGTTATCAAAGCAAAGTATTACGCGCATGCTCCTAGGGGGATAGATTGGTAGGAAAAGACCATCGCTCGTCCCCGACCGCCACTCATAAGGAAGACAATCAATAAATAAATCATGCTCCAACTTCGTTACATAACGGTTCACCATATGTGCATGCTACGGGAATCACAAACCTTAACACAAGTATTCTTTAAATTCACAACTACTCAACTGGCATGACTTTAATATTATCACATCCATATCTCAAAACAATTATCAAGCTTCAATTTTTTCTTGGTATTCAACACACTCAAAAGAAAGTTTCACAAATCTTGAATACCAAGCATATTATTATTAAGCAAATTACCATGCTATTAAGAGACTCTCAAAATAATTTAAGTGAAGCATGAGAGATCAATAGTTTCTTTAAAACAAATCCACCACCGTGCTCTAAAAGATCTAAGTGAAGCACATAGAGCAAAATTATAACGCTCAAAAGATATAAGTGAAGCACATAGAGCAAAATTATCTAGCTCAAAAGATATAAGTGAAGCACATAGAGCAAAACTACTTAGCTCGAAAGATATAAGTGAAGCACATAGAGTATTCTATCAAATTTTAATTCATGCATGGCTCTCTCAAAAGGTGTGTATAGCAAGGATGATTGTGGCATACTAAGACACAAAGACACAAATAATACAAGACGCTCCAAGCAAAACACATATCATGTTGGTGAATAAAATATAGCTCCAAGTAAATTACCGATGGAAGTGGACGAAAGAGGGGATGCCTTCCGGGGCATCCCCAAGCTTTGACTTTTTGGTGTTCTTGGATTATCTTGGGGGTTCCATGGGCATCCCCAAGCTTAGGCTCTTGCCACTCCTTGTTCCATGATCCATCAAAAGAATTCACCCAAAACTTGAAAACTTCACAACACAAAACTCAAAATAGAAAACTCGTGAGCTCCGTTAGCGAAAGAAAACAAAATACCACTTCAAGGTACTGTAATGAACTCATTCTTTATTTATATTGGTGTTAAACCTACTGTATTCCAACTTCTCTATGGATTATAAACTATTTTAGTAGCCATAGATTCAACAAAATAAGCAAACAACACACGAAAAACAGAATCTATCAAAAACAGAACATCTGTAGTAATCTGTAGCTAGCGCAAGATCTGGAACCCCAAAAATTCTAAAATGAATTGCTGGACGTGAGGAATTTATCTATTAATCATCTGCAAAAAAGAATTAACTAAATAGCGCTCTCCAAATAAAAATGACAGCAGTTCTTGTGAGCGCTAAAGTTTCTATTTTTTACAGCAAGTTCAACAAGACTTTCCCCAAGTCTTCCCAACGGTTCTACTTGGCACGAACACTAATTAAACACAAAAAACACAACCAAAACAGAGGCTAAATAATTTATTTATTACTAAGCAGGATCAAAAAGCAAGGAATAAAAGTAAAATTGGGTTGCCTCCCAACAAGCGCTATCGTTTAACGCCCCTAGCTAGGCATAAAAGCGAGGATAGATCTAGGTATTGCCATCTTTGGTTCTAGAGAGAAAGAGAGCAAACTTGTTATCTATGGAATTAATCTTTCTATTTTGACAGAGCACATGTCCATTAATGGTAGAAGAAAGATTAAGAATGTTGCAGAAATTGGCATCTAGGCTAGCTTTTATCTCTTTAATAGATTTGTTTTGGTAAGAAAGCAAGAGAGATGTAATTTCAGTTTTCTCATTAATGGGGTGCCCAAATATTGTTTTCATCCTCTCATAGGTATATATGGGGTCCCCTTCAAGAAACCCCCCCTCGAAAATAGAATCTAAAACTTGTCTGAACGAAGCGGGTAGCCCAACACAAAAGCTTTTTAAGTAAACCTCAATTTGATATTGGGGCACATAGGTAGCCCGGATCCTTAACAGCCTATCCCAAGCATCTTTCGAAGATTCATCAAGTAAATAACGAAAAATTCCAGAATCATCTTCATCAAAATTACTAAGGTTCTCATTGATAACTCCAGAAAGTTGTTCTATAGCATTCCGATTTATGAGTTTAGATAAGATAACAGGATTGTCTAAAGCACTAGAACTTGGGAGAGAACCCCCAACTCTTTTTGGTTCTGACATGGCGAGGGAAAAGAGGTAAATAGAGAGGGAGGATAGAGAGAGAGGGGGCGAATAAAACGACAAGGGTGAATTGGGGGGAGAGGAAAACGAGAGGCAAATGGCAAATAATGTAATGCGAGAGATAGGGATTGTGATGGGTACTTGGTATGTTGACTTTTTGCGTAGACTCCCCGGCAACGGCGCCAGAAATCCTTCTTGCTACGTCTTGAGCTTGCGTTGGTTTTCCCCGAAGAGGAAGGGATGATGCAGCAGAGTAGTGTAAGTATTTCCCTCAGTTTTTGAGAACCAAGGTATCAATCCAGTAGGAGGCCACGCTCAAGTCCCTCATACCTGCACAAAGCGATAGCTACTCACAACCAATGCGATTAGGGGTTGTCAATCCCTTCACGGTCACTTACGAGAGTGAGATCTGATAGATATAATATTTTTGGTATTTTTGGTATAAAGATGCAAAGTAAAAAGTAAAAGCAAAGTAAAAAAGCAAAGAAAGATTAAAGTGATGGAGATTGATATGATGAGAATAGACCCGGGGGCCATAGGTTTCACTAGTGGATTCTCTCAAGAGCATAAGTATTCTACGGTGGGTGAACAAATTACTGTTGAGCAATTGACAGAATTAAGCATAGTTATGAGAATATCTAGGCATGATCATGTATATAGGCATCACGTCCGTGACAAGTAGATCAAAATGATTCTGCATCTACTACTATTACTCCACTCATCGACCGCTATCCAGCATGCATCTAGAGTATTAAGTTAAAAACAGAGTAACGCCTTAAGCAAGATGACATGATGTAGAGAGATAAATTCATGCAATATGAAATAAACCCCATCTTGTTATCCTCGATGGCAATGATGCAATACGTGCCTTGCTGCCCCTTCTGTCACTGGGTAAGGACACCGCAAGATCGAACCCAAAGCTAAGCACTTCTCCCATGGCAAGAACTACCAATCTAGTTGGCCAAACCAAATGGATAATTCGAAGAGACTTGCAAAGATAACCAATCATACATAAAAGAATTCAGAGAAGATTCAAATATTATTCATAGATAGACTTGATCATAAACCCACAATTCATCCGTCTCAACAAACACACCGCAAAAAGAAGATTACATAGAATAGATCTCCACAAGAGAGGGGGAGAACTTTGTATTGAGATTCAAAGAGAGAGAAGAAGTCATCTAGCTACTAACTATGGACCCGAAGGTCTGAGGTAAACTACTCACACTTCATCCGAGGGGCTAGGATGATGTAGAAGCCCTCCGTGATGACGACCCTCTTCCGGCGGAGCTCCAGAACAGGCCCCAAGATGGGATCTCGTGGATACAGAAAGTTGTGGCGGTGGAATTAGGTTTTTGGCTCCTCTTCTGATCGTTTGGGGGTACGTGTGTATATATAGGAGGAAGAAGTACGCCGGAGGAGCAACGAGGGGCCCATGAGGCAGGGGGCGCGCCCTAGGGGGGTGCCCCCACCCTCGTGACGGCCTCTTTTGTTCCTTGGAGTAGGGTCCAAGTCTCCTGGATCACGTTTGGTGAGAAAATCACGTTCCCGAAGATTTTATTCCATTTGGACTCCGTTTGATATTCCGTTTCTTCGAAACAGTGAAATAGGCAAAAAACTACAATTTTGGGTTGGGCCTCCGGTTAATAGGTTAGTCCCAAAAATAATATAAAAGTGGAAAATAAAGCCCAATATAGTCCAAAACAGTAGATAATATAGCATGGAGAAATCAAAAATTATAGATACGTTGGAGACGTATCAGTTATGTTTCCTAACCATAGACATGAGTTGTCATTTGATAAACGGGATACATAATTAGGAGAATGATGTGATTGACTTGACCCATTCTGTTAGCTTAGCACTTCATCGTTTTAGTTTACTACTACTGCTTTCTTCATGACTTATACATGTTCCTATGACTATGAGATTATGCAACTCCCGATTACCAGAGAAACACTTTGTGTGCTACCAAACGTCACAGTGTAACTGGGTGATTATAAAGGTGCTCTACAGGTGTCTCCAATGGTTCTTGTTGAGTTGGCATAGATCGAGATTAGGATTTGTCACTCTGATTGTCGGAGAGGTATCTCTGGGCCCTCTCGGTAATGCACATCACTGTAAGCCTTGCAAGCGACGCAACTAATGAGTTAGTTGTGGGATGATGCATTATGGAACGAGTAAAGAGACTTGCCGGTAACGAGATTGAGCTATGTATTGAGATACCGATGATCGAATCTCGGGCAAGTAACATACCGATGACAAAGGGAACAACGCATGTTGTTATGCGGTTTGACCGGTAAAGATCTTCGTAGAATATGTAGGAACCAATATGAGCATTCAGGTTACGCTATTGGTTATTGACCGGGGACGTGTGTCGGTCATGTCTACATAGTTCTCGAACCCGTAGGGTCCGCACGCTTAAAGTTCGGTGACGATCAGTATTATGAGTTTATGTGATTTGATATACCGAAGGTAGTTCGGAGTCCCGGAGGTGTCTCGAAATGGTCAAGACATAAAGATTGATATATTGGACGACTATATTCGGATACCGGAAGTGTTCCAGGTGATTTCAGAGAAAACCGGAGTACCGGAGGGTTACCGGACCCCCCCGGAGAAGTAATGGGCCACATGGGCCAGTGGAGAGAGAGAGGGCCGGTCAGGGCAGGCCGCGCGCCCCCTCCCCCTGTGGTCCGAATTGGACTAGGGAAGGGGTGGCGCCCCCTTTCCATCTCCCTCTCCTCCTTGCTTTCCCCCTCCTAGTAGGAGTAGGAAAGGGGAGTCCTACTCCTACTAGGAGGAGGACTCCTCCTCCTGGAGCGCCTAGCAAGGACCGGCCGGCCTTACCCCTTGCTCCTTTATATACGGGGGCAGGGGCACCCTAGTACACACAAGTTGATTGTTCCAAGCCGTGTGCGGTGCCCCCCTCCACCATAATCCACCTCGATCATATCGTAGCGGTGCTTAGGAAAAGCCCTGCGTCGGTAGCAACATCATCACCGTCATCACAACGTCGTGTTGACGGAACTCTCCCGTGAAGCTCTGCTAGATCGAAGTTCATGGGACGTCATCGAGCTGAACATGTGCTGAACTCGAAGGTGCCGTACATTCGGTACTTGGATCGGTCGGATCGTGAAGACGTACGACTACATCAACCGCGTTCTCATAACACTTCCGCTTACGGTCTACGAGGGTACGTGAACGATACTCTTCCCTCTCGTTGCTATGCATCACCATGATCTTGCGTGTGCGTAGGATTTTTTTTTGAAATTACTATATTTCCCAAAAGTGGCATCAGAGCCAGGTTTATGCGTAGATGTTGTATGCACGAGTAGAACACAAGTGAGTTGTGGGCGATACAAGTCATACTTCTTACCAGCATGTCATACTTTGGTTCGGCGGTATTGTTGGATGAAGCATCCGACATTACGCGTACGCTTACGCGAGACTGGTTCTACCGACGTGCTTTGCACACAGGTGGCTGGCGGGTGTCAGTTTCTCCAACTTTAGTTGAACCGAGTGTGACTACGCTCGGTCCTTGTTGATGGTTAAAACAACACTAATTTGACGAAATATCATTGTGGTTTTGATGTGTAGGTAAGAACGGTTCTTGCTCAGCCCGTAGCAGCCACGTAAAACTTGCAACAACAAAGTAGAGGACGTCTAACTTGTATGACGCTATATTTTATTGTATGAGATGATCATGTTTTGTAACGGAGTTATCGGCAACTGGCAGGAGCCATATGGTTGTCGCTTTATTGTATGCAATGCAATCGCCCTGTAATTGCTTTACTTTATCACTAAACGGGAGCGGTACTCGTAGAAGCAATATTTGGCGAGACGACAACGATGCTAAGACGAAGATCAAGTTGTTGCGCCGATGACGATGGTGATCATGACGGTGCTTTGGAGATGGAGATCAAAGGCACAAGATGATGGTGGCCATATCATATCACTTATATTGATTGCATGTGATGTTTATCCTTTATGCAACTTATTCTGCTTGATTGATGGTAGCATTTGTTGGGGAACGCAGTAATTTCAAAAAATTTCCTACGCACACGCAAGATCATGGTGATGCATAGCAACGAGAGGGGAGAGTGTTATCTATGTACCCACGCAGACCGACTGCGGAAGCGTTGACGCAACGTAGAGGAAGTAGTCGTACGTCTTCTCGATCTGACCGATCCAAGCACCGTTACTCCGGCACCTCCGAGTTCTTAGCACACGTACAGCTCGATGATGATCCCCGGGCTCCGATCTAGCAAAGCGTCGGGGAGGAGTTTCGTCAGCACGACGGCGTGGTGATGATCTTGATGTTCTACCGTCGCAGGGCTTCGCCTAAGCACCGCTACAATATGATCGAGGTGGAATATGGTGGCAGGGGGCACCGCACACGGCTAAGGAACGATCTCAAGGATCAACTTGTGTGTCTAGAGGTGCCCCCCTGCCCTCGTATATAAAGGATCCAAGGGGGAGGGGGCGGCCGGCCAGGAGGAGGGTGCAGGAGGAGTCCTACTCCTACCGGGAGTAGGACTCCCCCCCAATCCTAGTTGGAATAGGATTCCCCGAGGGGGAAAGAGAGAGAGGGGGGCCGGCCACCTCTCCTTGTCCTAATAGGACTAGGGGAGGGGGGAGGCGCGCGGCCCACCTTGGGCTGCCCCTTTATCCTTTCCACTAAAGCCCACTAAGGCCCATATAGCTCCCGGGGGGTTCCGGTAACCTCCCGGTACTCCGGTAAAATCTCGATTTCACCCGGAACACTTCCGATATCCAAACATAGGCTTCCAATATATCAATCTTTATGTCTCGACCATTTCGAGACTCCTCGTCATGTCCGTGATCACATCCGGGACTCCGAACTAACTTCGGTACATCAAAATGCATAAACTCATAATAACTATCATCGTAACGTTAAGCGTGCGGACCCTACGGTTCGAGAACAATGCAGACATGACTAAGACACATCTCCGGTCAATAACCAATAGCAGGACCTGGATGCCCATATTGGCTCGTACATATTCTACGAAGATCTTTATCGGTCAGACCGCATAACAACATACGTTGTTCCCTTTGTCATCGGTATGTTACTTGCCCGAGATTTGATCGTCGGTATCCAATACCTAGTTCAATCTCGTTACCGGCAAGTCTCTTTACTCGTTCCGTAATACAACATCTCACAACTAACATATTAGTTGTAATGCTTGCAAGGCTTATGTGATGTGCATTACCGAGAGGGCCCAGAGATACCTCTCCGACAATCGGAGTGACAAATCCTAATCTCGAAATACGCCAACCCAACATGTACCTTTGGAGACACCTGTAATGCTCCTTTATAATCACCCAGTTACGTTATGACCTTTGGTAGCACCCAAAGTGTTCCTCCGGCAAACGGGAGTTGCATAATCTCATAGTCATAGGAACATGTATAAGTCATGAAGAAAGCAATAGCAACATACTAAACGATCGGGCGCTAAGCTAATGGAATGGGTCATGTCAATCAGATCATTCAACTAATGATGTGACCTCGTTAATCAAATAACAACACTTTGTTCATGGTTAGGAAACATAACCATCTTTGATTAACGAGCTAGTCAAGTAGAGGCATACTAGTGACACTCTGTTTGTCTATGTATTCACACATGTATTATGTTTACGGTTAATACGATTCTAGCATGAATAATAAACATTTATCATGATATAAGGAAATAAATAATAACTTTATTATTGCCTCTAGGGCATATTTCCTTCAGTCTCCCACTTGCGCTAGATTCAATAATCTAGATTACACAGTAATGATTCTAACACCCATGGAGCCTTGGTGCTGATCATGTTTTGCTCGTGGAAGAGGCTTAGTCAACAGATCTGCAACATTCAGATCCGTATGTATCTTGCAAATCTCTATGTCTCCCACCTGGACTAGATCCCAGATGGAATTGAAGCGTCTCTTGATGTGCTTGGTTCTCTTGTGAAATCTGGATTCCTTTGCCAAGGCAATTGCACCAGTATTGTCACAAAATATTTTCATTGGACCCGATGCACTAGGTATGACACCTAGATCGGATATGAACTCCTTCATCCAGACTCCTTCGTTCACTGCTTCCGAAGCAGCTATGTACTCCGCTTCACATGTAGATCCCGCTACGACGCTTTGTTTAGAACTGCACCAACTGACAGCTCCACCGTTTAATGTAAACACGTATCCAGTTTGCGATTTAGAATCGTTCGGATCAGTGTCAAAGCTCACATCAACGTAACCTTTTATGATGAGCTCTTTGTCACCTCCATATACGAGAAACATATCCTTAGTCCTTTTCAGGTATTTCAGGATGTTCTTGACCGTTGTCCAGTGATCCACTCCTGGATTACTTTGGTACCTCCCTGTTAAACTTATAGCAAGGCACACATCAGGTCTCGTACACAGCATTGCATACATGATAGAGCCTATGGCTGAAGCATAGGGAACATCTTTCATTTTCTCTCTATCTTCTGTAGTGGTCGGGCATTGAGTCTGACTCAACTTCACACCTTGTAACACATGCAAGAACCCTTTCTTTGCTTGATCCATTTTGAACTTCTTCAAAATCTTGTCAAGTTATGTGCTTTGTGAAAGTCCAATTAAGCGTCTTGATCTATCTCTATAGATCTTTATGCCTAATATGTAAGCAGCTTCACCGAGGTCTTTCATCGAAAAACTCTTATTCAAGTATCCCTTTTTGCTATCCAGAAATTCTATATCATTTCCAATTAGTAATATGTCATCCACATATAATATCAGAAATGCTACAGAGCTCCCACTCACTTTCTTGTAAATACAGGCTTCTCCGAAAGTCTGTATAAAACCAAATGCTTTGATCACACTATCAAAGCGTTTATTCCAACTCCGAGAGGCTTGCACCAGTCCATAAATGGATCGTTGGAGCTTGCACACTTTGTTAGCTCCCTTTGGATCGACAAAACCTTCTGGTTGCATCATATACAACTCTTCTTCCAGAAATCCATTCAGGAATGCAGTTTTGACATCCATTTGCCAAATTTCATAATCATAAAATGCGGCAATTGCTAACATGATTCGGACAGACTTAAGCATCGCTACGGGTGAGAAGGTCTCATCGTAGTCAACCCCTTGAACTTGTCGAAAACCTTTTGCGACAAGTCGAGCTTTGTAGACAGTAACATTACCGTCAGCGTCAGTCTTCTTTTTGAGGATCCATTTATTCTCAATCGCTTGCCGATCATCGGGCAAGTCAACCAAAGTCCATACTTTGTTCTCATACATGGATCCCATCTCAGATTTCATGGCTTCAAGCCATTTTGCGGAATCTGGGCTCACCATCGCTTCTTCATAGTTCGTAGGTTCATCATGATCTAGTAGCATGACTTCCAGAACAGGATTACCGTACCACTCTGGCGCGGATCTCACTCTGGTTGATCTACGAGGTTCAGTAGTATCTTGATCTGAAGTTTCATGATCATTATCATTAGCTTCCTCACTAACTGGTGTAGGTGTCACTAAAACAGTTTTCTGTGATGTACTATTTTCCAGTAAGGGAGCAGGTACAGTTACCTCGTCAAGTTCTACTTTCCTCCCACTCACTTCTTTTGAGAGAAACTCCTTCTCTAGAAAGTTTCCGAATTTAGCAACAAAAGTCTTGCCTTCGGATCTGTGATAGAAGGTGTACCCAACAGTCTCCTTTGGGTATCCTATGAAGACACATTTCTCCGATTTGGGTTCGAGCTTATCAGGTTGAAGCTTTTTCACATAAGCATCGTAGCCCCAAACTTTCAGAAACGACAACTTTGGTTTCTTGCCAAACCACAGTTCATAAGGCGTCGTCTCAACGGACTTTGATGGTGCCCTATTTAACGTGAATGCGGCCGCCTCTAGAGCGTATCCCCAAAACGATAGCGGTAAATCAGTAAGAGACATCATAGATCGCACCATATCTAGTAAAGTACGATTACGACGTTCGGACACACCATTACGCTGTGGTGTTCCGGGTGGCGTGAGTTGCGAAACTATTCCACAATTTTTCAAATGTACACCAAACTCGTAACTCAAATATTCTCCTCCACGATCAGATCGTAGAAACTTTATTTTCTTGTTACGATGATTTTCAACTTCACTCTGAAATTCTTTGAACTTTTCAAATGTTTCAGACTTGTGTTTCATTAAGTAGATATACCCATATCTGCTTTAAGTCATCTGTGAAGGTGAGAAAATAACGATATCCGCCACGAGCCTCAATATTCATCGGACCACATACATCTGTATGTACGATTTCCAACAAACCTGTTGCTCTCTCCATAGTACCGGAGAATGGTGTTTTAGTCATCTTGCCCATGAGGCACGGTTCGCAAGTACCAAGTGATTCATAATCAAGTGGTTCCAAAAGTCCATCAGTATGGAGTTTCTTCATGCGCTTTACACCGATATGACCTAAACTACAGTGCCACAAATAAGTTGCACTATCATTATCAACTCTGCATCTTTTGGCTTCAACATTATGAATATTTGTATTACTACTATCGAGATTCAATAAGAATAGACCACTCTTCAAGGGTGCATGACCATAAAAGATATTACTCATATAAATAGAGCAACCATTATTCTCTGATTTAAATGAATAAACGTCTCGCATTAAACAAGATCCAGATATAATGTTCATGCTCAACGCTGGCACCAAATAACAAATATTTAGGTCTAATACTAATCCCGAAGGTAGATGTAGAGGTAGCATGCCGACCAAGTTCACATCGACTTTGGAACCGTTTCCCACGCGCATCGTCACCTCGTCCTTAGCCAATCTTCGCTTAATCCGTAGTCCCTGTTTCGAGTTGCAAATATTAGCAACAGAACCAGTATCAAGTACCCAGGTGCTACTGCGAGCATTGGTAAGGTACACATCAATAACATGTATATCACATATACCTTTGTTCACCTTGCCATCCTTCTTATCCGCCAAATACTTGGGGCAGTTCCGCTTCCAGTGACCAGTCTGCTTGCAGTAGAAGCACTCAGTTTCAGGCTTAGGTCCAGACTTGGGTTTCTTCTCTTGAGCAGCAACTTGCTTGCTGTTCTTCTTGAAGTTCCCCTTCTTCTTCCCTTTGCCCTTTTTCTTGAAACTAGTGGTCTTATTGACCATCAACACTTGATGCTCCTTCTTGATTTCTACCTCCGCAGCTTTCAGCATTGCGAAGAGCTCGGGAATAGTCTTGTTCATCCCTTGCATATTATAGTTCATCACGAAGCTCTTGTAGCTTGGTGGCAGTGATTGGAGAATTCTGTCAATGACACAATCATCTGGAAGATTAACTCCCAATTGAATCAAGTGATTATTATACCAAGACATTTTGAGTATATGCCCACTGACAGAACTGTTCTCCTCCATCTTGCAGCTATAGAACTTATTGGAGACTTCATATCTCTCAATCCGGGCATTTGCTTGAAATATTAACTTCAACTCCTGGAACATCTCATATGCTCCATGACGTTCAAAATGTCGTTGAAGTCCCGATTCTAAGCCGTAAAGCATGGCACACTGAACTATCGAGTAGTCATCAGCTTTGCTCTGCCAGACGTTCATAACATCTGGTGTTGCTCCAGCAGCAGGCCTGGCACCCAGCAGTGCTTCCAGGACGTAATTCTTCTGTGCAGCAATGAGGATAATCCTGAAGTTATGGACCCAGTCCGTGTAATTGCTACCATCATCTTTCAACTTTGCTTTCTCAAGGAACGCATTAAAATTCAACGGAACAACAGCATGAGCCATCTATCTACAATCAACATAAACAAGCAAGATACTATCAGGGACTAAGTTCATGATAAATTTAAGTTCAATTAATCATACTTAAGAACTCCCACTTAGATGGACATCCCTCTAATCCTCTAAGTGATCACGTGATCCAAATCAACTAAACCATGTCCGATCATCACGTGAGATGGAGTAGTTTCATTGGTGAACATCATTATATTGATCATATCTACTATATGATTCACGCTCGCCCTTTCGGTCTCCGTGTTCCGAGGCCATATTTGTATATGCTTGGCTCGTCAAGTATAACCTGAGTATTCCGCGTGTGCAACTGTTTTGCACCCGTTGTATTTGAACGTAGAGCCTATCACACCCGATCATCACGTGGTGTCTCAGCACGAAGAACTTTCGCAACGGTGCATACTCAGGGAGAACACTTCTTGATAATTTAGTGAGAGATCATCTTATAATGCTACCGTCAATCAAAGCAAGATAAGATGCATAAAAGATAAACATCACATGCAATCAATATAAGTGATATGATATGGCCATCATCATCTTGTGCCTGGGATCTCCATCTCCGAAGCACCGTCATGATCACCATTGTCACCGGCGCGACACTTGATCTCCATCGTAGCATCATTGTCGTCTCGCCAATCTTATGCTTCTACGACTATCACTACTGCTTAGTCACTACTGCTTAGTAATAAAGTAAAGCATTATATCGCGATTGCATTGCATACAATAAAGCGACAACGATATGGCTCCTGCCAGTTGCCGATAACTCGGTTACAAAACATGATCATCTCATACAATAAAATTTAGCATCATGTCTTGGCCATATCACATCACAACATGCCCTGCAAAAACAAGTTAGACATCCTCTACTTTGTTGTTGCAAGTTTTACGTGGCTGCTACGGGCTTAAGTAAGAACCAATCTCACCTACGCATCAAAACCACAACGATAGTTTGTCAAATAGACTCCGTTTTAACCTTCGCAAGGACCGGGCGTAGCCACACTCGGTTCAACTAAAGTTGGAGAGACAGTCGCCCGCAAGCCACCTATGTGCAAAGCACGTCGGGAGAACCGGTCTCGCGTAAGCGTACGCGTAATGTTGGTCCGGGTCGTCTCGTCCAACAATACCGCCGAACCAAAGTATGGCATGTTGGTAGGCAGTATGACTTATATCGCCCACAACTCACTTGTGTTCTACTCGTGCATATAACATCAAACCATAAAACCTAGGCTCGGATGCCACTGTTGGGGAACGCAGTAATTTCAAAAAAATTCTACGCACACGCAAGATCATGGTGATGCATAGCAACGAGAGGGAAGAGTGTTATCTACGTACCCACGTAGACCGACTGCGGAAGCGTTGACGCAACATAGAGGAAGTAGTCGTACGTCTTCTCGATCCGACTGATCCAAGCACCGTTACTCCGGCACCTCCGAGTTCTTAGCACACGTACAGCTCGATGACGATCCCCGGGCTCCGATCCAGCAAAGCCTCGGGGAGGAGTTTCGTCAGCACGACGGCATGGTGACGATCTTGATGTTCTACCGTCGCAGGGCTTCGCCTAAGCACCGCTACAATATGATCGAGGTGGAATATGGTGGCAGGGGGCACCGCACACGGCTAAGGAACGATCTCAAGGATCAACTTGTGTGTCTAGAGGTGCCCCCCTGCCCCCGTATATAAAGGATCCAAGGGGGAGGGGGCGGCCGGCCAGGAGGAGGGCGCAGGAGGAGTCCTACTCTCCTACCGGGAGTAGGACTCCCCCCCCCCCCCAATCCTAGTTGCAAAAGGATTCCCCGAGGGGGAAAGAGAGAGAGGGGGGCCGGCCACCTCTCCTTGTCCTAATAGGACTAGGGGAGGGGGGAGGCGCGCGGCCCACCTTGGGCTACCCCTTTCTCCTTTCCACTAAAGCCCACTAAGGCCCATATAGCTCCCGGGGGGTTTCGGTAACCTCCCGGTACTCCGGTAAAATCTCGATTTCACCCGGAACACTTCCGATATCCAAACATAGGCTTCCAATATATCAATCTTTATGTCTCGACCATTTCGAGACTCCTCGTCATGTCCGTGATCACATCCGGGACTCCAAAGTAACTTCGGTACATCAAAATGCATAAACTCATAATAACTGTCATCGTAACGTTAAGCGTGCGGACCCTACGGTTCGAGAACAATGCAGACATGACTGAGACACATCTCCGGTCAATAACCAATAGCGGGACCTGGATGCCCATATTGGCTCCTACATATTCTATGAAGATCTTTATCGGTCAGACCGCATAACAACATACGTTGTTCCCTTTGTCATCGGTATGTTACTTGCCCGAGATTCGATCGTCGGTATCCAATACCTAGTTCAATCTCGTTACCGGCAAGTCTCTTTACTCGTTCCGTAATACATCATCTCACAACTAACATATTAGTTGTAATGCTTGCAAGGCTTATGTGATGTGCATTACCAAGAGGGCGCAGAGATACCTCTCCGACAATCGGAGTGACAAATCCTAATCTCGAAATACGCCAACCCAACATGTACCTTTGGAGACACCTGTAATGCTCCTTTATAATCACCCAGTTACGTTGTGACGTTTGGTAGCACCCAAAGTGTTCCTCCGGCAAACGGGAGTTGCATAATCTCATAGTCATAGGAACATGTATAAGTCATGAAGAAAGCAATAGCAACATACTAAACGATTGGGTGCTAAGCTAATGGAATGGGTCATGTCAATCAGATCATTCAACTAATGATGTGACCTCGTTAATCAAATAACAACACTTTGTTCATGGTTAGGAAACATAACCATCTTTGATTAACGAGCTAGTCAAGTAGAGGCATACTAGTGACACTCTGTTTGTCTATGTATTCACACATGTATTATGTTTCCGGTTAATACAATTCTAGCATGAATAATAAACATTTATCATGATATAAGGAAATAAATAATAACTTTATTATTGCCTCTAAGGCATATTTCCTTCAGCATTATAAGATATCTCTCACAAATTTCAAGGTAGAAGTGTTCTACCTGAGTATGCACCGTTGCCGAAGTTCGTCGTGCCGAGACACCACGTTATGATCGGGTGTGATAAGCTCTACGTTCAAATACAACAGGTGTAAGCCAGTTTTGCGCACGCAGAAATACTCAGGTTAAACTTGACGAGCCTAGCATATGCAGATATGGCCTCAGAACACTGAGACCGAAAGGTCGAGCATGAATAATATAGTAGATATGATCAACATAGTGATGTTCACCATTGAAAACTACTCCATTTCACGTGATGATCGGTCATGGTTTAGTTGATTTGGATCATGTGATCACTTAGATGATTAGAGGGATGTCTACCTAAGTGGGAGTTCTTAAATATGATTAATTGAACTTTAATTTATCATGAACTTAGTGCCTGATAGTATTTTGCTTGTATATGTTGTTGTAGATAGATGGCTCGTGGTGTTGTTCTGTTAGATTTTAATGCGTTCCTTGAGAAAGCAAAGTTGAAAGATGATGGTAGCAATTACACGGACTGGGTCCGTAACTTGAGGATTATCCTCATTGCTGCACAGAAAAATTACGTCTTGGAAGCACCGCTAGGTGCCAAACCCATTGCGGGAGCAACGCCAGATGTTATGAATGTCTGGCAGAGCAAAGCTGATGACTACTCGATAGTTCAATGTGCCATGCTTTACGGCTTAGAACCGGGATTTCAACTACGTTTTGAACGCCATGGGGCATATGAGATGTTCCAGGAGTTGAAGTTAATATTTCAATAAAATGCCCGGATTGAGAGATATGAAGTCTCCAATAAGTTCTACAGCTGCAAGATGGAGGAGAATAGTTCTGTCAGTGAACATATACTCAGAATGTCTGGTTACCATAACCACTTGACTCAACTGGGAGTTAATCTTCCTGTTGATAGTGTCATTGACAGAGTTCTTCAATCATTGCCACCAAGCTACAAGAGCTTCGTGATGAACTATAATATGCAAGGAATGGATAATACGATTCCCGAGCTCTTCGCAATGCTAAAAGCTGCAGAGGTAGAAATCAAGAAGGAGCATCAAGTGTTGATGGTCAACAAGACCACCAGTTTCAAGAAGAAGGGTAAAGGGAAAAAGAAAGGGAACTTCAAGAAGAACGGTGAACAAGTTGCTACTCAAGAGAAGAAACCCAAGTCTGGACTTAAGCCTAAGACTGAGTGCTTCTACTGCAAAGGGACTGGTCACTGGAAGCAGAATTGCCCAAGTATTTGGCGAATAAGAAGGATGGCAAGGTGAAAAAAGGTATATGTGATATACATGTTATTGATGTGTACCTTACTAAAGCTCGCAGTAGCACCTGGGTATTTGATACTGGTTCTGTTGCTAATATTTGCAACTCGAAACAGGGACTACGAATTAAGCTAAGATTGGCTAAGGACGAGGTGACGATGCACGTGGGAAATGGTTCCAAAGTCGATGTGATTGTCGTCGGCACGCTACCTCTACATCTACCTTTGGGATTAGTTTTAGACCTGAATAATTGTTATTTGGTGCCAGCGTTGAGCATGAACATTATATTTGGATCTTGTTTGATGCGAGACGGTAATTCATTTAAATCAGAGAATAATGGTTGTTCTATTTATATGAGTAATATCTTTTATGGTCATGCAGCCTTGAAGAGTGGTCTATTTTTAATGAATCTCGATAGTAGTGATACACATATTCATAATGTTGAAGCCAAAAGATGCAGAGTTGATAATGATAGTGCAACTTATTTGTGGCACTGTCGTTTAGGTCATATTGGTGTAAAGCGCATGAAGAAACTCCATTCTGATGGACTTTTGGAATCACTTGATTATGAATCACTTGGTACTTGCGAACCTTCCTCATGGGCAAGATGACTAAAATGCCGTTCTCCGGAACTATGGAGCGAGCAACAGATTTGTTGGAAATCATGCATACTGATGTATGTGGTCCGATGAATGTTGAGGCTCGCGGCGGGTATCATTATTTTCTCACATTCACAGATGATTTGAGCAGATATGGGTATATCTACTTGATGAAACATAAGTCTGAAACATTTGAAAAGTTCAAAGAATTTCAGAGTGAAGTGGAAAATCATCGTAACAAGAAAATAAAATTTCTACGATCTGATCGTGGAGGAGAATATTTGAGTTACGAGTTTGGTCTTCATTTGAAACAATGCGGAATAGTTTCACAACTCACGCCACCCGAAACACCACAGCGTAATGGTGTGTCCGAACATCGTAATCATACTTTACTAGATATGGTGCGATCTATGATGTCTCTTAATGATTTACCGCTATCGTTTTGGGGTTATGCTTTATAGACAACTGCATTCACGTTAAATAGGGCACCATCTAAATCCGTTGAGACGACGCCTTATGAACTATGGTTTGGCAAGAAACCAAAGTTGTCGTTTCTTAAAGTTTCGGGCTGCGATGCTTATGTGAAAAAGCTTCAACCTGATAAGCTTGAACCTAAATCGGAGAAATGTGTCTTCATAGGATACCCAAAGGAGACTGTTGGGTACACCTTCTATCACAGATCCGAAGGCAAGACATTTGTTGCTAAGAATGGATCCTTTCTAGAGAGGGAGTTTCTCTCGAAAAAAGTGAGTGGGAGGAAAGTAGAACTTGACGAGGTAACTATACCTGCTCCCTTATTAGAAAGTAGTCCATCACAGAAACCGGTTCCTGTGACACCTACACCAATTAGTAAGGAAGCCAATGATGATGATCATGAAACTTTAGATCAAGTTACTACCGAACATCGTAGGTCAACCAGAGTAAGATCCGTACCAGAGTGGTACGATAATACTATTCTGGAGGTCATGCTACTTGACCATGACAAACCTATGAACTATGAGGAAGCGATGATGAGCCCGCATTCCGCGAAATGGCGTGAGGCCATGAAATCTGAGATGTGACCCATGTATGAGAACAAAGTGTGGACTTTGGTTGACTTGCCCGATGATCGGCAAGCGATCGAGAATAAATGGATCTTCAAAAAGAAGATTGACGCTGACGGTAATGTTACTGTCTACAAAGCTCAACCTGTTGCGAAAGGTTTTCGACAAGTTCAAGGAGTTGACTACGATGAGACCTTCTCACCTGTAGCGATGCTTAAGTCCGTCCGAATCATGTTAGCAATTGCCACATTTTATGATTATGAAAGTTGGCAAATGGATGTAAAGACTGCATTCCTGACTGGATTTCTGGAAGAAGAGTTGTATATGATGCAATCTGAAGGTTTTATCGATCCAAAGGGTGCTAACAAAGTGTGCAAGCTCCAGCGATCCATTTATGGACTGGTGCAAGCCTCTCTGAGTTGGAATAAACGTTTTGATAGTGTGATCAAAGCATATGGTTTTATATAGACTTTGGAGAAGTCTGTATTTACAAGAAAGTGAGTGGGAGCTCTATAGCATTTCTAATATTATATGTGGATGACATATTGTTGATTGGAAATGATATAGAATTTTTGGATAACATAAAAGGATACTTGAATAAGAGTTTTTCAATGAAAGACCTCGGTGAAGCTGCTTATATATTGGGCATCAAGATCTATAGAGATAGATAAAGACGCTTAATTGGACTTTCACAAAGCACATACCTTGATAAAGTTTTGAAGAAGTTCAAAATGGATCAAGCTAAGAAAGGGTTCTTGCCTGTGTTACAAGGTGTGAAGTTGAGTAAGACTCAATGCCCGACCACTTCAAAAGATAGAGAGAAAATGAAAAGTGTTCCCTATGCTTCAGCCATAGGCTCTATCATGTATGCAATGCTGTGTGCCAGACCTGATGTGTGCCTTGCTATTAGTTTAGCAAGGAGGTACCAAAGTAATCCAGGAGTGGATCACTGGACAGCGGTCAAGAACATCCTGAAATACCTGAAAAGGACTAAGGATATGTTTCTCATTTATGGAGGTGACAAAGAGCTCGTCGTAAATGGTTACATTGATGCAAGCTTTGACACTGATCTGGACGATTCTAAATCGCAAACCGGATACGTGTTTATATTGAACGGTGGAGCTGTCAGTTGGAGCAGTTCTAAACAAAGCGTCGTGGCGGGATCTATGTGTGAAGCGGAGTACATAGCTGCTTCAGAAGTAGCAAATGAAGGAGTTTGGATGAAGGAGTTCATATCCGATCTAGGTGTCATACCTAGTGCATCAGGTCCAATGAAAATATTTTGTGACAATACTGGTGCAATTGCCCTGGCAAAGGAAACCAGATTTCACAAGAGAACCAAACACATCAACAGACGCTTCAATTCCATCTGCGATCAAGTCCAGGTGGGAGACATAGATATTTGCAAGATACATACGGATCTGAATGTAGAAGACCCGTTGACTAAGCCTCTCTCACGAGCAAAACATGATCAACACCAAGGCTCCATGGGTGTTAGAATCATTACTGTGTAATCTAGATTATTGACTCTAGTGCAAGTGGGAGACTGAAGGAAATATGCCCTAGAGGCAATAATAAAGTTATTATTTATTTCCTTATTTCATGATAAATGTTTATTATTCATGCTAGAATTGTATTAACCGGAAACATAATTCATGTGTGAATACATAGACAAACAGAGTGTCACTAGTATGCCTCTACTTGACTAGCTCGTTGATCAAAGATGGTTATGTTTCCTAACCATAGACATGAGTTGTCATTTGATAAACAGGATCACATCATTAGGAGAATGATGTGATTGACTTGACCCATTCCGTTAGCTTAGCACTTGATCGTTTTAGTTTACTGCTATTGCTTTCTTCATGATTTATACATGTTCCTATGACTATGAGATTATGCAACTCCTGATTACCGGAGGAACACTTTGTGTGCTACCAAACGTCACAATGTAACTGGGTGATTATAAAGGTGCTCTACAGGTGTATCCGATGGTACTTGTTGAGTTGGCATAGATCGAGATTAGGATTTGTCACTCCGATTTAAAGTTTGGTGACGATCGGTATTATGAGTTTATGTGATTTGATGTACCAAAGGTAGTTTGGAGTCCCGGATGTGATGACGGACATGACGAGGAGTCTCGAAATGGTCGAGACATAAAGATTGATATATTGGACGACTATATTCGGATAGTGGAAGTGTTCCGGGTGATTTCAGAGAAAATCAGAGTGCCGGAGGGTTACCGGAACCCCCCGGGAGAAGTAATGGGCCACATGGGCCTTAGTGGAGAGAGAGAGAGAGAGGGCCGGTCAGGGCAGTCCGCGCGCCCCCTCCCCCTCTGGTCCGAATTGGACTAGGGAAGGGGGGGCGGCTCCCCCTTTCCTTCTCCCTCTCCTCCTTCCTTTCCCCCTCCTAGTAGGAGTAGGAAAGGGGAGTCCTACTCCTACTAGGAGGAGGACTCCTCCTGTCGCGGCTAGCAAGGACCGGCTGGCCTCCCCCTTGCTCCTTTATATACGGGGGCAGGGGGCACCCTAGGACACACAAGTTGATTGTTCCAAGCCGTGTGCGGTGCCTCCCTCCACCACAATCCACCTCGATCATATCGTAGCGGTGCTTAGGCGAAGCCCTGCGTCGGTAGCAACATCATCACCGTCATCACGCCGTCGTGCTGATAAAACTCTCCCGTGAAGCTCTGCTGGATCGGAGTTCGTGGGACGTCATCGAGCTGAACGTGTGCTGAACTCGGAGGTGCCGTACGTTCGGTACTTGGATCGGTCGGATCGTGAAGACATATGACTACATCAACCGCGTTCTCATAACGCTTCCACTTACGGTCTACGAGGGTACGTGGACGATACTCTTACCTCTCATTGCTATGCATCACCATGATCTTGCGTGTGCGTAGGAATTTTTCTGAAATTACTACGTTTCCCAACAAAGGGATGATGCAGCCTAACGACAAGTATTTCCCTCGATTGAGAACCAAGGTTTATCGAACCAGTAGGAACTACTCTACAACACTGGTGGTGTCCTGGACTAAGGGGTACTAATCTATATGGCCCATAGTCCATGGGCTGGGCTTATGTCCCGCTGATCACTAGAAGGAAGGACCGCCGAAGTTGTGAACCCGACGTAAGAAGATGGAAACCTCCGGAGACTTGGCGAGTCCTGCTACTTGTAAGTTGCGTTGGGATTTCCTCAAAGAGGAGAGGATGAAGCAGTACACTAGAGATAAGTATTTCCCTCAGTTAAGAATCAAGGTTATCAATCTAGTAGGAGAACCACACAGAACCTCTTTAGCAGCACCTACATACACAAAAGCAAACACTTGCACCCAATGCAATCAAGGGGGTTGTCAATCCCCTCGGCGATTATTTGCAGATTTTTCGAATACACCTAGCTACCTACGCGCGCACCATAAAATGACAATTCTTGTTGCTAGATTAACTTTCGGGGTGTGTGAAAGAAGAGACTTATTTAAAAATCTCGTTCCCACACACTAAACTTCCTCTAATAAGCATGACCCCCTAGAAGTTCATCCATCTTCATAGATCTCTTGCATACGCGATGGTTCACTATCCTTGACTATGGTGAAGCTCAAGGAACTGTCAGCAGATCGTCAACAGCCAGAGCCGAGCGATTGTCAGAACCTTGTATAAAGCGACACCATGCCGTCAATGAACTGAACCGAAGCAACACTCGAGGGAAGCATAGCAAGAACATCACCATCACATCCAGATGCGATCTAGATCGCAACCTGCATCTACTCATAGAACCGCGCATGATGCAACTGTTGGGAAACATAGTAGAAACAAAAAAATCGCCCTACGATCACCCAAGAACAATATGAAGATGCATAACGGGTTTGGATCAACGATTATTACCGACTCCGGGAGTGCAGCTGAAGTAGACGAGTCAGTGTAGATCGTACTTGGAGTCCCTCGAACGTCAATGAAGATCCCGCGAACCACCCTTGAACGATCCCTTAAATGGAAGACCGAAAGCACGACCTCTCTATTTGGTTGCAAGCGTACAATCTTCATGATCCGACATCGCTTCACCATCCAGAGATAATCATCATCGGAGAATTAGAGAGAGGAGATTATAACCACACGGGGGTTCTAATTATGAGGATTGGAGGTGGCTAGTGCTAGCTCTAATTAGTCAACTAGTATAAACAAGAACTAGATCAACTAAAGAAGACTCCAAAACTTGTATAGACATAGGATGGCAAACATCGTACAGAAAGAAGTTTTGCGGTGGGCTATTAGGTTTTTCTGAATTGTGGCCATATATTCAAGCATTAGTGGCACCGAGAGCTAATCATAAACTCGCCTACAAGTTTTTGCGGCCTTCACCATCCTGGAGCGCGTTGGGGAAGTTGCCTATCGTCTAGATTTACCACCTTCCAGCAAGTTCCATCCCGTTTTCCATTTGTCTCTTTTGTGCAGGGTGCTCAAGCTTGGTCAACAAGTTCTGTAGCATTTACCTTTGCCTGAAGCGAACAACAAGTTCTTGAAGAAATTCTCCAGCCCCGAGTTGTTACTCAAGGAGGGCAAGAAGGTGCTTTAAGGCCAACTCCACCACACGACCCCAAACGGACGTCTGTTTTGTCCGGATTCTGTCCTTTTGGGGCGACAATGGGTGGCAAAACGGACATGCATGTCCGGGTTAAGTTGGAGGCGCCCAATGCGCCAACCGACCCCAAAATGCCCGCTTTCGTCCTCGCGTCTCAACCGCCCGCGAGCTCGCGCTCTCGCTCCGCCAATGCAATCACCGCTCGCGGCCGCCCGCCCCGTCCACTCCGCGCCCCGCCCCGCACCTGCCTGTGCCCTCGCCGCGGCCTGTGGGCCGGCACAAGCACGCTGCTCTACTTCAAGGAACCGCATGCCATCACCGCGGCATTGGGTGAGCAGTTGGACCTTGGACATGCTCGGGAACAGGAGTCTGAACGGCCGCTGCACGCCGAAGGAGCTCTGCGTTAGGCTGAAGCAGCCCGTGGCCGGGTCGAACCCGCATGGCCCCGCACCGCGTGGTCAAACGAGAGCACGGAAGGCCCCGAGCTCGCCCAGGCCCCGTTGTCCCGCATGTAGGCGCTGGCGGCACCGGCTGGCTCGTGGTAGGCGTAGCCCCTCCAGAGCGCCGCCGCGTCCACGCCTCCGAGCAGCACGTCGTGGCCGCTGTAGCCGAGCGCGTCGAACGCGGATGCTTCGGCGTCGAAGCCGCCGTCGTACATCACCATCGGCTCCCGCACTAGCTAGTACTACTAGTTTCAGTTAGTGGCAGTAGCTAAACCAAGCTAGCTATGTGATGTAATCTAGCAAAGTGTTGCACTCGGCAGCCTCCAAGCGTGCCCGCGCCCGCGCCCCGCCCTCTCGCCCGGCCGCCGCCGCGCACCCGCGCCCGCCGCGGCATCCGCTGTGTCCGCGCCCATCGCGGCATGCCC
>NC_041390.1:529444361-529447185 GCF_002162155.2 Triticum dicoccoides | reverse complement strand
TGCCCTGGCCGCTCGCGCCCCGCCGCCGTAGCCACGCCGCACACCGCCCCTGCGCGCGCGCCCGCGCCATGGCCGCCCCGCCGAGGACTCGCCCCATCTTTTTCGTCTCTGTTGGTCTCAGGTGGAGAGAGAGGATGGTAGGTGGGCATGGTGGGCCACGTGAGAGAGAAGAGGACATAGGATGACAGGAGGGCCAGGGTCACATGCAAAAGGGACAAGGCCGGACGAGGACGACCCAGAAAGCGTCCGCTTGTGTCCGCTTTGGACGCAAACCCAGCTCAAACTTGCGCCCATGATGGGGCAAGACGGACAAGAAACAGACGTTTTTTATGGATGGGGTCATGCGTCGGGTCGTCTCGTATGTCTGTTTAACCCCAAACGGACAGACCCGGACAATTTGGGGTCGTGCGGTGGAGTTGGTCTAAGTTCTTCTTCGCTGAACCAGCCGTACGGACGATCTTGTTACTTGGGAGGATCTGGAAATAACGAATCAACTGTTTTTGTGAGCACCAGTTTGGGGACAAGCCGCAACTCATCAATGAGGGATTGTCAACGACTTGGTGGCTCACGAGAGGAGTACGAGGAAGATTCATACAAGAGGCCCAGTCGCAAGCCTCGTCTGCCGGCTCGGCTTGCTAGGCCGAATAGGCTTTAGAGCATCTCTAGCCGTTGGCCCCCCAGGGGGCGCCTAAAATCGCCGCTTGGGGGTGAGCCGCGCAAAAAATGGGCCTGGGGGCGAGTTGGTCCCCAGCCGCCGGCCCCAGGGCCGCCCCCAGGCGCGTTTAAAAAATAAAAAAGTATAGCAAATTTCGGCACAGTTCGGCGAAGTTCGGCTAAACACGACAAATTTCAGCCAACTTGGGCATATATTTGGACAAAGTTCGCCGATTTTCATTACATAGCAAATATATAATAACTAATCTAAAAGAAACTGGCTGAACACCGAGTAGTCGCCGTCGTCGCCGCCATCCTCGTCGTCGGCCTTCTCCCCCTTGACACGGGCGCCCCTGATGGACCCGGCATCGCCATGGCGGACTGGTGGCGGCGGCGGCGTGTCGTCGTCGTTGCTGTCATTGATGACGACGACTCCTCCTTCGTCGCGGCCCCGATAGTGCTCCGCGAAGCGCTGCAGGGCGGCGCACTGGCGCTCCATCACCATCTTGAGGGAGTCCTGGCGTGCCCATTTAAGGGTCGCGTTGTCGTCGCGCTCGACCTCGCCGTGCTCCGTCTTCACGGCGGCGAGCCCCGACTCTGCCTTCACCGACGCGAGCCCCGGCTTCATCTTTGACTTGACGAAGCGCGAAGGAGGAGCCGATGAGGAGGCGCGCCGGCCGAGCGGCTACTCCGCCGCGGGCTCGGCCTTAACGCCGAGCACCGCCGGAGTGCCGGAGGAGTTTGAGGAAGAGCGCAAGGAGAAGGAAGAAGAGGAGGAGCCGAACCTCCTTGACGCCCATGGCCCGTCGCGTCGGTGGTGCGCCTGGGCGGCCGCCCTCACCGGGGGTACGCCAACGGCGGGTCGTTGCCGCCCTCGAGTGTGCGACCGGGGACGCCCCACCATAGGTGGCGCCCCTCGCTGTTCTTCAGGCCGCCGACGACCGCTGCGCCGTTGGTGGACGCCATCCGCTGCTGCTGACGGTGCTCGAAGTACGCCGCCCAAGCCGCATGATTGTCGGTGGCGTACTGGGGGAGGGAGAGTTGGGCGGCTGTGAGTGAGGCGCGCACTACGTCGACCTCCTCGGCGAAGTAGGCTGGTTTGGCCACGGCGTCGGGCAACAGGGGAATGGGCACTCCCCCGTTGCCGAGCCTCCAGCCCGTCGGCCCGGTGCGCATGTCTGGTGGCGTCGGGATGTTCGCCTGGAATAGGAGCCAGGACTCCTATTCACGGAGCGTCCGGCGGCCGAAGCCGTTGGCCGCCGCCTCGTGTCCGGGGAAACGCTCGGCCATCGGGGAGGGGAAGGAGAGGGGAGGGGCTGGGCGGCGGCGCTCGGGAGAGGGGAAGGCTCGGTGGCGGCGCTCAGGAGAGGTATAGCTCGACGGCGAGGGCTGGGCTGGTGTGGCCACAGGCGAGCGAGGCCACCGGCTTATATAGCTGCGCCGCGCCCGTGTGTACGCGTGCGAGGGAGGGGAGGCGTCGGCGCGCCGTCCCGTGACGCGCCGCCCGTGAGGAATCAATGGCAGGGCTGACAGGCGGCGGCAGCCTTGCCATTGATTCCCCGCGGGAACCGAGGCGTTGGGGGAAGACGAGGTGCGGTGTCGCTGACACGGCTGGCCTGCGGCTTTTTCGCGCCAAAACCACTCGCCCCGGTGCCCCCGGGCGCCCCCTAGCGCGCCGGGTTCGGTCTGGGTCCGCCGGCGCTGATTTCGGCCCAGGCCGGCGAAAATCAGGCTCCTGGGGGCGCGACTGGGCCATTTGCTCAACGCCGGCGCGAAAAAATCGTCTGGGGAGGCCTTCCTGAGGGCGCGACATCTCTTAGGTCTTGTAATAGTATAAGTAGGAGATACCATCAACGACAACGGGCGGCAAACGGCAAACAATTGGATTGGAAGGGAGCCGGTCTTCTTCCTCTCGACCCCCTTATGTAATTTGAATTCCACCATGAAATCGAGAACCTTATAGGCAATTGCTCACCGAGTGGCCGGAGGCCTGGGAGACCGCCGTCAGGCCAGACCATGTCCCCTCTCGCGCCGTGCCAACGTACCCGTCGGCGTCCGGTCCATGGTCGAACTTGTCTTGCTAGGCCTTGGCGGCGGCAAAGTACTACGTCTAGCCGAAGAACCCGTGTGTGGGCGGTTGGGAGAAGCTCCTGCAGTTCACTTGAAAAGG
>NC_041390.1:529439172-529444096 GCF_002162155.2 Triticum dicoccoides | reverse complement strand
GAAAAATTACTGTTATGACCTAAAAGGCTAACAAAATCCTGATTTGAACTCGTTTCAAAAACAATTTCGATTTTGACCTCTTTGGGAGACACCAACATCCCTGGCGTCTGGGTTGCGAACCAGATGCCAGGAACCCTGGCGTTGGCCCCTGGCCCGCATTGCCCGCCTGCCCGTTGACCTGCTGACGTGGCAAAGGGGTCAGACGCCAAGGGCCCTGGCGTCTGGCCCTGGTAAGTGGATAATGTTGGGGAACGTAGTAATGTCAAAAAAATTCCTACGCACACGCAAGATCATGGTGATGCATAGCAACGAGAGGGGAGAGTGTTGTCTACGTACCCTCGTAGACCGGCAACGGAAGCGTTGACACAACGTAGAGGAAGTAGTCGTACGTCTTCCCGATCCGACCGATCCAAGTACCGAACATACGGCACCTCCGAGTTCTGTACACGTTCAGCTCAATGACGTCCCGCGAACTCCGATCCAGCAGAGCTTCACGGGAGAGTTACGTCAGCACGATGGCGTGGTGACGGTGATGATGTTGCTACCGATGTAGGGCTTCGCCTAAGCACCGCTAGGATATGACCAAGGTGGAATAAGGTGGAGGGGGGCACCGCACATGGCTGGGAGAGATCAACTGATCAACTTGTGTGTCTAGAGGTGCCCCCCTGCCCTGTATATAAAGGAGCAAGGGGGGAGGCCGGCCGGCCCTCTATGGGCGCGCCAGGAGGAGTCCTCCTCCTCCTAGTAGGAGTAGGACTCCCCTTTCCTACTCCTACTAGGAGGAGGAAATGAAGGAGGAGAAGGAGAAGGAAGGAGAAGGAGGAGAAGGAGGAAAGGGGGCCGGCCCCTAGTCCAATTCGGTTTAGGCTAGGGGGGCCGCGCGCCCTGCCTCCTCTCTTCCACCACTTGGCCCATGAGGCCCATTACTTCTTCCTCGTATTCCCGTAACTCCCTGGTACCCCCGAAAATACCCGAATCACTCGGAACCTATTCGATGTCCAAATATAGTCGTCCAATATATCGATCTTTACGTCTCGACCATTTCGAGACTCCTCGTCATGTCCCCGATCTCATCCAGGACTCCGAGCTACCTTCGGTACATCAAATCACATAAATTCATAATACAATTGTCACCAAAACTTTAAGCATGCGGACCCTACGGGTTTGAGAACTATGTAGACATGACCGAGACACATCTCCGGTCAATAACCAATAGCAGAACCTGGATGCTCATATTGGCTCCTACATATTCTACGAAGATCTTTATCGGTCAGACCGCATAACAACATACGTTGTTCCCTTTGTCATCGGTATGTTACTTGCCCGAGATTCGACCGT
Source organism: Triticum dicoccoides (assembly GCF_002162155.2). Taxonomy (NCBI): domain Eukaryota; kingdom Viridiplantae; phylum Streptophyta; class Magnoliopsida; order Poales; family Poaceae; genus Triticum; species Triticum dicoccoides. The sequence goes on along the minus strand of NC_041390.1, from coordinate 529,442,758 downwards.
CGGTATCTCAATACCTAGTTCAATCTCGTTACCGGCAAGTCTCTTTACTCGTTCCGTAATACATCATCCCGCAACTAACTCATTAGTTGCAATGCTTGCAAGGCTTATAGTGATGCGCATTACCGAGTGGGCCCAGAGATACCTCTCCGACAATGGGAGTGACAAATCCTAATCTCAAAATACTCCAACCCAACAAGTACCTTCGGAGACACCTGTAGAGCACCTTTATAATCACCCAGTTACGTAGTGACGTTTGGTAGCACACAAAGTGTTCCTCCAGTAAACGGGAGTTGCATAATCTCATAGTCATAGGAACATGTATAAGTCATGAAGAAAGCAATAGCAATAAACTAAACGATCAAGTGCTATGCTAACGGAATGGGTCAAGTCAATCACATCATTCTCCTAATGATGTGATCCCGTTAATCAAATGACAACTCTTTGTCTATGGCTACGAAACATAACCATCTTTGATCAACGAGCTAGTCAAGTAGAGGTATACTAGTGACACTCTGTTTGTCTATGTATTCACACATGTATCATGTTTCCGGTTAATACAATTCTAGCATGAATAATAAACATTTATCATGATATAAGGAAATAAATAATAACTTTATTATTGCCTCTAGGGCATATTTCCTTCAGTCTCCCACTTGCACTAGAGTCAATAATCTAGATTACACAGTAATGATTCTAACACCCATGGAGCCTTGGTGCTGATCATGTTTTGCTCATGGAAGAGGCTTAGTCAGCGGGTCTGCAACATTCAGATCCGTATGTATCTTGCAAATTTCTATGTCTCCCACTTGGACTAAATCCCGAATGGAATTGAAGCATCTCTTGACGTGCTTGGTTCTCTTGTGAAATATGGATTCCTTCGCCCAGGCAATTGCACTAGTATTGTCACAAAAGATTTTCATTGGACCCGATGCACTAGGTATGACACCTAGATCGGATATGAACTCCTTCATCCAGACTCCTTCATTTGCTGCTTCCGAAGCAGCTATGTACTCCGCTTCACATGTAGATCCCGCCACGACGCTTTGTTTAGAACTGCACCAACTGACAGCTCCACCGTTCAATATAAACATGTATCCGGTTTGCGATTTAGAATCGTCCGGATCAGTGTCAAAGCTTGCATCAACGTAACCATTTACGATGAGCTCTTTGTCACCTCCATATATGAGAAACATATCCTTAGTCCTTTTCAGGTACTTCAGGATGTTCTTGACCCCTGTCCAGTGATCCACTCCAAGATTACATTGGTACCTCCCTGCTAGACTTATAGCAAGGCACACCTCAGGTCTGGTACACAGCATTGCATACATGATAGAGCCTATGGCTGAAGCATAGGGAACATCTTTCATTTTCTCTCTATCTTCTGCGGTGGTCGGACATTGAGTCTTACTCAACTTCACACCTTGTAACACAGGCAAGAACCCTTTCTTTGCCTGATCCATTTTGAACTTCTTCATAACTTTGTCAAGGTATGTGCTTTGTGAAAGTCCAATTAAGCGTCTTTATCTATCTCTATATATCTTAATGCCCAATATGTAAGCAGCTTCACCGAGGTCTTTCATTGAAAAACTCTTATTCAAATATCCCTTTATGCTATCCAGAAATTCTATATCATTTCCAATCAATAATATGTCATCCACATATAATATCAGAAATGCTACAGAGCTCCCACTCACTTTCTTGTAAATATAGGCTTCTCCAAAAGACTGTACAAAACCAAATGCTTTGATCACACTATCAAAGCGTTTATTCCAACTCCGAGAGGCTTGCACCAGTCCATAAATGGATCGCTGGAGCTTGCACACTTTGTTAGCTCCCTTTAGATCGATAAAACCTTCTGGCTGCATCATATACAACTCTTCTTCCAGAAATCCATTTAGGAATGCAGTTTTGACATCCATTTGCTAAATTTCATAATCATAAAATGCGGCAATTGCTAACATGATTCGGACAGACTTAAGCATCGCTACGGGTGAGAAGGTCTCATCGTAGTCAATCCCTTGAACTTGTCGAAAACCTTTTGCAACAAGTCGAGTTTTGTAGACAGTAACATTACCGTCAGCGTCAGTCTTCTTCTTGAAGATCCATTTATTCTCAATTGCTTGCCGATCAATGGGCAAGTCAACCAAAGTCCATACTTTGTTCTCATACATGGATCCCATCTAAGATTTCATGGCTTCTAGCCATTTTGCGGAATCTGGTCTCACCATCGCTTCTGCATAGTTCGTAGGTTCATCATGATCTAGTAGCATGACTTCCAGAACAGGATTACCGTACCACTCTGGTGCAGATCTTATTCTGGTTGATCTACGAGGTTCGGTAGTAACTGAAGGAAATATGCCCTAGAGGCAATAATAATGTTATTATTTTATTTCCTTATATCATGATAAATGTTTATTATTCATGCTAGAATTGTATTATCCGGAAACATAATACTTGCGTGAATACATAGACAAACTAAACGTCACTAGTATGCCTCTACTTGACTAGCTCGTTAATCAAAGATGGTTATGTTTCCTAACCATAGACATGTGTTGTCATTTGATTAACGGGATCACATTATTAGGAGAATGATGTGATTTACATGACCCATTCCATTGGCTTAGCACCCGATCGTTTAGTATGTTGCTATTGCTTTCTTCATGACTTATACATGTTCCTATGACTATGAGATTATGCAACTCCCGTTTGCCGGAGGAACACTTTGTGTGCTACCAAACGTCACAACGTAACTGGGTGATTATAAAGGAGCTCTACATGTGTCTCCAAAGGTAAAGTTGGGTTGGCGTATTTCGAAATTAGGATTTGTCACTCCGGTTGTCGAAGAGGTATCTCTGGGCCCTCTCGGTAATGCACATCACATAAGCCTTGCAAGCATTGCAACTAATGAGTTAGTTGCGAGATGATGTATTATGAAACGAGTAAAGAGACTTGCTGGTAACGAGATTGAACTAGGTATTGAGATACCGACGATCGAATCTCGGGCAAGTAACATACCGATGACAAAGGGAACAACGTATGTTGTTATGCGGTCTGACCGATAAAGATCTTTGTAGAATATGTGGGAACCAATATGAGCATCCAGGTTCCGCTATTGGTTATTGACTGGAGACATGTCTCGGTCATGTCTACATTGTTCTCGAACCCATAGGGTCCGCACGCTTGAGGTTTCGATGACAGTTATATTATGAGTTTATGAGTTTTGATGTACCGAAGTTAGTTCGGAGTCCCGGATGTGATCAGACACATAACGAGGAGTCTCGAAATGGTTGAGACATAAAGATTGATATATTGGACGGCTATATTCGGACACCGGAAGTGTTCCGGATGATTTCGGAGAAAACCGGAGTGTTGGAGGGTTACCGGAACCCCCCCCCCCGGGAGAAGTAATGGGCCTTATGGGCCATAGTGGAGAGAGAGATCGGCGGCCAGGGTGGCCCGCGCACCCCCCTTCCCCTCTGGTCCGAATTGGACTAGGAGAGGGGGGCGGCGCCCCCCTTTCCTTCTCCCTCTCCCCCTTCCTTTCCCCCTCCTAGTAGGAGTAGGAGGAGGAGGACTCCTCCTCCTT
>NC_041390.1:529341547-529438715 GCF_002162155.2 Triticum dicoccoides | reverse complement strand
CTAGTAGGAGTAGGAAAGAGGGGAGTCCTACTCCTACTAGGAGGAGGACTCCTCCTCCTTGGCGCGCCCTAGGGCCGGCCGGCCTCCTCCCCTTGCTCCTTTATATACGGGGGCAGGGGGCACCCCTAGACACACAAGTTGATCCACGTGATCGTTTTCTTAGCCGTGTGCGGTGCCCCCTTCCACCATACTCCTCGATAATATTGTAGCGGTGCTTAGGCGAAGCCCTGCGACGGTAGAACATCAAGATCGTCACCACACCATCGTGTTGATGGAACTCTTCCCCGACACTTCGCTGGATCGGAGTCCGGGGATCGTCATCGAGCTGAACGTGTGCTAAAACTCGGAGGTGTCGTAGTTTCGGTGCTTGATCGGTCAGGCCGTGAAGACGTACGACTACATCAACCGCGTTGTCATAACGCTTCCGCTCTCGGTCTACGAGGGTACGTAGATCACACTCTTCCCTCTCGTTGCTATGCATCACCATGATCTTGCGTGTGCGTAGGAATTTTTTTCAAATTACTACGTTACCCAACAGTGGCATCCGAGCCTAGGTTTTATGTGTTGATGTTATATACACGAAGATAACACAAGTGAGTTGTGGGCGATATAAGTCATACTGCTTACCAGCATGTCATACTTTAGTTCGGCGGTATTGTTGGATGAAGCGGCCCGGACCGACATTACGCGTACGCTTACGCGAGACTGGTTCTACCGACGTGCTTTGCACACAGGTGGCTGGCGGGTGTCAGTTTCTCCAACTTTAGTTGAACCGAGTGTGGCTACGCCCGGTCCTTGCGCAGGTTAAATGTAACATCCCAAATTTTCAATTTGGAATTTTATACATTAGATCATCATTGCATATCATATTTTTTTGCCGTTGGTTTGATCCTAGAAATTTCTACGCAACTCAAGGACCCACGGAGAGAGTTGGGAAATTCTTTATTTTCATATTTGAGTTTTCTCAAATTTTGAGAATAGGATCATTTGATTTAAATTATTTTATCATCAATTATTTCTATTAGAAAAATATGAGAGAGGGAATAAAATGACTTTCCCAAAATAAAGAAATATTGAGGATTTAATAATAAAATCAAATAAGATTTTATTTTGGAGTTTTTCGTTATTTTATTTGAATTTAGGAAAAATGTGTGTTTTTCGAAATTGCATTTAGGCCCCAAACAAATGTTCACCCTGTGCGGCTTGATTTTAGAAGCCCGAAAAAAATTTATTTCGGGATTTTTGAAGTCCGTTTAGTATTTCTTTTTATTTTTTTCTTCTGCGCGTAAATATTTAGAAAAAACGAACCGACCTGCGGGCCGTGTCCGACTAGGACTCCGGCCCGACTAGCCTTTATAAGCCGGCCCACCCCGGGCCGAACCCTAACCCCAGCCCCAGCCCCGCCCGAGCCGCGCCGCCGCCGCCCGCTCGCGCCGCCGTCGCCGCACGCCGCGCCGCCGCCGCACGCCGCGCCACCGCCGGAGCCGCCGCCCGAGGTTCGCCTTGCCTCGAAATCCGCGCCGCCATTTTTTTTCCCGAAAAACCGTTCTGTTTTTTCGTCAGTTTTTTTTAGTTTCGGTTTTTTTAATAGATCAGTTTTTCCGATTTTTTTAGCGAGCATTCGTCCGTTCGTTCGTTCTCGCAAACATTCGTCGTTTTTCTTTTTCTCGGATTAAATTCATGATTTTTCTGATCGCGATTTCTGATCCGATTTTCGTTTAATATAACTTTTCGCTCGTTTATCGGAATCAGGCGATTCAAGCGCCTGCAGTTTCGTCTCGAAACCCTCTATCCGTTTAACCAACTTAAACAAGTTTTTGATACTGTAAAAATTTCCTTAGATCCAGATTAGTAGAACGAAGTTGTTTTCTTTTGCCGTTTGACTTTCGTTGTTTCGTTTGATGTGATTCTTTTTGCAAACCGGAGTTCTTAAGTTGAACTTTCTGGTTAGATCTCTTATTTGACTTTTACCTGTGCATTAGATGAGTACTTATTGTATGCTTGTTTGTTTGTCTGTGATAGAATACCCGGAGTGTGTCGCCTGTTACTTCGAATCTCTAGGTTTCGCGAATCATCAGCAAGGCAAGTAACACTTTGATCATACCTTTTCTACTACCCAGTTTTATTGCATTAGATCAATCCTCACACATTGCATGATTAGGATCTAATTAAATTGTGGGATGGGAAGTAGTTGAGGTAGTACCTATTACCTGTTTTATAATCAAACCTTTGGGTTCTACATTTGCCATTATGATATGCTATGCTAGTAGACGTCGATTGGGTGAGTGATATTCATGACAGATGTGAGTTTGTTTATTAATGGTTTATCTAAGGTGGCAACTTAAACACACATCTGGGTGGATTGAGGTACCTGGGTATTCCAGGATTGCCTGTTTCTTTTGGACCGCCACCCAGGCTCAAAGGGATCATGAGATTATTCATACTAGAAACTTCCGTGTGCAGACACAAGCCATTATGGGCTCTGGCATAGTTGATTAAGTCGTGCGAACTCTTACAGGGTAGACTAGCAGATGTAGGGGAAAGTAGGTGTAACGGTCTATCCATCGTAAGGTGCTAGCGCTTCTGAAAGACTGTGTCTCGGTCATCCGTCTTCTCAAAGACCATGCAGTGCGAGAAACCAAACAGAGGCGATCGAGTCTTGTGGGGAAAAGTGCGCAAACCTCTGCAAAGTGTAATAAACTAATCATGATTAGTTGTGTCCCCGGTTATGGACATCTTGAGTATTTAGTACCTGGATTATGATGTGAATCTCAACATGTTACACTAAATTAATTTTGTTGGGTTTTGTTTAATGATGATGCTTAATTGGGATTGAGAATGTTGTCAACCATTCTCAATGTTTAACAACCACCATGATAGTTAAAGAAATTTATTCCTTTGTAGTAGGGAAAAATTGGCTTTACGCAAAACTGTAACCATAGAGCTTTCCACCAGCCAAATATGCATATAGTATAGTTGTTTCATTCCATTACTCTCTGTTACCTTGCCAGCATATTCCATGTGCTGACCCGTTTCGGGCTGCAACGTTAATGTTGCAGACTTTTCAGACAATGATTAAGGAGTTTTAGGTCGTGGTTCTATACTTAGTGATGCCGTTGGAGTTGATGGACTCACTTATCTTCCAAGCCTTCCGTTGTTATCGTTATTAGATGGCCTTAAGCCATATTTATTGTAATAAGTTCTCTTTTGAGACACTCGATGTAATAAGTGTGTGATTGCAACTCTATTATAAATCCTCCGAGTACTTTGTGGTGTCAGCATTACTGATCCAGGGATGACACCGGAGCACAGAGATCAGACTGTTTGAGGTCTGGTCGCTACAGAGATGGTATCAGAGCACACGCTGACTGTAGGACACGACCACTAAGCTAAAAACCTAGATCACTATTCATTCTCTTCTTTTCTGACCTCTCATCTTTTCTACTCTTTAGGATGGCGGATGCAAAGAACAAGTTCACGCAACCGGATGATGATACACCTTTTGGACGTCACTTGAAGGAAGTCACTAGATACCTGAACATAGGAGTACCAAGCTTCACCGGAACCTACAATGCCACTTTACCTGAAGAAGAGCGCTGGATGATTCAAGTTCAAGTTCCAGGAAGGACGTTCATGCCAGTCACTGAGCCCATAGAGTTTTCTTTCGATGCACCTACTTGGAGTCTAGGAAAGAGCATGGCAGCTCACATCGCCATGGGACGCATTGGAGAAGTCTACCGCAATGATCTCAAGGATACTATCTACCAGATTTGTGGGCGCCGAGATGAGCACTGGGAGATGATTAGCACCAGAAGGGATAGATCCATTGCAGCTTTTATCCAGAAATTAAACCAGCACATTCGACGACAGGAGACTCAGATGTGCGCCGACATGATAGATCTGAAGAAGGCTAAGACAAGAATCAAGGAACTAGAGGAAGAACTCAAGGCTACACGTGAAGATTATGAAGAGGAAATTGAAGTGCTTGTGGATAAGAATGCCGACCTAACAATGAAGCTAGCAATATTTACGGGAGGCCCTACACCAGTAGATGAAGACGAAGAACCCAAGGAGATTAGCCCGGAAGACTACATCATCATCGACGACACTGACTCGGATCCATATGATAGCGATGATGACTATGTTGATGAAGCAGGAGCAGATATCATGGAGTCTGCAACCGAAGAATACTTCTAGTAGACCACCTCATCAGTAGTAGTAGTCCACCATGTAAATACAGTAGTGCGAGCACTTTTGCGATAGTTAGATCGATTGTATGCCCTTGTTTGATTGAATGAAGTGAATTGTTTGCTTTTGCCTCATGTGCATATGGGTAGTGTTTTCTCTTTAGACCCCCTCTATTCTTACATCTCATCTTTTCTAAACCCTTAGATGCCTCCGGGACGTGACCCCAGATTTACCTTTCCACCGGAGCTCACCCAGTTGATCCAGCAGCAAAACACATTGATGCAGTTGCTAGTCTAGAATCAGAATCAGGGGAACAACAACAACAACCCACCACCACCACCACCCGTTGATCACTTAGCCCGTTTTCTTAGGCTGAATCCGCTGGTGTTTTCCAGTAGCACCAAGCCGATTGTAGCAGATGATTGGCTCCGCAAGACAGCTAGAGAGTTGACCACAGCAGGATGCACATATGCGGAGAAGGTGAAGTTTGCCGCACATCAGCTTGAAGGACCCGCAGCATCATGGTGGGAGAATTTCACAGCCACTTTCCCTGTCGACACTGTCACATGGGACCAGTTTCAGCAGGCTTTTCGTACTGCCCATGTTTTAGCAGGAGCTATGGCCATGAAGAAGCGTGAGTTTCGCAACTTGCGCCAAGGAGGACGGACAGTTGGCCAGTATGTGGAGGACTTTAGTAAGTTATCACGTTATGCCCCAGATGATGTTTCTACGGATGCAGCTAAGCAGGAGAAGTTTCTGGAAGGACTGAATGATGAGTTGAGCATGCAGTTGATGGTAGCAACCTTCAACAACTACCAGGAGTTGGTAGACCGTGCTCTTATGATTGAAGGCAAGCAGCAGCAAATTGAGAACCGCAAGAGGAAGTATGGACAAGGGAAGTACAATTCAGGAGCTCAGCAGAAGCCACGTTTTACCCCTAGATCGGGAGGACATTTTCAGCATACCCATGGAGGAGGTAGCTCGCACAATCACAATGGCACCAAGAATGGTAATGGCAATGGAGGAAGCAACGGCCAAAATCGCACCAACCCATCAACCCCAGCCAAGAAGGACCTGACCCAAGTCACTTGCTTTAAGTGTCAGAAGACCGGACTTATGCCAATGAATGTCCTGAAGGCCAAAATGGCAATGGAAGTTCTGGGAAGAAGCCGAACCCTTTCAACAGGGGACAGGTGAACCACTTTAATGTGGAGGAGGTTGAAGAGCAGCCGGATGCCGTAATCGGTAAGTTTTTGGTTAAGTCATTTACTGCACTCGTTCTTTTTGATACTGGTGCATCACATTCATACATATCAAGGGGATTTGTGGATAAGTATAACTTACCCACTAAGGTTCTTAGAACACCTATGCTAGTAAGCTCACCAAGAGCGGAGTATATGGCCAGTCAAGGATGTTTTCAAGTGCCATTGAGTATAGGTAGGCATGTGTTTCCCTCGGATTTGATCATTTTGGAATCACAAGGATTGGATGTAATTCTGGGTATGGATTGGCTGTCGATGTATGGAGGAAACATCGATTGCGCCAGTAAGTCAATCTTGCTTACCACCCCAGAAGGGAGAAGGATCAAGTATGTATCCCGGCTTATGCCAAAAGGGACTCAAGTAAATTGTTTAACAGGAGTTGTACAGGAGGAAGTACCGGCGGTAAGGGATTTCCCTGAAGTATTTCCAGAAGAGTTGCCAGGCATGCCACCGGATAGAGATATTGAGTTTTTGATTGAGCTATTGCCAGGCACAGGGCCAATATCTAAGAGACCATACAGGATGCCTGCAAAGGATTTGGTGGAAATTAAGAAGCAGATTAAGGAGTTACTGGATAAGGGATATATTCGCCCAAGTTCTTCGCCTTGGGGATCGCCAGTATTTCTAGTAGAGAAGAAGGATGGATCGTTAAGGATGGTTGTTGATTATCGAGGATTGAATGAAGTAACCATCAAGAACAAGTACCCACTACCCATGATCAATGATCTGTTTGATCGATTGCAAGGAGCTAAGGTATTTTCCAAGATCGATCTGCGACCAGGATACCACCAGCTGAAGATTCGAGAACATGATATTCCTAAGACAGCTTTTACCACCAGATATGGGTTGTACGAGTATACCGTTATGTCATTTGGTCTGACTAATGCACCTGCCTATTTTATGAACATGATGAACAAAGTGTTTATGGAGTTCTTGGATAAGTTTGTCGTGGTGTTCATCGATGATATCCTGGTTTACTCGAAGAATGAAGAGGAGCATAAGGAACATTTGCGATTGGTACTTTAGAAGCTCAGAGAACATCAGTTGTATGCCAAGTTCAGCAAATGTGAGTTTTGGTTGAAGGAAGTAGGATTCCTCGGACACGTTATATCCAGAGAAGGAATAGTAGTTGATCCCACAAAAGTTGATGCTGTGACCAAGTGGGAAGCACCAACCACGGTTGGAGAGATCCGCAGTTTTCTTAGACTCGCAGGATACTACCGGAGATTTATTGAGAATTTCTCAAAGATTGTGAAGCCTATGACGGAGTTATTAAAGAAGGATACCAAGTTCAAATGGACCGAGGAATGTGAGACTAGTTTCCAGGAGTTGAAGAAACGCTTGGTTACTTCACCAGTATTGATTTTGCCAGATCAGACCAAGGACTATGAGGTGTATTGCGACGCTTCACGTCGAGGACTTGGAGCAGTGCTTATGCAGGAAGGGAGAGTTGTTTCATATGCCTCAAGACAGCTTAAGCCTCATGAGTTGAATTATGCTACGCATGATTTAGAGTTAGCAGCCGTAGTGCATGCATTGAAAACATGGAGACATTTCCTCATTGGAAACAATTGTGAGGTGTACACGGATCATAAGAGTTTGAAATACATCTTCACACAGAAGGAGTTAAACCTCAGACAAAGGAGATGGTTGGAGCTCATCAAGGATTATGATATGAGATTGCATTACCATCTCGGAAAGGCTAATGTAGTAGCTGACGCATTGAGCCATAAGAGCCATGTCAATACACTAATGACGGGAGAAATACCAATGGAGTTAGCAGAAAATCTTCGTGATCTATGTTTGGAAATAGTTCTGAGAGGCTATGTAGCAGCATTGGAGATTCAGTCAACTTTGATGGATAGAATCAGAGAAGCTCAGAAGACTGACAAGGAGATTGCCTTTATAAAGAAGAAAATGAGCGAAGGAAAGGCTAAAGGATTTTGTGAGGATGAGCACGACACCCTATGGTTTGAAGACCGTGTTTATGTGCCCAATGACCCAGAGACTAGGAAGTTGATTCTGCAAGAGGCACACGATTCACCATATTCGATTCACCCAGGAAATACCAAGATGTATTTGGATTTGAAGGATATTTTCTGGTGGACCGGAATGAAGAAGGATATTGCGGAGTATGTAGCAGTCTATGATGTATGTCAGAGAGTAAAGGCAGAGCATCAGAAGCCAGCAGGATTGTTACAACCATTGCCGATACCCGAATGGAAGTGGGATAAGTTAGGCATGGATTTTATCATGGTATTGCCCAGAACACGTTCAGGCTATGACTCGATTTGGATTATAGTCGATCGGTTGACGAAAGTAGCTCATTTCATCCCAGTAAAGACCACTTACACCAGTGCTAAGTTGGCAAAGATATACATGACCAGGATCGTATGTCTGCATGGAGTTCCAAGGAGTATCGTATCAGATAGAGGAACCCAGTTTACCTCAAAGTTCTAGAAGCAGTTGCATGAAACCTTGGGTACCAGGCTAGAATTCAGTACAACTTTTCATCCACGGACAGATGGACAGACCGAGAGAGTCAATCAGATTTTGGAAGATATGCTGAGAGCTTGTGCGCTAGATTACGGATCTAGTTAGGACGACAATTTGCCATATGCAGAGTTCTCTTACAACAACAGTTACCAAACCAGTTTAAAGATGGCCCCTTTTGAAGCCTTGTACGGAAGGAGGTGCAGGACACCGTTGTCATGGGATGAAGTTGGAGACCGCCAGTTGTTTGCACCTGACTTGATTAAGGAGTCTGAACAGAAGGTGAAATTGATTCGTGATAGGCTCAAGATAGCCCAGTCCAGGCAGAAGAGTTATGCAGATTCTAAACGCAAGGAGACAGTTTATGAAGTCGGAGATAGAGCTTATCTTCGAGTATCACCACTTCGGGGAACAAAGCGTTTTGGAGTTAAAGGAAAGTTAGCGCCACGATTTGTAGGACCATATCGAGTTTTGGAGCGTATGGGAGAAGGGGCCTACAAGTTGGAATTGCCCGAAGGATTGTCAGGAGTTCATGATGTGTTCCACGTTTCTCAGTTGAAGAAGTGCCACGCGGAGATGGCTGACATACCCTTGAGAGACACAGTGCCATTGGAAGCAATTCAGTTGGATAACAATTTGACCTATGAGGACAAGCCAATTAAGATTCTCGAGTTTGCCAGCCGAGTCACTCGCAGCAAGGTTATCAAGTTTTGCAAAGTTTAGTGGAGCAACCACACGGAGGACGAAGCCACCTGGGAACGAGAGGAAGATTTGCTCAATGGCCACCCTCACCAATTTTCTAGCCAACCCGAATCTCGAGGGCAAGATTCATCTTAAGGGGGTAGGTTTGTAACATCCCAAATTTTCAATTTGGAATGTTATACATTAGATCATCATTGCATATCATATTTTTTTTGCCGTTGGTTTGATCCTAGAAATTTCTACGCAACTCAAGGACCCACGGAAAGAGTTGGGAAATTCTTTATTTTCATATTTGAGTTTTCTCAAATTTTGATAATAGGATCATTTGATTTAAATTATTTTATCATCAATTATTTCTATTACAAAAATATGAGAGAGGGAATAAAATGACTTTCCCAAAATAAAGAAATATTGAGGATTTAATAATAAAATCAAATAAGATTTTATTTCAGAGTTTTTCGTTATTTTATTTGAATTTAGGAAAAATGTGCGTTTTTCAAAATTGCATTTAGGCCCCAAATAAATGTTCACCCTGTGCGGCTTGATTTTAGAAGCCCGGGAAAATTTATTTCGGGATTTTTGGAGTCCGTTTAGTATTTCTTCTTATTTTTTTCTTCTGCGCGTAAATATTAAAAAAACGAATCGACCTACGGGCCGTGTCCGACCAGGACTCCGGCCCGACTAGCCTTTATAAGCCGGCCCACCCCGGGCCGAACCCTAGCCCCAGCCCCAACCCCGCCCGAGCCACGCCGCCGCCGCCGCACGCCGCGCCACCGCTGGAGCCGCCACCCGCCGCCGCCGACCCGCCGCCCGAGGTTCGCCTTGCCTCGAAATCCGCGCCGCCGTTTTTTTCCCGAAAAACCGTTCGGTTTTTCCGTCAGTTTTTTCATCGGTTTTTTAGTTTTTTGTTTTTTTAATAGATCGGTTTTTCCGAAAAAAAATTAGCGAGTGTTCGTCTGTTCGTTCGTTCTAGCGAACGTTCGTCGTTTTTCTTTTTCTCGGATTAAATCCATGATTTTTCTGATCGCGATTTCTGATCCGATTTTCGTTTTAGTATAACTTTTCGCTCGTTTATCGGAATTAGACGATTCAAGCGCCTGCAGTTTCGTCTCGAAACCCTCTATCCGTTTAACCAACTTAAACAAGTTTTTGATACTGTAAAAAATTTCTTAGATCCAGATTAGTAGAACGAAGTTGTTTTCTTTTGCCGTTTGACTTTCGTTGTTTCGTTTGATGTGATTCTTTTTGCAAACCGGAGTTCTTAAGTTGAACTTTCAGGTTAGATCTCTTATTTGACTTTTACCTGTGCATTAGATGAGTACTTATTGTATGCTTGTTTGTTTGTCTGTGATAGAATACCTAGAGTGCGCCGCCTGTTACTTCGAATCTCTAGGTTTCGCGAATCATCAGCAAGGCAAGTAACACTTTGATCATACCTTTTTTACTACCCAGTTTTATTGCATTAGATCAATCCTCACACATTGCATGATTAGGATCTAATTAAATTGTGGGATGGGAAGTAGTTGAGGTAGTACCTATTACCTGTTTTATAATCAAACCTTTGGGTTCTACATTTGCCATTATGATATGCTATGCTAGTAGACGTCGATTGGGTGAGTGATATTCATGACAGATGTGAGTTTGTTTATTAATGGTTTATCTAAGGTGGCAACTTAAACACACATCTGGGTGGATTGAGGTACCTGGGTATTCCAGGATTGCCTGTTTCTTTTGGACCGCCACCCAGGCTCAAAGGGATCATGAGATTATTCATACTAGAAACTTCCGTGTGCAGACACAAGCCATTATGGGCTCTGGCATAGTTGATTAAGTCGTGCGAACTCTTACAGGGTAGACTAGCAGATGTAGGGGAAAGTAGGTGTAACGGTCTATCCATCGTAAGGTGCTAGCGCTTCTGAAAGACTGTGTCTCGGTCATCCGTCTTCTCAAAGACCATGCAGCGCGAGAAACCAAACGGAGGCGATCGAGTCTTGTGGGGAAAAGTGCGCAAACCTCTGCAGAGTGTAATAAACTAATCATGATTAGTTGTGTCCCCGGTTATGGACATCTTGAGTATCTGGTACCTGGATTATCATGTGAATCTCAACATGTTACCCTAAATTAATTTTGTTGGGTTTTGTTTAATGATGATGCTTCATTGGGATTGAGAATGCTGTCAACTATTCTCAATGTTTAACAACCACCATGATAGTTAAATAAATTTATTCCTTTGTAGTAGGGAAAATTTGGCTTTACGCAAAACTGTAACCATAGAGCTTTCCACCAGCCAAATATGCCTATAGTATAGTTGTTTCATTCCATTACTCTCTATGTGTTACCTTGCCAACATATTCCATGTGCTGACCCATTTCGGGCTGCAACGTTAATGTTGCAGACTTTTCAGACAACGATTAAGGAGTTTTAGGTCGTGGTTGTATACTCAGTGATGCCATTGGAGTTGATGGACTCACTTATCTTCCAAGCCTTCCGCTGTTATCGTTATTAGATGGCCTTAAGCCATATTTATTGTAATAAGTTCTCTTTTGGGACACTTGATGTAATAAGTGTGTGATTGCAACTCTGTTATAAATCCTCCGAGTACTGTGTGGTGTCAGCATTACTGATCCAGGGATGACACCGGAGCACAGAGATCAGACTGTTTGAGGTCTGGTCGCTACATTAAAACAGCACCAACTAGACAAACTATCGTTGTGGTTTTGATGCGTAGGTAAGATTGGTTCTTGCTTAAGCCCATAGAAGCCATGTAAAACTTGCAACAACAAAGTAGAAGACGTCTAACTTGTTTTTGCAGGGCATGTTGTGATGTGATATGGTCAAGACATGATGCTAAATTTTATTGTATGAGATGATCATGTTTTGTAACCGAGTTATCGGCAACTGGCAGGAGCCATATGGTTGTCGCTTTATTGTATGCAATGCAATTGCGCTGTAATGCTTTACTTTATCACTAAGCGGTAGCGATAGTCGTGGAAGCTTAAGATTGGCGAGATGACAACGATTCTACGATGATGATCAAGGTATCGCGCCGGTGACAATGGTGATCATGATTGTGCTTCGAAGATGGAGATCACAAGCACAAGATGATGATGGCCATATCATATCACTTATATTGATTGCATGTGATGTTTATCTTTTATGCATCTTATCTTGCTTTGTTTGACGGTAGCATTTTAAGATGATCTCTCACTAATTATCAAGAAGTGTTCTCCCTGAGTATGCACCGTTGCGAAAGTTCTTCGTGCTGAGACACCACGTGATGATCGGGTGTGATAGGCTCTACGTTCAAATACAACGGGTGCAAAACAGTTGCACACGCAGAATACTCAGGTTATACTTGACGAGCCAAGCATATACAGATATGGCCTCGGAACACGGAGACCGAAAGGTCGAGCATGAATCATATAGTAGATATGATCAACATAGTGATGTTCACCAATGAAACTACTCCATCTCACGTGATGATCGGACATGGTTTAGTTGATTTAGATCACGTAATCACTTAGAGGATTAGAGTGATGTCTATCTAAGTGGGAGTTCTTTAGTAATATGATTAATTGAACTTAAATTTATCATGAACTTAGTACCTGATAGTATCTTGCCTGTTTATGTTTGATTGTAGATAGATGGCCCGTGCTGTTGTTCCGTTGAATTTTAATGCGTTCCTTGAGAGAGCAAAGTTGAAAGATGATGGTAGCAATTACACGGACTGGGTCCGTAACTTGAGGATTATCCTCATTGCTGCACAGAAGAATTATGTCCTGGAAGCACCGCTGGGTGCCAGGCCTGCTGCTGGAGCAACACCACATGTTATGAACGTCTGGCAGAGCAAAGCAGATGACTACTCGATAGTTCAGTGTGCCATTCTTTACGGCTTAGAATCGGGACTTCAACGACGTTTTGAACGTCATGGAGCATATGAGATGTTCCAGGAGTTGAAGTTAATATTTCAAGCAAATGCCCGGATTGAGAGATATGAAGTCTCCAATAAGTTCTATAGCTGCAAGATGGAGGAGAACAGTTCTGTCAGTGAGCATATACTCAAAATGTCTGGGTATAATAATCACTTGATTCAATTAGGAGTTAATCTTCCAGATGATTGCCCCATTGACAGAATTCTCCAATCACTGCCACCTAACTACAAGAGCTTCGTGATGAACTATAATATGCAAGGGATGAATAAGACTATTCCCGAGCTCTTCGCAATGCTGAAAGCTGCGGAGGTAGAAATCAAGAAGGAGCATCAAGTGTTGATGGTCAACAAGACCACTAATTACAAGAAAAAGGGCAAAGGGAAGAAGAAGGGGAACTTCAAAAAGAACAGCAAGCAAGTTGTTTCTCAAGAGAAGAAACCCAAATCTAGACCTAAGCCTGAAACTGAGTGCTTCTACTGCAAGCAGACTGGTCACTGGAAGCGGAACTGCCCCAAGTAGTTGGCGGATAAGAAGGATGGCAAGGTGAACAAAGGTATATGCGATATACATGTTATTGATGTGTACCTTACTAATGCTCGTAGTAGCACCTGGGTATTTGATACTGGTTCTGTTGCCAACATTTGCAACTCGAAACAGGGACTACGGATTAAGCGAAGATTGGCTAAGGACGAGGTGACAATGCGCGTGGAAAATGGTTCCAAAGTCGATGTGATCGCGGTCGACACGCTACCTCTACATCTACCTTCGGGATTAGTATTAGACCTAAATAATTGTTATTTGGTGCCAGCGTTGAGCATGAACATTATATCTGGATCTTGTTTGATGCGAGATGGTTATTCATTTAAATCAGAGAATAATGGTTGTTCTATTTATATGAGTAATATCTCTTATGGTCATGCACCCATGAAGAATGATCTATTCTTATTAAATCTCGATAGTAGTGACACACATATTCATAATGTTCAAGCCAAAAGATGCAGAGTTGATAATGATAGTGCAACTTATTTGTGGCACTGACGTTTAGGTCATATCGGTATAAAGCGCATGAAGAAACTCCATACTGATGGACTTTTGGAACCACTTGATTATGAATCACTTGGTACTTGCGAACCGTGCCTTATGGGTAAGATGACAAAAACACCGTTCTCCGGTACTATGGAGAGAGCAACAAATTTGTTGGAAATCATACATACAGATGTATGTGGTCCGATGAATGTTGAGGCTCGTGGCGGATATCGTTATTTTCTCACTTCCATAGATGACTTAAGTATATATGGGTATATCTACTTAATGAAACATAAGTCTGAAACATTTTAAAAGTTCAAAGAATTTCAGAGTGAAGTTGAAAATCATTGTAACAAGAAAATAAACTTCCTACGATCTGATCGTGGAGGAGAATATTTGAGTTACGAGTTTGGTGTACATTTGAAACAATGCGGAATAGTTTCGCAACTCACGCCACCCGGAACACCACAGCGTAATGGTGTGTCCGAACATCGTAATCGTACTTTACTTGATATGGTGCGATCTATGATGTCTCTTACTGATTTACCGCTATCGTTTTGGGGTTATACTCTAGAGACAACCGCATTCATGTTAAATAGGGCACCATCAAAATCCGTTGAGACGACGCCTTATGAACTGTGGTTTGGCAAGAAACCAAAGTTGTCGTTTCTGAAAGTTTGGGGCTGCGATGCTTATGTGAAAAAGCTTCAACCTGATAAGCTCGAACCCAAATCGGAGAATTGTGTCTTCATAGGATATCCAAAGGAAACTATTGGATACACCTTCTATCACAGATCCGAAGACAAGACTTTTGTTGCTAAATTCGGAAACTTTCTAGAGAAGGAGTTTCTCTCGAAAGAAGTGAGTGGGAGGAAAGTAGAACTTGACGAGGTAACTGTACCTGCTCCCTTATTGGAAAGTAGTACATCACAGAAACCGGTTTCTGTGACACCTACACCAATTAGTGAGGAAGCTAATGATGATGATCATGAAACTTTAGAACAAGATACTACTGAACCTCGTAGATCAACCAGAGTAAGATCCGCACCAGAGTGGTACGGTAATCCTGTTCTGGAAGTCATGCTACTAGATCATGATGAACCTACGAACTATGGAGAAGCGATGGTGAGCCCAGATTCCGCAAAATGGCTTGAAGCCATGAAATCTGAGATGGGATCCATGTATGAGAACAAAGTGTGGACTTTGGTTGACTTCCCAAAGATCGGCAAGCAATTGATAATAAATGGATCTTCAAGAAGAAGACTGACGCTGACGGTAATGTTACTGTCTACAAAGCTCGACTTGTCGCAAAAGGTTTTCGACAAGTTCAAGGGATTGACTACGATGAGACCTTCTCACCCGTAGCGATGCTTAAGTCTGTCCGAATCATGTTAGCAATTGCCGCATTTTATGATTATGAAATATGGCAAATGGATGTCAAAACTGCATTCTTAAATGGATTTCTGGAAGAAGAGTTGTATATGATGCAGCCGGAAGGTTTTGTCGATCCAAAGGGAACTAACAAAGTGTGCAAGCTCCAGCGATCCATTTATGGACTGGTGCAAGCCTCTCGGAGTTGGAATAAACGCTTTGATAGTGTGATCAAAGCATTTGGTTTTGTACAGACTTTTGGAGAAGCCTGTATTTACAAGAAAGTGAGTGGGAGCTCTGTAGCATTTCTGATATTATATGTAGATGACATATTACTAATCGGAAATGATATAGAATTTCTAGATAGCATAAAGGGATACTTGAATAAGAGTTTTTCAATGAAAGACCTCGGTGAAGCTGCTTACATATTGGGCATTAAGATCTATAGATATAGATCAAGACGCTTAATTGGACTTTCACAAAGCACATACCTTGACAAAATTTTGAAGAAGTTCAAAATGGATCAAGCAAAGAAAGGATTCTTGCCTGTGTTACAAGGTGTGAAATTGAGTAAGACTCAATGCCCGACCAATGCAGAAGATAGAGAGAAAATGAAAGATGTTCCCTATGCTTCAGCCATAGGCTCTATCATGTATGCAATGCTGTGTACCAGACCTGATGTGTGTCTTGCTATAAGTCTAGCAGGGAGGTACCAAAGTAATCCAGGAGTGGATCACTGGACAGCGGTCAAGAACATCCTGAAATACCTGAAAAGGACTAAGGATATGTTTCTCATATATGGAGGTGACAAAGAGCTCATCGTAAATGGTTACATTGATGCAAGCTTTGACACTGATCTGGACGATTCTAAATCGCAAACCGGATACGTGCTTACATTAAACGGTGGAGCTATCAATTGGTGCAGTTCTAAACAGAGCGTTGTGGCGGGATCTACATGTAAAGCGGAGTACATAGCTGCTTCGGAAGCAGCAAACGAAGGAGTCTGGATGAAGGAGTTCATATCCGATCTAGGTGTCATACCTAGTGCATCGGGTCCAATGAAAATCTTTTGTGACAATACTGGTGCAATTGCCTTGGCAAAAGAATCCAGATTTCACAAGAGAACCAAGCCCATCAAGAGATGCTTCAATTCCATCCGGGATCTAGTCCAGGTGGGAGACATAGAGATTTGCAAGATACATACGGATCTGAATGTTGCAAACCCGTTGACTAAGCCTCTTCCACGAGCAAAACATGATCAGCACCAAAGCTCCATGGGTGTTAGAATCATTACTGTGTAATCTAGATTATTGACTCTAGTGCGAGTGGGAGACTGAATGAAATATGCCCTAGAGGCAATAATAATGTTATTATTTTATTTCCTTATATCATGATAAATGTTTATTATTCATGCTAGAATTGTATTATCCAGAAAAATAATACTTGTGTGAATACATAGACAAACTAAACGTCACTAGTATGCCTCTACTTGACTAGCTCGTTAATCAAAGATGGTTATATTTCCTAACCATAGACATGTGTTGTCATTTGATTAACGGGATCACATTATTAGGAGAATGATGTGATTGACATGACCCATTCCATTAGCTTAGCACCCGATCGTTTAGTATGTTGCTATTGCTTTCTTCATGACTTATACATGTTCCTATGACTGTGAGATTATGCAACTCCCGTTTGCCGCAGGAACACTTTGTGTGCTACCAAACATCACAACATAACTGGGTGATTATAAAGGAGCTCTACAGGTGTCTCCAAAGGTAAATGTTGGGTTGGCGTATTTCGAGATTAGGATTTGTCACTCCGATTGTCGGAGAGGTATCTCTGGGCCCTCTCAGTAATGCACATCACATAAGCCTTGCAAGCATTGCAACTAATGAGTTAGTTGCGAGATGATGTATTACGAAACGAGTAAAGAGACTTGCCGGTAACGAGATTGAACTAGGTATTGAGATACCGACGATCGAATCTCGGGCAAGTAAGATACCGATGACAAAGGGAACAACGTATGTTGTTATGCGGTCTGACCGATAAAGATCTTCGTAGAATATGTGGGAGCCAATATGAGCATCCAGGTTCCGCTATTGGTTATTGACCAGAGACATGTCTCGGTCATGTCTACATTGTTCTCGAACCCGTAGGCTCCGCATGCTTAAGGTTTCGATGACAGTTATATTATGAGTTTATGAGTTTTGATGTACCGAAGTTAGTTCGGAGTCCCGGATGTGATCACGGACATGACGAGGAGTCTATAAATGGTCGAGACATAAATATTGATATATTGGACGGCTATATTCGGACACCGGAAGTGTTCCGGATGATTTCGGAGAAAACCGGAGTGCCGGAGGGTTACCGGAACCCCCCCCCCCCCCGGGAGAATTAATGGGCCTTATGGGCCATAGTGGAGAGAGAGAGGGGCGGCCAGGTTGGGCGGCGCGCCCCCTTCCCCTCTGGTCCGAATTGGACTAGGAGAGGGGGGCGGCACCCCCCTTTCCTTCTCCCTCTCCCCCTTCCTTTCCCCCTCCTAGTAGGAGTAGGAAAGAGGGGAGTCCTACTCCTACTAGGAGGAGGACTCCTCCTCCTTGGCGCGCCCTAGGGCCGGCCGGCCTCCTCCCCTTTCTCCTTTATATACGGGGGCAGGGGGCACCCCTAGACACACAAGTTGATCCACGTGATCGTTTTCTTAGCCGTGTGCGGTGCCCCCTTCCACCATACTCCTCGATAATATTGTAGCGGTGCTTAGGCGAAGCCCTGCGACGGTAGAACATCAAGATCGTCACCACGCCATCGTGCTGACGGAACTCTTCCCCGACACTTTGCTGGATCGGAGTCCGGGGATCGTCACCGAGCTGAACGTGTGCTAAAACTTGGAGGTGCCGTAGTTTCGGTGCTTGATCGGTCGGGCCGTGAAGACGTACGATTACATCAACCGCGTTGTCATAACGCTTCCGCTGTCGGTCTACGAGGGTACGTAGATCACACTCTCCCTTCTCGTTGCTATGCATCACCATGATCTTGTGTGTGCGTAGGAATTTTTTTGAAATTACTACGTTACCCAACAGTAACTTGATCTGAAGTTTCATGATCATTATCATTAGCTTCCTCACTAATTGGTGTAGGTGTCACAGAAACCGGTTTCTGTGATGTACTACTTTCCAATAAGGGAGCAGGTACAGTTACCTCATCAAGTTCTACTTTCCTCCCACTCACTTCTTTCGAGAGAAACTCCTTCTCTAGAAAGGATCCATTCTTAGCAACGAAAGTCTTGCCTTCGGATCTGTGATAGAAGGTGTACCCAACAGTTTCCTTTGGGTATCCTATGAAGACACATTTCTCCGATTTGGGTTCGAGCTTATCAGGTTGAAGCTTTTTCACATAAGCATCGCAGCCCCAAACTTTTAGAAACGACAACTTTGGTTCCTTGCCAAACCATAGTTCATAAGGCGTCGTCTCAACGGATTTCGATGGTGCCCTATTTAACGTGAATGCAGCCGTCTCTAAAGCATAACCCCAAAACGATAGCGGTAAATCTGTAAGGGACATCATAGATCGTACCATATCTAGTAAAGTACGATTACAATGTTCGGACACACCATTACGCTGTGGTGTTTCGGGTGGCGTGAGTTGCGAAACTATTCCGCATTGTTTCAAATGTAGACCAAACTCGTAACTCAAATATTCTCCTCCACGATCAGATCGTAAAAACTTTAGTTTCTTGTTACGATGATTTTCAACTTCACTCTGAAATTCTTTGAACTCTTCAAATGTTTCAGACTTATGTTTCATTAAGTAGATATACCCATATATGCTTAAATCATCTGTGAAGGTGAGAAAATAACGATATCCGCCACGAGCCTCAATATTCATCGGACCACATACATCTGTATGTATGATTTCCAACAAATCCGTTGCTCTCTCCATAGTACCGAAGAATGGCATTTTGGTCATCTTGCCCATGAGGCATGGTTCGCAAGTACCAAGTGATTCATAATCAAGTGATTCCAAAAGTCCATCAGTATGGAGTTTCTTCATGCGCTTTATACCGATATGACCTAAACGGCAGTGCCACAAACAAGTTGCACTATCAATATCAACTCTGCATCTTTTGGTTTCAACATTATGAATATGTGTATCACTACTATCGAGATTCATCAAAAATAGACCACTCTTCAAGGGTGCATGACCATAAAAGATATTACTCATATAAATAGAACAACCATTATTCTCTGATTTAAATGAATAACCGTCTCGCATCAAACAAGATCCAGATGTAATGTTCATGCTCAACGCTGGCACCAAATAACAATTATTTAGGTCTAAAACTAATCCCAAAGGTAGATGTAGAGGTAGCGTGCCGACCGCGATCACATCGACTTTGGAACCATTTCCC
This sequence comes from Triticum dicoccoides, assembly GCF_002162155.2. Lineage (NCBI taxonomy): Eukaryota > Viridiplantae > Streptophyta > Magnoliopsida > Poales > Poaceae > Triticum > Triticum dicoccoides. Next base: position 529,419,333 of record NC_041390.1, on the reverse strand, counting down.
ACGCGCATCGTCACCTCGTCCTTTGCCAGTGTTCGCTTAATCCGTAGTCCCTATTTCGAGTTGCAAATGTTAGCAACAGAACCAGTATCAAATACCCAGGTGCTACTGCGAGCTCTAGTAAGGAACACATCAATAACATGTATATCACATATACCTTTGTTCACCTTGCCATCCTTCTTATCCGCCAAATACTTGGGGCAGTTCCGCTTCCAGTGTCCAGTCTGCTTGCAGTAGAAGCACTCAGTTTCAGGCTTAGGTCCAGATTTGGGTTTCTTCTCCTGAGCAGTAACTTGCTTACTGTTCTTCTTGAAGTTCCTCGTCTTCTTCCCTTTGCCCTTTTTCTTGAAATTGGCGGTCTTGTTAACCATCAACACTTGATGCTCCTTCTTGATTTCTACCTCCGCAGCCTTTAGCATTGCGAAGAGCTCGGGAATTGTCTTATCCATCCCTTGCATGTTATAGTTCATCAAGAAGCTCTTGTAGCTTGGTGGCAGTGATTGAAGAACTCTGTCAATGACACTATCAATAGGAAGATTAACTCTCAGTTGAGTCAAGTGATTATGATACCCAGACATTTTGAGTATATGTTCACTGACAGAACTATTCTCCTCCATCTTGCAGCTATATAATTTATTGGAGACTTCATATCTCTCAATCCGGGCATTTGCTTGAAATATTAACTTCAACTCCTGGAACATCTCATATGCTCCATGATGTTCAAAACGTCGTTAAAGTCCCGATTCTAAGCCATAAAGCATGGCACACTGAACTATCGAGTAGTCATCAGCTTTGCTCTGCCAGACGTTCATAACATCTGGTGTTGCTCCAGCAGCAGGCCTGGCACCTAGCGGTGCTTCCAGGACGTAATTCTTCTGTGCAGCAATGAGGATAATCCTCAAGTTACGGCCCCAGTCCGTGTAATTGCTACCATCATCTTTCAACTTTGCTTTCTCAAGGAACGCATTAAAATTCAACGGAACAATAGCACGGGCCATCTATCTACAATCAAACATAGACAAGCAAGATACTATCAGGTACTAAGTTGATGATAAATTTAAGTTCAATTAATCATATTACTTAAGAACTCCCACTTAGAAAGACATCCCTCTAATCTTCTAAGTGATCACGTGATCCAAATCAACTAAACCATAACCGATCATCACGTGAAATGGAGTAGTTTTCAATGGTGAACATCACTATGTTTATCATATCTACTATATGATTCACGCTCGACCTTTCGGTCTCAGTGTTCCGAGGCCATATCTGCATATGCTAGGCTCGTCAAGTTTAACCTGAGTATTCTGCGTGTGCAAAACTGGCTTACACCCGTTGTAGATGGACGTAGAGCTTATCACACCCGATCATCCCGTGGTGTCTGGGCACGACAAACTTTGGCAACGGTTCATACTCAGGGAGAACAATTTTATCTTGAAATTTAGTGAGAGACCATCTTATAATGCTACCGTCAATCAAAGCAAGATAAGATGCATAAAAGATAAACATCACATGCAATCAATATAAGTGATATGATATGGCCATCATCATCTTGTGCTTGTGATCTCCATCTCCGAAGCACCGTCATGATCACCATCGTCACCGGCGCGACACCTTGATCTCCATCGTAGCATCGTTGTCGTCTCGCCAATCTCATGCTTCAACGACTATCGCTACCGCTTAGTGATAAAGTAAATCATTACAGCGCGATTGCATTGCATACAATAAAGCGACAACCATATGGCTCCTGCCAGTTGCTGATAACTCGGTTACAAAACATGATCATCTCATACAATAAAATTTAGCATCATGTGTTGACCATATCACATCACAACATGCCCTGCAAAAACAAGTTAGACGTCCACTACTTTGTTGTTGCAAGTTTTACGTGGCTGCTACGGGCTTAGCAAGAACCGTTCTTACCTACGCATCAAAACCACAACGATAGTTTGTCAAGTTGGTGCTGTTTTAACCTTTGCAAGGACCGGGCGTAGCCACACTCGGTTCAACTAAAGTTGGAGAAACTGGTACCCGCCAGCCACCTGTGTGCAAAGCACGTCGGTAGAACCAGTCTCGCGTAAGCGTACGCGTAATGTCGGTCCGGGCCGCTTCATCCAACAATACCGCCGAACCAAAGTATGACATGCTGGTAAGCAGTATGACTTATATCACCCACAACTCACTTGTGTTCTACTTGTGCACAACATCAACGTATAAAACCTGGCTCTAATACCACTCTTGGGGAACGTAGTAATTTCAAAAAAGTTCCTACGCACACGCAAGATCATGGTGATGCATAGCAACAAGAGGGGAGAGTGTTGTCTACGTACCCTCGTAGACCGGCAACGGAAGCGTTGACACAATGTAGAGGAAGTAGTCGTACGTCTTCCCGATCCGACCGATCCAAGTACCGAACGTACATCACCTCTGAGTTCTGCGCACGTTCAGCTCGATGATGTCCCGCGAACTCTGATCCAGCAGAGCTTCACGGGAGAGTTCCGTCAGCACGACGGCGTGGTGACGGTGATGATGTTGTTGCTACCGATGCAGGGCTTCGCCTAAGAACCGCTGCGATATGACCGAGGTGGAATATGGTGGAGGGGGCACCGCACACGACTGGGAGAGATCAACTGATCAACTTGTGTGTCTAGAGATGCCCCCTGCCCCTGTATATAAAGGAGCAAGGGGGGAGGCCGGCCGGCCCTCTATGGGCGCGCCAGGAGGACGAGTCCTCCTCCTAGTAGGAGTAGGACTCCCCTTTCCTACTCCTACTAGGAGGAGGAAAGGAAGGAGGAGACGGAGAAGGAAGGAGAAGGAGGAGAAGGAGGACAGGGGGGCGGCCCCCTAGTCCAATTCGGTTTGGGCTAGGGGGGGCGCGCGCCCTGCCTCCTCTCTTCCACCACTTGGCCCATGAGGCCCATTACTTCTTCCTCGTATTCCCGTAACTCCCCGGTACCCCCGAAAATACCCGAATCACTCGGGACCTTTCCGATGTCCGAATATATTCGTCCAATATATCGATCTTTACGTCTCGACCATTTCGAGACTCCTCGTCATGTCCCCGATCTCATCCGGGACTCCGAACTACCTTCGGTACATCAAATCACATAAACTCATAATACAATTGTCACCGAAACTTTAAGCGTGCGGACCCTACGGGTTTGAGAACTATGTAGACATGACCAAGACACGTCTCCGGTCAATAACCAATGGCGGAGCCTGGATGCTCATATTGGCTCCTACATATTCTACGAAGATCTTTATCGGTCAGACCGCATAACAACATACGTTGTTCCCTTTGTCATCGGTATGTTACTTGCCCGAGATTCGATCGTCGGTATCTCAATACCTAGTTCAATCTCGTTACTGGCAAGTCTCTTTACTCGTTCCGTAATACATCATCCCGCAACTAACTCATTAGTTGCAATGCTTGCAAGGCTTATAGTGATGCGCATTACCGAGTGGGCCCAGAGATACCTCTCCGACAATCGGAGTGACAAATCCTAATCTCGAAATACGCCAACCCAACAAGTACCTTCGGAGACACCTGTAGAGCACCTTTATAATCACCCAGTTACGTTGTGACGTTTGGTAGCACACAAAGTGTTCCTCCGGTAAACGGGAGTTGCATAATCTCATAGTCATAGGAACATGTATAAGTCATGAAGAAAGCAATAGCAATAAACTAAACGATCAAGTGCTATGCTAATGGAATGGGTCAAGTCAATCACATAATTCTCTTAATGATGTGATCCCGTTAATCGAATGACAACTCTTTGTCTATGGCTAGGAAACATAACCATCTTTGATCAACGAGCTAGTCAAGTAGAGGCATACTAGTGACACTCTATTTGTCTATGTATTCACACATGTATCATGTTTCCGGTTAATACAATTCTAGCATGAATAATAAACATTTATCATGATATAAGGAAATAAATAGTAACTTTATTATTGCCTCTAGGGCATATTTCCTTCAGATAACCCACGGGAGAGTGTATGGGACCCACCCCACACGCTTTCCCCAATCCACAACCCGAGCTTGAAGAACACTTGGAGCTCCCACACTCTCTCCCACCCCTCAAGCTCCCCCTCAAATCCTCTCCAAAAGGTGCATCCCTTAGGTGGATCTTTCCATCACTTTGTTGCTCTTGGTAATCTCCCCCAAATCATCCAATTATTTTTGTTAAATCTTGTTATTTTGGTTGCATTTTATACATGTTGGTGGAACCCTAGTTCTTGTTTTCTCCCTTATGTTAGTGTGAATGGCTTGGTTAACTTTGATAATATAGTGATATGCATGGTGTGTAGTAGGAATATATGCTTGTTGAGTAGAAATATTGGGGGTTAGGGTTAGTTAGTGATTAGGGTTAACTTTGCTTAGTGTGTGTTAATTAGTGATACTTTTGTGGACATCACCAATAATTTAGTGTTGATATGATTTTTGGGTATAATGAGATGTATTTGGATAAAAACCAATTCTCATTGAAGTCTTAAATGCATTCATGTTATTTTTAGATTGAGAGACTTGTTAATGTTCATTACATGGACAAGGAGGCATTCTTGAGTAACAATGCCGACACGACCATTGGTTTTTGATACAAGCCCTAGCTATGAGGATGTTGTTGCAAAAGTGAGACAAGTCTTAAAGTGGATGGACACCAATGTTGATGTTAAGTTAATAGGAAGGTATGATGTTGGAGTTGGAGCCAAATCTCGCTTGAAAAGTATGCCTATCACCTCGGATTTGCATTGGGATGTATACAAGGAAAAAGTTTCCCAATCGGAAGACAAGTCACTTGAATTGTTTGCCACCAAGGTTGAATCTCCTCGGTTTACCTTTGATTTGAACCGGCATGTCTCTTTCCCCAATGTATGACATGAGCGAGAGGACAATGGTGCCACTTGTTGAGCATAGGGTTGTGGTTGATGCCCCCAATGCTTATCGCCAACCACGTCCCCGTGTACCATCTATTAAAGCAAATGAGGTTGAGTTGTATGCCCCCAATGCTTCTAGCCAACCACCAACTAGCCAAGCAAATGAAGTTGAGGTGATTGCTAGTGACGAAGTAATTCAAGAGGATGAAGATGCTTATGATGACGACGAAGAGCAAGAGGAAGGGTTTCATGGTAATGATGTTGGTGACTTGGATGCGTACATAGCGCAAAAGGACATGGATCGTGACTTGCCTTTTAGGCTTCAATATGCGTATGACTCGGATGACGAGGGTCCAGTTGAACAGTTGGACGAGGATGGATTCACAAAGTAGGAAAACCAAATCCACTTTGAGCTGGTGGGCTTAGAAAAAAGAAGTCACTTGTTTAAAGATCTCAGCCTTGCCCATAAAGTTGTTGTTGACGGTGGAATGAGAATGACGGCGATTGAGCCAACACCATGCCCGGATCCAGGAGAACCAAGGGTGGAGAATGAGGACGAGAATGCTTATTTGGAGAAAGGAGTGAAGTTTCTGAGCTTGCCTATGCTGAAGTTTTGGTTGGCTGACTATGCCATTCGGAACCATAGGCCAATTTATGTTGAGCACTCCGACTTGAAGTTGCGTTACACCGTGAAGTGTGAGCATGAAGGATGCCCATGGAAGGTTCGTGCAAGAAAGCTTAAAGAAACCGAAGAATGGGTGTTAAGAAGTTGTATTGCCACTCATAGGTGCAAACCGCCATCTAAACGACTTCGAACGACACACGGTCAACTCACATCTGAGTATCTCGGATACAAATGGATGAAAGACATAGGCTTTGATCCCACTGTGAAAGTGAGGTTTCTAATGCGGACGGTGAAAAAACAATTTGGTTATGAAGTCAAGTATGGGAAGGCATGGAAGGCAAAGGCAAATGCTATTAGGATGTTGTATGGTGGTTATGAAGAAGCATACAACCAGCTCCCAAGGTTGTTGGCCGCGATCGCACATAAGAACCCGGGCATGTTTCATGTGGTCGAGGATCACGAGGGAGTGTTCCACCATGCCTTCTGGAGTTATGGACAATGTGTGGAGGCGTTTCAGCATTGTCGTCTGGTCTTGTCTATAGATGGCACGTTCTTGACCGGTAGATACAAGGGCACACTAATGGTAGCAATGGCGCACTCATCAAACGACAACATGTTGCCATGTGCATTTGCTTTGGTGCCTTCCGAGCACCAAGACAACTGGGAGTGGTTCATCGGTCATGTTAGGCACAACGTGATTGGGGCTAGGGAGGTATGCATCATATCGGACCGGCACCATGGCATACTCAAGGCAATGGGCATTGTTATTCCAGGATTTCCAAAGCTTCACCACAGATGGTGCATGAGGCATTTCGTGGCCAACTTTTATCGGGCATGTAATAGCAAGGAGCTCAGCAAAGACCTTACCCATGTATGTGTGGCCTTCACCACCCAAGGTTTCGATGCTCGGTACAACAAACTCTTTGTAGTGGCGAATGAAGGGGGAAAAGAGTTCTTAACTAGGAATTTAAGCGAGAAGCACAAGTGGGCACGCGCTCATGACGATGGTGGTAGGCGATATGGCGACATGACGAGCAATCTAGTAGAATGTTTCAACAATGTGCTGAAGGGTGCTCGTGCATTGCCGGTGACTGCAATGATGGAGTACACATTCTTCAAGCTTAATGAGTACTTTCAGAGGCATTCTGAAGAGACTTCAAAATGGATAGGTGAAAAAAAGGATTATCTAGAAAAGGTTGATGAATGGTTGCAGTTACAAGCAAGCAAGTCTTCACGGCAACAAGTTATCATATTCGACAGAACTGAAATGATCTATCAAATTGATGAGCCAGGTGGCACAACACGAGACGATAGACAATATGGTGGTGCTGCATTTGAGGTGCGTTTCAAGACTCGGTGGTGCCAGTGCGAGAGGCCTAGTAAGTATCATTGGCCATGCTCGCATTTGATAACGGCAACGAAGGCGAGAAACATACATGTTTATGATGGAAAAACCATGCGGATGCAAGAGTTCCATGTGGAAGCTACTAGGTTGACATGGGCGCCAAGATTTCACCCTTTCTTGGACCAATCACAGTGGCCTGAGTACCATGGCCCTCATATTAGGCCAGACCCTCTTCTGAAGGTGGAGACCAAGGGTAGAAGGAGAACTAAGAGGTTCAGGGGTGATATGGATGACCTGGCTGGATACACTGGCATGAAACAATTTGGTAGCGATCATCTCATGGAGGCTCCTGACACTATCAACTGTGGGGTGTGCGGTGAAGGGGGACACAATGAGCGGACATGCAAGAATATGGAAACCAAAAAAAGAAAAACAAGTCATGGAGGTGGCACCAATGGTGAACGAGATGGAAGAGGTGACGGTGGTGGTGGTCGAGGAAGCACAAGTGCTAGAGGTGGTGGTCGAGCAAGCACAAGTGCTAGAGGTGGTGGTGGTTGGAGAGGAAGCACAACTGCTAAGGTGGTGGTGGTCAGAGAGGAAGCACAAATGCTAGAGGTGGTGATGGTCGGAGAGGAAGCACAAGTGCTAGAGGTGGTAGTGGTCGGAGAGGAATGGTTGATAATGGATCGACCTTTGGTTATTTGCTTAATCCAGATGGTTGATCTAACAATAATGGTATATTATTTGTTCATACAATTCCTAGCATTTATTGATTTATTGTATTTACACATGTATCTCTTTGTGTCTTGTGCTAACAATTGTTCTTTTTGTAGGCATGGCTTCATCCGGTTCCAGGACGAGGCCGACGTGTGCGGACCAAGAGGACATGCCGAAGACGTGGATGGAGGCCAGGTTGGACAAGGAGAAGGAGAAGGATGTGCCCACACCACCATGTTGGTGTGGTGATGTTTGCAAGCTGAAGGTGTCCACGGACCGCAAGAAGTCATGGACAGAAGGTAGAAGGTTTTTCGCGTGTCCCAACTATGCACATGATCGTCGAAGGCCAACTAACGCATATGACATACCACCGGTATGTTGGGTGTACATGCAAAAAACCTCATCAAGTTTGAACTCATATTACTAACAAAAGCATGATTTTTATGTAGTCGCCTCCTCCACTTTGCAAGTACTTCACTTGGATAGATCATGAGGTACCAAAAGATGTCCAAGAGGACCAACATCGAGATTACTTACGGAGGCAGCGCCTGTTCGAGGAGTCCTTTGCACGGGGATTGGAGCATGAGCATCGTGAGAAGGAGAAGAACAAGCGCAAGAAGCGTGAGCAAGAGAGGGCACGCAAAGAGAAGGAGGCTCGTCAAGAAGAGAGGGCAAGAAAACTTGCAAGGGCTCGCGATGCACGAGAGGAGGACGAGGCACGTGACAAGAAGGGAAAGTGGCCCCGTACTACTCAATAGACAAATGGAAAGGCACCGGCATCGGTGATGGAATGTCAAGACTTTGTTTAATGTATGAACTTGTCATTCGAGACCGTGCGTGGTCATGAACTACTTATGTCATTTGAGACATCATTTGTGAACTTGTTATTCGAGACCTTGTGTGTGCAACCTATTTGAAATTATGTGCAAGCTATGCTTTGTTCATATTTTTGTTTGATTTCCAATGTTTAAAAGTGTGTGCAACCTATTTGAAATTATGTGCAAACTATCCAGAGAGCATTTTGCCCATCCAGAGAGCAAATTATGTGCAAGTGTGCAAACCCAGACGCCAGAGACCCTGACGTCTGGATCCCTATCCAGAGAGCCAGACGCCAGGCACCCTCGCGTCTGGGTCCATATCCAGACTTTTGGTCGCGCAAGAGACCAGACACCTGTCTGATCTGCCTGATGCCCGATCCAGAGAGCCAGACGCCAGGCACCCTGGCATCTGGGTCCATGTCCAGACCAGACGCCAAGGTCCGTGGCGTCTGGCTCATTTTGGTCACGCAGGAGACCAAACACCTGTCTGATCTGTCTGATGCCCAATCCAGAGAGCCAGACGCTAGGCACCCTGGCGTCTGGTCCCAGACCCAAGGTCCCTGGCGTCTGGCTCGTTTTGGTCATGCAGGAGACCAGACACCTGTCTGATCTGTCTGAGCATTTTACCAGTTTGCAACACACCCAGACGCCAAGGTCCCTGGCGTCTGGGTCCCTATCCAGAGAGCATTTTGCCTATTTGCAAGTGTGTACACCCAGACGCCAAGGTCCCTGGCGTCTGGCTCCCTATCCAGAGAGCAAATTTCAAGTGGATAAGATTCTTTAGGCCCACCTCTAGCCCTCTCATCCATTCATCTCCACCTCTACCCCTCTCATTACTTTCATCTCCACTCACTCTCACCTCTAGCCCTGTCATCCACTCACTCTCAGACAGTACCCTAACCCCCCTCAAATCTCTCACGAATCAGTCCGGTTTCACCGTTGGATCTTCAGGATTTCGAAACTAGAAGGTAAATCAACTCCACGCCCATTTTTTGGTTGGTTTAATGTATCATAGTTTTGTGTAAACCCTATTTTGTTTTCCTCGTGGTTTAATGTATCATAGGTTAGGTACTAAGAGATTTGTGTGTTGTAGATGGCTAAGGGTACTTAGTGGGTGCTTAGCCCTGTTGTTCATGTCCAAGGCTTGTCTCCATGTGTTGTGCAAGTTAGTGAAGTGGACCTCACTTTTGATTGGTTGAAGACTAAATTCATGTTGAAGCAAGGGTTGAAGGAAGAGGATTTTGTGTACTACGTCAGCAGGAAGTAGTCAGATGGCCCCGGGGAAAGAAAATTGGTTGACATAACTGATGATGACAAGATTCAAGAAATGCTGCAAGAATGGGGATGGAAAAGGGTTGTTGACTTGCATTGCTACAGGAAACCGAGTTATATGTGATGTCCATGTCGTTTCAACTATCGTGGACCATCGTGGTCATGAACTACTTATGTCATTCGAGACATTGTATGTGATGAACTTCTCATTCAAGACTATTTGTGTAATTTGAGATTATGTGATAACTATGTTTGTCATTTGCTATTATGTGAACACTAATGTTTGTCATTTGCTATTATGTGAACACCAATGTTTGTCATTCGATACTATAGGTATTTGCTAGAACAAAATATCTATGTCATTCGATACTATGTTGTGACAAAATATGAACAAAATGGAAAAACTACTACACCAGGGCCAGACGCCATGGACCCTGGCGTCTGGCTGCCTTGTTTCTGCTGTCTAGGCCTCTGCTTTTGCTTCCAGTCGACCACCAGACGCCAGGGATCGTGGCGTCTGGTCCCCTGACTTCAAACCAGACGCCAGGGATCGTGGCGTCTGGTCCCCTGACTTCAAACTAGACGCCAAGGACCCTGGCGTCTGGGGCCCTGTACATTATTTTGGACTTGTTGTTTCACACAAGAAGATAGCACATATATAATAATATGACAGGTTCATAGAACACATAAGATAGCACATTTCACAGAACTTTCACCACGACAAATTCTTGCATACAAACGACAACAAGTTCACAGATTTTTCATCACGACAAATTCATGCATACATAAGACACCAAGTGCATACATAAGACACCAAATTCAAGACAACCTTAAAAGTTTTTACCACAACACCAAGTTCATGCATACAAACGCCACCTAGTTCATGCACTTACAAACAAGAAGCTCACTTCCTCCTTCCTCTCTTCACGAGTGCTGCAAGTGTAGGCTCCTCCTCTTTGCTAGCCTCCTCCTCCTCTTCGTTGTATGCCTCCTCCTCCGCCTCAATGTTGGCCTTATATCTTTGCATTCCTGTTGGGATAAGCTGATGAGGATACTCCGGACTATGGAATTGTGTGTTCCATGTCTTCTTTCTACCTTTCTTGCTTGGTGTCTTAGCTATGGCTTTGCCTTTCCTAGAGCGAGCATTGCCTTGTGTCGGTTGTGTAACCTGTGATGGTTGTGGAGCATCAACATCATACTCATGATCCTCTTGATGTGTTGCATCATACTCATGCTCCTCATGATGTGTTGGCTCCTCTTCATGGACCTCCTCCTCCATGTCCTCATCGTTCTGGATATAACGCCGTCTATTAGCTCTGGCGGCGCGACTACCAGGTGCATACACGTCACTGGACTGAGCACCATGGCAAGAAAGCATTGCTGCCATCTTATGGAACCGCTTCTTGAACTTCTGCAACAACACAAAATATGCTATGATATGAGATGCAAATAAATAATCCGCGAAAAGACACTTTTATAATATATTGGTCACACCTCCATCGTGCTCCTAAGAGTCCTCTCAGATAATACACCACCAGGTGGATGACTCAGTGCAACATTGGCATCGTTGACGCATAGAAGCAACTCTCTGCCCTGCAATTCATGAACACATCAAACTTATGTATTTGAAAGAAGACAACATGATGCAAGTTTGTTAGAATAGGTCAAACAGACTACCATTTCGTCATGCATCGGTGCATAGTCAACGTGAGCCCCTCTGGTGTCTCACAGCCGTGTTGAAGGTATGATAACCTTCTGCAGTCTCCGGGTCTTCAGACACCAACTCCGATCACTCCTCGTGAGTCCAAGCAGGCTTTAGCTTTAACCGGTAACGGTCCGCATACCACACTTGATACTTCTGATATGCTGACTGATTGTGAGGTCTATTCTCTGATTGCACTAACGTGTCTCTTTGATTCCAAATTTCTATCCACGCACGGTGTTTGTTTGCCCAATCCAATATATCCTGACTGTTCCTTCGATCGAACCTACAAATAATGCACGGGACAAAGCATTAGCAAACGTAGACTTATTCAATGCTCTACTACATACTCAAGGCATGCTTGCTCACCGATGCAGAGATAGCGTTTCCTCGTTGCTCTCCTCAACTAGAATACCTTGTCTTCTTCCAAATTGTCTTGCCACACGGTCTACATAGTGCCACTCGACTGCGAAGAAGCATATCATTGGGAACCTCGCCCGCCAAAGATGGCTATCACGCGTGCACATCTCATTAAAATCATAGTCACGATCTTCCATATAAGGCAACCAATGTACCTGCAAAACAAAGAGATACATTGTTAGATACAAGTTTCATTCTTGACTAAATTTGGTCTCATCGAACTTCTCTATACCTGCTCAGCAGTCAAGGTGTCCAGCTCGTTCATATAGCACTTGTATCGCACATGCGAGCTTCCTGTGTACACTGTCACTTGTTCCCAATAGTAAGCAAGCGTAGGGCGCCGATATGGATCATCATCATGCAGCCCGTCATGATTACCCCGTGGGTTTGCCATGTTGGGGTTCTTGATATCGGGCCGTCCAACCGGGATCCGCTCCCACATCCACATAGATAGGCTCCAAACAAACCCAACCAATGAGGATGTATCTCCCTTCCTGCGACACGCCAAGTTAAGCTGCAATCAAACAAACATGTTAGATATGGAGGCGCATGACAAATGCAAGTTAAATGGTTGCAAATATCTCTTACCTGACGATACAAATATGCTAGTGCGGCCGAACCCCAGCTATACTGGGTATCCCAGTTATTGAGTAGCTCCAGGAACATCCAGAGGGCCGAGTTCCCGGTTGCATTTGAGAAGACTACCTTGGTTAGTACATACCAAAGATAGGCCCGCGCGTACTGCTGCACAACCACGTCATTGGCACCCTGAGGGCACAGATTGGTGTTTCCTCTGACCAGTTTTAGCCAAGAATGCCTCACTCTCGCGGTATCGGCCTTGCCTTCCTCAGGGGCGTCGGGCTGAACACCAATTAAATTCCTAGTCCGTTCTCGCCAATTAACGGCGCTGACACGATCGGTAACAGCTTGTCCATTGATAGGAAGGCCGCTTATCATAGCCATGTCCTCAAGGGTCATCATCATCTCCCCAAATGGAAGGTGGAACGAGTGAGTCTCCTGAAGGAAATATGCCCTAGAGGCAATAATAAAGTTATTATTTATTTCCTTATATCATGATAAAAGTTTATTATTCATGCTAGAATTGTATTAACCGGAAACATAATACATGTGCGAATACATAGACAAACAGAGTGTCACTAGTATGCCTCTACTTGACTAGCTCGTTAATCAAAGATGGTTATGTTTCCTAACCATGGACAAAGAGTTGTCATTTGATTAACGGGATCACATCATTAGTTGAATGATCTGATTGACATGACCCATTCCATTAGCTTAGCACCCGATAATTTACTATGTTGCTATTGCTTTCTTCATGACTTATACATGTTCCTATGACTATGAGATTATGCAACTCCCGTTTGCCAGAGGAACACTTTGTGTGCTACCAAACGTCACAACGTAACTGGGTGATTATAAAGGAGCTCTACAGGTGTCTCCAAAGGTACATGTTGGGTTGGCGTATTTCGAGATTAGGATTTGTCACTCCGATTGTCGGAGAGGTATCTCTGGCCCTCTCGGTAATGCACATCACTGAAGCCTTGCAAGCATTGCAACTAATGAGTTAGTTGCGGGATGATGTATTACGGAATGAGTAAAGAGACTTACCGGTAACGAGATTGAACTAGGTATGGGATACCGACGATCGAATCTCGGGCAAGTAACATACCGATGAAAAAGGGAACAACGTATGTTGTTATGCGGTCTAACCGATAAAAGATCTTCGTAGAATATGTAGGAGCCAATATGAGCATCCAGGTTCCGCTATTGGTTATTGACCGGAGACGTGTCTCGGTCATGTCTACATTGTTCTCGAACCCATAGGGTCCGCACGCTTAAGGTTACGATGACAGTTATATTATGAGTTTATTCATTTTGATGTACTGAAGTTTGTTCGGAGTCCCGGATGTGATCACGGACATGACGAGGAGTCTCGAAATGGTCGAGACATAAAGATTGATATATTGGAAGCCTATGTTGGATATCGGAAGTGTTCCGGGTGAAATCGGGATTTTACCGGAGTACCGGGAGGTTACCGGAACCCCCCGGGAGGTATATGGGCCTTAGTTGGCCTTAGTGGAAGAGAGGAGAGGTGGCCAGAGATGGTCCGCGCGCCCCTCCCCCCCTTGATCCGAATAGGACAAGGAGAGGGGGCCGGCCCCCCTTCCTCCTCTCTCTCTCCTCTTTTCCCCCTCCGCGAATCCTATTCCAACTAGGAAAGGGGGGGGAGTCCTACTCCCAGAGGGAGTAGGACTCCTCCTGGCGCGCCTCCTCTTGGTCGGCCGCCCCCCCCCCCTTGAGCCTTTATATACGGAGGCAAGGGGCACCCCTAGAGACACAAGTTGATCCACGTGATCATATTCTTAGCCGTGTGCGGTGCCCCCTTCCACCATAGTCCTCGATAATATTGTAGTGGTGCTTAGGCGAAGCCCTGCTACGGTAGTACATCAAGATCATCACCACGCCGTCGTGCTGACGGAACTCTTCCCCGACACTTTACTGGACCGGAGTCCGGGGATCGTCATCGAGCTCAACGTGTGCTAGAACTCGGAGGTACCATAGTTTCAGTGCTTGATCGGTCGGGCCGTGGAGACGTACGACTACATCAAACAAGTTAACGTTTCCGTTGTCGATCTACAAGGGTACGTAGATCACACTCTCCCCCTCTCGTTGCTATGCATCACCATGATCTTGCATGTGCGTAGGAATTTTTTTGAAATTACTACGAAACCCAACAGTGGCATCCAAGCCTAGGTTTTATGTGTTGATGTTATATGCATGAGTAGAACACAAGTGAGTTGTGGGCGATATAAGTCATATTGCTTACCAGCATGTCATACTTTGGTTCGGCGGTATTGTTGGACGAAGCGGCCCGGACCGACATTACGCGTACGCTTACGCGAGACCGGTTCTCCCGACGTGCTTTGCACAAAGGTGGCTAGCGGGTGACAGTTTCTCCAACTTTAGTTGAACCGAGTGTGGCTACGACCGGTCCTTGCGAAGGTTAAAACAGCACCAACTTGAAAAACTATCGTTGTGGTTTTGATGCGTAGGTAAGATTGGTTCTTGCTTAAGCCCGTAGCAGCCACGTAAAACTTGCAACAACAAAGTAGAGGACGTCTAACTTGTTTTTGCAGGGCATGTTGTGATGTGATATGGTCAAGACATGATGCTAAATTTTATTGTATGAGATGATCATGTTTTGTAACCGAGTTATCGGCAACTGGCAGGAGCCATATGGTTGTCGCTTTATTGTATGCAATGCAATCGTGCTGTAATGCTTTACTTTATCACTAAGCGGTAGCGATAGTCGTTGAAGCATGAGATTGGCGAGATGACAACGATGCTACGATGGAGATCAAGGTGTCGCGCCGGTGACGATGGTGATCACGACGGTGCTTCGAAGATGGAGATCACAAGCACAAGATGATGATGGCCATATCATATCACTTATATTGATTGCATGTGATGTTTATCTTTTATGCATCTTATCTTGCTTTGATTGACGGTAGCATTATAAGATGATCTCTCACTAATTATCAAGAAGTGTTCTCCCTGAGTATGCACCGTTGCGAAAGTTCTTCGTGTTGAGACACCACGTGATGATGGGGTGTGATAGGCTCTACGTTCAAATACAACGGGTGCAAAACAGTTGCACACGCAGAATACTCGGGTTATACTTGACGAGCCAAGCATATACAGATATGGCCTCGGAACACGGAGATCGAAAGGTCGAGCGTGAATCATATAGTAGATATGATCAACATAGTGATGTTCACCAATGAAACTACTCCATCTCACGTGATGATCGGACATGGTTTAGTTGAATTGGATCACGTAATCACTTAGAGGATTAGAGGGATGTCTATCTAAGTGGGAGTTCTTTAAGTAATATGATTAATTGAACCTAAATTTATCATGAACTTAGTACCTGATAGTATCTTGCTTATGTATGTTTGATTGTAGATAGCTGGCCCGTGCTGTTGTTCCGTTGAATTTTAATGCGTTCCTTGAGAAAGCAAAGTTGAAAGATGATGGTAGCAATTACATGGACTGGGTCCGTAACTTGAGGATTATCATCATTGCTACACAGAAGAATTACGTCCTGGAAGCACCGCTGGGTGCCAGGCCTGCTCCTGGAGCAACACCAGATGTTATGAACGTCTGGCAGAGCAAAGCTGATGACTACTCGATAGTTCAATGTGCCATGCTTTACGGCTTAGAACCGGGACTTCAACGACGTTTTGAACTTCATGGGGCATATGAGATGTTCCAGGAGTTGAAGTTAATATTTCAAGCAAATGCCCGGATTGAGAGATATGAAGTCTCCAATAAGTTCTATAGCTGCAAGATGGAGGAGAACAGTTCTGTCAGTGAGCATATACTCAAGATGTCTGGGTATTGTAATCACTTAATTCAACTGGGAGTTAATCTTCCGGATGATAGCGTCATTGACAGAATTCTCCAATCACTTCCACCAAGCTACAAGAGCTTCGTGATGAACTATAATATGCAAGGGATGAATAAGACTATTCCCGAGCTCTTCGCAATGCTGAAAGTTGCGGAGGTAGAAATCAAGAAGGAGCATCAAGTGTTGATGGTCAACAAGACCACTAGTTTCAAGAAAAAGGGCAAAGGGAAGAAGAAGGGGAACTTCAAGAAGAACAGCAAGCAAGTTGTTGTTCGAGAGAAGAAACCCAAGTCTGGACCTAAGCCTGAAACTGAGTGCTTCTACTGCAAGCAGACTGGTCACTGGAAGCGGAACTGCCCCAAATATTTGGCGGATAAGAAGGATGGCAAGGTGAACAAAGGTATATGTGATATACATGTTATTGATGTGTACCTTACTAATGCTCGCAGTAGCACCTGGGTATTTGATACTGGTTCTGTTGCTAATATTTGCAACTCGAAACAGGGACTACGGATTAAGCGAAGATTGGCTAAGGGCGAGGTGACGATGCGCGTGGGAAATGGTTCCAAAGTCGATGTGATCGCGGTCGACACGCTACCTCTACATCTACCTTCGGGATTAATATTAGACCTAAATAATTGTTATTTGGTGCCAGCGTTAAGCATGAACATTATATCTGGATCTTGTTTGGTGCGAGACGGTTATTCATTTAAATCAGAGAATAATGGTTGTTCTATTTATATGAGTAATATCTTTTATGGTCATGCACCCTTGAAGAATGGTCTATTCTTATTGAATCTCGATAGTAGTGACACACATATTCATAATGTTGAAGCCAAAAGATGCAGAGTTGATAATGATAGTGCAACTTATTTGTGGCACTGCCGTTTAGGTCATATCGGTGTAAAGCGCATGAAGAAACTCCATACTGATGGACTTTTGGAACCACTTGATTATGAATCACTTGGTACTTGCGAACCGTGCCTCATGGGCAAGATGACTAAAACGCCGTTCTCCGATACTATGGAGAGAGCAACAGATTTGTTGGAAATCATACATACAGATGTATGTGGTCCAATGAATATTGAGGCTCGTGGCGGATATCATTATTTTCTCACCTTCACAGATGACTTAAGCAGATATGGGTATATCTACTTAATGAAACATAAGTCTAAAACGTTTGAAAAGTTCAAAGAATTTCAGAGTGAAGTTGAAAATCATCGTAACAAGAAAATAAAGTTTCTACGATCTGATCGTGGAGGAGAATATTTGAGTTACGAGTTTGGTGTACATTTGAAACAATGCGGAATAGTTTCGCAACTCACGCCACCCGGAACACCACAGCGTAATGGTGTGTCCGAACGTCGTAATCGTACTTTAGTAGATATGGTGCGATCTATGATGTCTCTTACTGATTTACCGCTATCGTTTTGGGGTTATGCTTTGGAGACGGCCGCATTCACGTTAAATAGGGCACCATCAAAATCCGTTGAGACGACGCCTTATGAACTATGGTTTGGCAAGAAACCAAAGTTGTCGTTTCTAAAAGTTTGGGGCTGCGATGCTTATGTGAAAAAGCTTCAACCTGATAAGCTCGAACCCAAATCGGAGAAATGTGTCTTCATAGGATATCCAAAGGAGACTATTGGATACACCTTCTATCACAGATCCGAAGGCAAGACTTTTGTTGCTAAGTTCGGAAACTTTCTGGAGAAGGAGTTTCTCTCGAAAGAAGTGAGTGGGAGGAAAGTAGAACTTGAGGAGGTAACTGTACCTGCTCCCTTATTGGAAAGTAGTGCATCACAGAAAACTATTTCTGTGACACCTACACCAATTAGTGAGGAAGCTAATGATAATGATCATGAAACTTCAGGACAAGATACTACTGAACCTCGTAGATCAACCAGAGTGAGATCCGCGCCAGAGTGGTACGGTAATCCTATTCTGGAAGTCATGCTACTAGATCATGATGAACCTATGAACTATGAAGAAGCGATGGTGAGCCCAGATTCCGCAAAATGGCTTGAAGCCATGAAATCTGAGATGGGATCCATGTATGAGAACAAAGTGTGGACTTTGGTTGACTTGCCCAATGATCGGCAAGCAATTGAGAATAAATGGATCTTCAAGAAGAAGACTGACGCCGACGGTAATATTACTGTCTACAAAGCTCGACTTGTCGCAAAAGGGTTTCGGCAAGTTCAAGGGATTGACTACGATGAGACCTTCTCACCCATAGCGATGCTTAAGTCTGTCCGAATCATGTTAGCAATTGCCGCATTTTATGATTATGAAATTTGGCAGATGGATGTCAAAACTGCATTCCTGAATGGATTTCTGGAAGAAGAGTTGTATATGATGCAACCAGAGGGTTTTGTCGATCCAAAGGGAGCTAACAAAGTGTGCAAGCTCCAGCGATCCATTTATGGACTGGTGCAAGCCTCTCGGAGTTGGAATAAACGCTTTGATAGTGTGATCAAAGCATTTGGTTTTATACAGACTTTCGGAGAAGCCTGTATTTACAAGAAAGTGAGTGGGAGCTCTGTAGCATTTCTGATATTATATGTGGATGACATATTACTGATTGGAAATGATATAGAATTTCTGGATAGCATAAAGGGATACTTGAATAAGAGTTTTTCAATGAAAGACCTCGGTGAAGCTGCTTACATATTAGGCATTAAGATCTATAGAGATATATCAAGACGCTTAATTGGACTTTCACAAAGCACATACCTTGACAAAGTTTTGAAGAAGTTCAAAATGGATCAAGCAAAGAAAGGGTTCTTGCCTGTGTTACAAGGTGTGAAGTTGAGTCAGACTCAATGCCCGACCACTGCAGAAGATAGAGAGAAAATGAAAGATGTTCCCTATGCTTCAGCCATAGGCTCTATCATGTATGCAATGCTGTGTACCAGACCTGATGTGTGCCTTGCTATAAGTCTAGCAGGGAGGTACCAAAGTAATCCAGGAGTGGATCACTGGACAGCGGTCAAGAACATCCTGAAGTACCTTAAAAGGACTAAGGATATGTTTCTCGTATATGGAGGTGACTGTTGGGGAACGTTGCAGAAAACAAAAATTTTCCTACGGTTTCACCAAGATCCATCTATGAGTTCATCTAGAAACGAGTGATTGGATTGCATCTACATACCTTTGTAGATCATGCGTGGAAGCGTTCAAAGAACGGGGATGAGGAAGGCGTACTCGACATGATCCAAATCACCGGAGATCCTAGCGCCAAACGGATGGCACCTCCGCGTTCAACACACATATGGTCAGCGTAACGTCTCCTTCTTCTTGATCCAGCAAGGGGGAAGGAGAGGTTGAGGAAGATGGCTCCAACAGCAGCACGACGGCGTGGTGGTGGTGGAGCTGCAGTACTCCGGTAGGGCTTCGCCAAGCACTATGGAGGAGGAGGATGTGTTGGAGAGGGAGAGGGAGGCACCAAAGGCGTGGTGTGAGAGGCCCTCCTTCCCCCGCTATATATAGGGAGCCCAGGGGGGCGCCGGCCCTAGGAGATCCAATCTCCTAGGGGGGGCGGCGGCCAAGGGAGGAATCCCTCCCCCCCAAGGCACCTAGGTGGTGCCTTCCCCCTTTGGGACTCTTCCCTTCCTTATCTCTAGGCGCATGGGCCTCTTGGGGCTGGTGCCCTTGGCCCATGTAGACCAAGGTGCACACCCCTACAGCCCATGTGGCCCCCCGGGGCAGGTGGCCCCACCCGGTGGACCCCCGGGACCCTTCCGGTGGTCCCTGTACAATACCGGTGACCCCGAAACTTGTCTCGATGGCCGAAATAGCACTTCCTATATATAATTCTTTACCTCCGGACCATTCCGGAACTCCTCGTGATGTCCGGGATCTCATCTGGGACTCCGAACAACATTCGGGTTACTGCATATACATATCCCTACAACCCTAGCGTCACCGAACCTTAAGTGTGTAGACCCTACGGGTTCGGGAGACATGCAGACATGACCGAGATCGCTCTACGGTCAATAACCAACAGCGGGATCTGGATACACATGTTGGCTCCCACATGCTCCTCGATGATCTCATCGGATGAACCACGATGTCGAGGATTCAAGCAACCCCGTATACAATTCCCTTTGTCAATCGGTATGTTACTTGCCCGAGATTCGATCGTCGGTATCCCAATACCTCGTTCAATCTCGTTACCGGCAAGTCACTTTACTCATACCGTAATGCATGATCCCGTGACCAGACACTTGGTCACTTTGATCTCATAATGATGATGTATTACCGAGTGGGCCCAGTGATACCTCTCCGTCATACGGAGTGACAAATCCCAGTCTTGATCTGTGTCAACCCAACAGACACTTTCGGAGATACCCGTAGTATACCTTTATAGTCACCCAGTTACGTTGTGAAGTTTGGTACACCCAAAGCACTCCTATGGTATCCGGGAGTTACACGATCTCATGGTCTAAGGAAAAGATACTTGACATTGGAAAAACTCTAGCAAACGAACTATACGATCTTATGCTATGTTTAGGATCGGGTCTTGTCCATCACATCATTCTCCTAATGATGCGATCTCGTTATCAATGACATCCAATGTCCATAGTCAGGAAACCATGACTATCTGTTGATCAATGAGCTAGTCAACTAGAGGCTTACTAGGGACATGTTGGTGTCTATTATTCACACATGTATTACGATTTCCGGATAACACAATTATAGCATGAATAAAGACAATTATCATGAACAAGGAAATATAATAATAATGCTTTTATTATTGCCTCTAGGGCATATTTCCAACAGTCTCCCACTTGCACTAGAGTCAATAATCTAGTTACATTGTGATGAATCTAACACCCATGGAATTCTGGTGTTGATCATGTTTTGCTCTAGGGAGAGGTTTAGTCAATGGATCTGCTACATTCAGGTCCGTATGTACTTTACAAATATCTATGTCTCCATCTTGAACATTTTCACGAATGGAGTTGAAGCGACGCTTGATGTGCCTGGTCTTCTTATGAAACCTGGGCTCCTTGGCAAGTGCAATAGCTCCAGTGTTGTCACAGAAGAGTTTGATTGGCCCCGACGCATTCGGTATGACTCCTAGGTCGGTGATGAACTCCTTCACCCAAATTGCTTCATGTGCTGCCTCTGAGGCTGCCATGTACTCCGCTTCACATGTAGATCCCGCCACGACGCTCTGCTTGCAACTGCACCAGCTTACTGCCCCACCATTCAAAATATACACGTATCCGGTTTGTGACTTTGAGTCATCCAGATCTGTGTCGAAGCTAGCATCGATGTAACCCTTTACGATGAGCTCTTCGTCACCTCCATAGACGAGAAACATTTCCTTAGTCCTTTTCAGGTACTTCAGGATATTCTTGACCGTTGTCCAGTGTTCCTTGCCGGGATTACTTTGGTACCTACCTACCAAA
Source organism: Triticum dicoccoides (assembly GCF_002162155.2). Lineage (NCBI taxonomy): Eukaryota > Viridiplantae > Streptophyta > Magnoliopsida > Poales > Poaceae > Triticum > Triticum dicoccoides. The sequence continues at coordinate 529,397,713 of NC_041390.1, read as the reverse complement.
CTTACGGCAAGGTTTACATCAGGTCTGGTACACAACATGGCATACATAATAGAACCTATGGCTGAGGCATAGGGGATGACACTCATCTCTTCTATATCTTCTGCCGTGGTCGGACATTGAGCTGAGCTCAATTTCACACCTTGCAACACAGGCAAGAACCCCTTCTTAGACTGATCCATATTGAACTTCTTCAATACCTTATCAAGGTATGTGCTTTGTGAAAGACCTATGAGGCGTCTTGATCTGTCTCTATAGATCTTGATGCCTAATATATAAGCAGCTTCTCCAAGGTCCTTCATTGAAAAACTCTTATTCAAGTAGGCCTTAATGCTGTCCAAAAGCTCTATATCATTTCCCATCAAAAGTATGTCATCTACATATAATATGAGAAATGCTACAGAGCTCCCACTCACTTTCTTGTAAACGCAGGCTTCTCCATAAGTCTGCGTAAACCCAAACGCTTTGATCATCTCATCAAAGCGAATGTTCCAACTCCGAGATGCTTGCACCAGCCCATAAATCGAGGGTTGGAGCTTGCACACCTTGTTAGCATTCTTAGGATCGACAAAACCTTTCGGCTGCATCATATACAATTCTTCCTTAAGGAAACCATTAAGGAATGCCGTTTTGACGTCCATTTGCCATATCTCATAATCATAGAATGCGGCAATTGCTAACATGATTCGGACGGACTTTAGCTTCGCTACCGGTGAGAAAGTATCATTGTAGTCAACCCCTTGAACTTGTCGATAACCCTTAGCGACAAGCCGGGCTTTATAGATGGTCACATTACCATCCGCGTCTGTCTTCTTCTTAAAGATCCATTTATTTTCTATGGCTCGCCGCTCAACGGGCAAGTCAGTCAAAGTCCATACTTCGTTTTCATACATGGATCCTATCTCGGATTTCATGGCTTCTAGCCATTTGTCGGAATCCGAGCCCGCCATCGCTTCTTCATAGTTCGAAGGTTCACCGTTGTCTAACAACATAATTTCCAAGAGAGGGTTGCCGTACCACTCTGGTGCGGAACATGTCCTTGTGGACCTTCGAATTTCAGTAGGAGCTTGATCAGAAGTATCTTGATCATCATCATTAACTTCCTCTCTAGTCGGTGCAGGCACCTCAGGAACATTTTCTTGAGCTGCGCCATTTTCCAGTTCAAGAGGTAATACTTCATCAAGTTCTACTTTCCTCCCACTTACTTCTTTCGAGAGAAACTCCTTCTCTAGAAAGGATCCATTCTTGGCAACAAAAATCTTGCCTTCGGATCTGAGGTAGAAGGTATACCCAATAGTTTCTTTAGGGTATCCTATGAAGACGCATTTTTCCGATTTGGGTTCGAGCTTTTCAGGTTGAAGTTTCTTGACATAAGCATCGCATCCCCAAACTTATAGAAACGATAGCTTAGGTTTCTTCCCAAACCATAATTCATACGGTGTCATCTCAACGGATTTCGACGGAGCCCTATTTAAAGTGAATGCGGCAGTCTCTAAACCATACCCCCAAAAAGATAGCGGTAAATCGGTAAGAGACATCATAGATCGCACCATATCTAATAGAGTGCGATTACGATGTTCGGACACACCATTACGCTGAGGTGTTCCAGGCGGCGTGAGCTGTGAAACTATTCCACATTTTCTTAAGTGTGTGCCAAACTCATGACTCAAGTATTCTCCTCCACGATCTGATCGCAGGAACTTGATTTTCCTGTCACGTTGATTCTCAACCTCACTCTGAAATTCCTTGAACTTTTCAAAGGTCTCAGACTTGTGTTTCATTAAGTAGACATACCCATATCTACTCAAGTCATCAGTGAGGGTGAGAACATAACGATAGCCACCGCGAGCCTCAACACTCATTGGACTGCACACATCAGTATGTATGATTTCCAATAAGTTGGTTGCTCGCTCCATTGTTCCTGAGAACGGAGTCTTGGTCATTTTACCCATGAGGCATGGTTCGCACGTGTCAAATGATTCGTAATCAAGAGACTCTAAAAGTCCATCAGCATGGAGCTTCTTCATGCGTTTGACACCTATGTGACCAAGGCGGCAGTGCCACAAGTATGTGGGACTATCATTATCAATCTTACATCTTTTGGTACTCACACTATGAACATGTGTAGCATTACGCTCGAGATTCATTAAGAATAAACCATTCACCATCGGAGCATGACCATAAAACATATCTCTCATATAAATAGAACAACCATTATTCTCGGATTTAAATGAGTAGCCATCTCGTATTAAACGAGATCCTGATACAATGTTCATGCTCAAACTTGGCACTAAATAACAGTTATTGAGGTTCAAAACTAATCCCGTAGGTAAATGTAGAGGTAGCGTGCCGACGGCGATCACATCGACCTTGGAACCATTCCCGACGCGCATCATCACCTCGTCCTTCGCCAGTCTCCGCTTATTCCGCAGCTCCTGCTTTGAGTTACAAATGTGAGCAACTGCACCGGTATCAAATACCCAGGAGCTACTACTAAAGGAAATATGCCCTAGAGGCAATAATAAAGTTATTATTTATTTCCTTATATCATGATAAATGTTTATTATTCATGCTAGAATTGTATTAACCGGAAACATAATACATGTGTGAATACATAGACAAACAGAGTGTCACTAGTATGCCTCTACTTGACTAGCTCGTTAATCAAAGATGGTTATGTTTCCTAACCATGAACAAAGTGTTGTTATTTGATTAACGAGGTCACATCATTAGTTGAATGATCTGATTGACCTGACCCATTCCATTAGCTTAGCACCTGATCGTTTAGTATGTTGCTATTGCTTTCTTCATGACTTATACATGTTCCTATGACTATGAGATTATGCAACTCCCGTTTGCCGGAGGAACACTTTGGGTGCTACCAAACGTCACAGCGTAACTGGGTGATTATAAAGGAGCATTACAGGTGTCTCCAAAGGTACATGTTGGGTTGGCGTATTTCGAGATTAGGATTTGTCACTCCGATTGTCGGAGAGGTATCTCTGGGCCCTCTCGGTAATGCACATCACATAAGCCTTGCAAGCATTACAACTAATATGTTAGTTGTGAGATGATGTATTACGGAACGAGTAAAGAGACTTGCCGGTAACGAGATTGAACTAGGTATTGGATACCGACGATCGAATCTCGGGCAAGTAACACACCGATGACAAAGGGAACAACGTATGTTGTTATGCGGTCTGACCGATAAAGATCTTCGTAGAATATGTAGGAGCCAATATGGGCATCCAGGTCCCGCTATTGGTTATTGACCGGAGATGTGTCTCAGTCATGTCTGCATTATTCTCGAACCGTAGGGTCCGCACGCTTAACGTTACGATGACAGTTATTATGAGTTTATGCATTTTGATGTACCGAAGTTAGTTCGGAGTCCCGGATGTGATCACGGACATGACGAGGAGTCTCGAAATGGTCGAGACATAAAGATTGATATATTCGAAGCCTATGTTTGGATATCGGAAGTGTTCCGGGTGAAATCGAGATTTTACCGGAGTACCGGGAGGTTACCGGAATCCCCCCGGGAGCTATATGGGCCTTAGTGGGCTTTAGTGGAAAGGAGAAAGGGGCAGCCCAAGGTGGGCCGCGTGCCTCCCCCCTCCCCTAGTCCTATTAGGACAAGGAGAGGTGGCCGGCCCCCCTCTCTCTCTCTCTTTTCCCCTCGGGGAATCCTATTCCAACTAGGATTGGGGGGGAGTCCTACTCCCGGTAGGAGTAGGACTCCTCCTGCGCCCTCCTCCTGGCCGGCCGCCCCCTCCCCCTTGGATCCTTTATATACGGGGGCGGGGGGGCACCTCTAGACACACAAGTTGATCCTTGAGATCGTTCCTTAGCCGTGTGCGGTGCCCCCTGCCACCATATTCCACCTCGATCATATTGTAGCGGTGCTTAGGCGAAGCCCTGCGATGGTAGAACATCAAGATCGTCACCACGCTGTCGTGCTGACGGAACTCCTCCCCGACGCTTTGCTGGATCGGAGCCCGGGGATCGTCATCGAGCTGTACGTGTGCTAAGAACTCGGAGGTGCCGGAGTAACGGTGCTTGGATCGGTCGGATCGGGAAGACGTACGACTACTTCCTCTACGTTGCGTCAACGCTTCCATTGTCGATCTACAAAGGGTACGTAGATCACACTCTCCTCTCGTTGCTATGCATCACCCTGATCTTGCGTGTGCGTAGGAAAATTTTGAAATTACTACGTTCCCCAACAGTGGCATCCGAGCCTAGGTTTTATGGTTTGATGTTATATGCACGAGTAGAACACAAGTGAGTTGTGGGCGATATAAGTCATACTGCCTACCAGCATGTCATACTTTGGTTCGGCGGTATTGTTGGACGAGACGACCCGGACCAACATTACGCGTACGCTTACGCGAGACCGGTTCTCCCGACGTGCTTTGCACATAGGTGGCTTGCGGGCGACTGTCTCTCCAACTTTAGTTGAACCGAGTGTGGCTACGCCCGGTCCTTGTGAAGGTTAAAACGGAGTCTATTTGACAAACTATCGTTGTGGTTTTGATGCGTAGGTGAGATTGGTTCTTACTTAAGCCCGTAGCAGCCACGTAAAACTTGCAACAACAAAGTAGAGGACGTCTAACTTGTTTTTGCAGGGCATGTTGTGATGTGATATGGCCAAGACATGATGCTAAATTTTATTGTATGAGATGATCATGTTTTGTAACCGAGTTATCAGCAACTGGCAGGAGCCATATGGTTGTCGCTTTATTGTATGCAATGCAATCGCGATGTAATGCTTTACTTTATTACTAAGCGGTAGTGATAGTCGTAGAAGCATAAGATTGGCGAGACGACAACGATGTTACGATGGAGATCAAGGTGTCGCGCCGGTGACGATGGTGATCATGACGGTGCTTCGGATATGGAGATCACAGGCACAAGATGATGATGGCCATATCATATCACTTATATTGATTGCATGTGATGTTTATCTTTTATGCATCTTATCTTGCTTTGATTGACGGTAGCATTATAAGATGATCTCTCACTAAATTATCAAGAAGTGTTCTCCCTGAGTATGCACCGTTGTGAAAGTTCTTCGTGCTGAGACACCACGTGATGATCGGGTGTGATAGGCTCTACGTTCAAATACAACGGGTGCAAAACAGTTGCACACACGGAATACTCAGGTTATACTTGACGAGCCAAGCATATACAGATATGGCCTCGGAACACGGAGACCGAAAGGTCGAGCGTGAATTATATAGTAGATATGATCAACATAGTGATGTTCACCAATGAAACGGCTCCATCTCACGTGATGATCGGACATGGTTTAGTTGATTTGGATCACGTGATCACTTAGAGGATTAGAGGGATGTCTATCTAAGTGGGAGTTCTTAAGTAATATGATTAATTGAACTTAAATTTATCATGAACTTAGTCCTGGTAGTATTTTGCAAATTATGTTATAGATCAACAGCTCGCGTTGTTGCTTCCCTATGTTTATTTTGATATGTTCCTAGAGAAAATTGTGTTGAAAGATGTTAGTAGCAATGATGCGGATTAGATCCGTGATCTGAGGTTTATCCTCATTGCTGCACAGAAGAATTATGTCCTTGATGCACCGCTAGGTGACGGACCTATTGCAGGAGCAGATGCAGACGTTATGAACGTTTGGCTAGCTCAATATGATGACTACTTGATAGTTTAGTGCACCATGCTTAATGGCTTAGAATCGGGACTTCAAAGACGTTTTGAACGTCATGGAGCATAGGAGATGTTCCAGGAGTTGAAGTTAATATTTCAAGCAAATACCCGAGTTGAGAGATATGAAAGTCTCCAACAAGTTCTATAGCTAAAAGATGGAGGAGAATCGCTCAACTAGTGAGCATGTGCCCAGATTGTCTGAGTACAACAATCGCTTGAATCAAGTGGGAGTTAATCTTCCAGATAAGATAGTGATTGACAGAATTCTCTAGTCACCATCACCAAGTTAGTAGAACTTCGTGATGAACTATGATATGCAAGGGATAACGGAAACGATTCCCAAGCTCTTCGTAATGCAGAAATTGACGAAGGTAGAAATCGAGAAAAACATCAAGTGTTGATGGTAGACAAGATCACTAGTTTCAAGAAAAGGGCAGAGGGAAGAAGGGGAACTTCAAGAAGAACAGCAAGCAAGTTGCTGCTCAAGTGAAAAAGCCCAAGTCTGGTCCTAAGCCTGAGACTAAGTGTTTCTACTTCAAAGGGACTGGTCACTGGAAGCGGAACTACCCCAAGTGATTGGCAGAAAAGAAGGATGGCAAAGTGAACATAAGTATATTTGATATACATGTTATTGATGTGTACTTTACTAGTGTTTATAGCAACCCCTCAGTATTTGATACTAGTTCAGTTGCTAAGATTAGTAACTCGAAACGGGAGTTGCAGAATAAACAGAGACTAGTTAAGGGTGAAGTGACGATGTGTGTTGGAAGTGGTTCCAAGATTGATATGATCATCATCGCACACTCCCTATACTTTCGGGATTAGTGTTGAACCTGAATAAGTGTTATTTGGTGTTTGCGTTAAGCATGAATATGATTTGATCATGTTTATTGTAATACGGTTATTCATTTAAGTAAGAGAATAAATTGTTGTTCTGTTTACATGAATAAAACCTTATATGGTTACACACCCAATGAAAATAGTTCGTTGGATCTCGATCATAGTGATACACATAATCATAATATTGAAACCAAAATATGCAAAGTTAATAATGATAGTGCAACTTATTTGTAGCACTGCCGTTTAGGTCATATTGGTGTAAAGCGCATGAAGAAACTCCATGCTGATGGGATTTTGGAATCACTTGATTATGAATCACTTGATGCTCGCGAACCATGCCTCATGGGCAAGATGACTAAGACTCCGTTCTCCGGAGCGAGCAACTAACTTATTGGAAATAATACATACTGATGTATGCGGTCCGATGAGTGTTAAGGCTCACGGCAAGTATCGTTATTTTCTGAACTTCACAGATGATTTGAGCAGATATGGGTATATCTACTTGATGAAACATAAGTCTGGAACATTTGAAAAGTTCAAAGAATTTCAGAGTGAAGTGGAAAATCATCGTGACAAGAAAATAAAGTTTCTACGATCTGATCGCGGAGACAAATATTTGAGTTACGAGTTTGGTCTTCAATTAAAACAATGTGGAATAGTTTCACAAACTCATGCCACATGGAACACCACAGCATAATGGTGTGTCTGAACGTCATAACCGTACTTTATTGGATATAGTGCAATCTATGATGTCTCTTACCGATCTACCACTATCGTTTTGGGGTTATGCATTAGAGACAGCTGCATTCACGTTAAATAGGGCACCATATAAGTCCGTTGAGACGACACAATCTGAACTGTGGTTTGGCAAGAAACCAAAGTTGTCGTTTCTTAAAGTTTGGGATTGCGATGCTTATGTGAAAAAGTTTCAACATGATAAGCTCGAACCCAAATTGGAGAAGTAAATCTTCATAGGATATCCAAATGAAACTATTGGATACACCTTCTATCACAGATCCGAAGGCAAGACTTTTGTTGCTAAATTCGGAAACTTTCTAGAGAAGGAGTTTCTCTCGAAAGAAGTGAGTGGGAGGAAAGTAAAAAACTTGATAAGGTAATTGTACCTTCTCCCTTATTGGAAAGTAGTTCATCACAGAAATCTGTTCCTGTGACTACTACACCAATTAGTGAGGAAGCTAATGATGATGATCATGTAACTTCAGATCAAGTTACTACCGAATCTCGCAGGTAAACCAGAGTGAGATCCGCACCAGAGTGGTACGGTAATCCTGTTCTGGAAGTCATGTTACTAGACCATGACGAACTTGCGAACTATGAGGAAGCGATGATGAGCCCAGATTCCGCAAAATGGCTTGAGGCCATGAAATCTGAGATGGGATCCATGTATGAGAACAAAGTATAGACTTTGGTTGACTTGCCCGATGATCGGCAAGCCATAGAAAATAAATGGATCTTCAAGAGGAAGACGGACGCTGATAGTAGTGTTACTATCTACAAAGCTAGAATTGCCGCAAAAGGTTTTCGACAAGTTCAAGGTGTTGACTACGATGAGATTTTCTCACTCGTATCTATGCTTAAGTCTGTCCGAATCATGTTAGCAATTGCCGCATTTTATGAAATCTGGCAAATGGATAAACAAAACTGCATTCCTTAATGGATTTACTAAAGAAGAGTTGTATACGATGCAACTAGAAGGTTTTGTCGATCCTAAAGGTGTTAACTAAATATGCAAGCTCCAGCGATCCATCTATGGACTAGTGCAAGAATCTCGGAGTTGGAATATACGCTTTGATAAGTTGATCAAAGCATATAGTTTAATACAGACTTGCGGTGAAGCCTGTATTTACAAGAAAGTGAGTGGGAGCACTACATCATTTCTGATAAGTATATGTGTATGACATATTGTTGATCGGAAATAATGTAGAATTATTCTGCAAAGCATAAAGGAGTGTTTGAAAGGAGTTTTTCAAAGAAAGACTTCGGTAAAGTTGCTTACATATTGAGCTTCAAGATCTATAGAGATAGATCAAGACGCTTGATAAGTTTTTTTCAATGAGTACATACCTTGACAAGATTTTGAAGTAGTTCAAAACGGAGCAGTCAAAGAAAGAGTTCTTGCCTGTATTACAAGGTGTGAAGTTGAGTAAGACACAAAGCCCGACCACGGCAGAAGATAGAAAGAGAATGAAAGTCATTCCCTATGCCTTGGCCATAGGTTCTATAAAGTATGTCATGCTGTGTACCAGATCTATTGTATACCCTGCACTGATTTGGCAAGGGAGCACAATAGTGATCTAGGAGTAGATCACTGGACAACGGTCAAAATTATCCTTAGTGGAATAAGGAAATATTTCTCAATTATGGAGGTGACAAAAAGGTTTGTCGTAAAAAGTTACGTCGATGCAAGTTTTGACACAGATCTGGATGACTCTAAGTCTCGATCTAGATACATATTGAAAGTGGGAGCAATAAGCTAGAGTAGCTCCGTGCAGAGCATTGTTGACATAGAAATTCGCAAAATACTTACGGCTCTGAATGTGGCAGACCCGTTGACTAAAATTATCTCACAAGCAAAACATGATCACACCTTAGTACTCTTTGGGTGTTAATCACATAGCGATGTGAACTAGATTACTGACTCTAGTAAACCCTTTTGGGTGTTGATCACATATCGATGTGAACTATGGGTGTTAATCACATGGTGATGTGAACTATTGCTGTTAAATCACATGGCGATGTGAACTAGATTATTGACTCTAGTGCAAGTGGGAGACTGAAGGAAATATGCCCTAGAGGCAATAATAAAGTTATTATTTATTTCCTTATATCATGATAAATGTTTATTATTCATGCTAGAATTGTATTAACCGGAAACATAATACATGTGTGAATACATAGACAAACAGAGTGTCACTAGTATGCCTCTACTTGACTAGCTCGTTAATCAAAGATGGTTATGTTTCCTAACCATGAACAAAGTGTTGTTATTTGATTAACGAGGTCACATCATTAGTTGAATGATCTGATTGACATGACCCATTCCATTAGCTTAGCACCCGATCGTTTAGTATGTTGCTATTGCTTTCTTCATGACTTATACATGTTCCTATGACTATGAGATTATGCAACTCCCGTTTACCGGAGGAACACTTTGGGTGCTACCAAACGTCACAACGTAACTGGGTGATTATAAAGGAGCATTACAGGTGTCTCCAAAGGTACATGTTGGGTTGGCGTATTTCGAGATTAGGATTTGTCACTCCGATTGTCGGAGAGGTATCTCTGGGCCCTCTCGGTAATGCACATCACATAAGCCTTGCAAGCATTACAACTAATATGTTAGTTGTGAGATAATGTATTACGGAACGAGTAAAGAGACTTGCCGGTAACGAGATTGAACTAGGTATTGGATACCGACGATCGAATCTCGGGCAAGTAACATACCGATGACAAAGGGAACAACGTATGTTGTTATGCGGTCTGACCGATAAAGATCTTCGTAGAATATGTAGGAGCCAATATGGGCATCCAGGTCCCGCTATTGGTTATTGACCGGAGATGTGTCTCAGTCATGTCTGCATTGTTCTCGAACCGTAGGGTCCGCACGCTTAACGTTACGATGACAGTTATTATGAGTTTATGCATTTTGATGTACCGAAGTTAGTTCGGACTCCCGGATGTGATCACGGACATGACGAGGAGTCTCGAAATGGTCGAGACATAAAAATTGATATATTGGAAGCCTATGTTTGGATATCGGAAGTGTTCCGGGTGAAATCGAGATTTTACCGGAGTACTGGGAGGTTACCGGAATCCCCCCCCGGGAGCTATATGGGCCTTAGTGGGCTTTAGTGGAAAGGAGAAAGGGGCAGCCCAAGGTGGGCCGCGCGCCTCCCCCCTCCCCTAGTCCTATTAGGACAAGGAGAGGTGGCCGCCCCCCCCTCTCTCTTTCCCCCTCGGGGAATCCTATTCCAACTAGGATTGGGGGGAGTCCTACTCCCGGTAGGAGTAGGACTCCTCCTGCGCCCTCCTCCTGGCCGGCCGCCCCCTCCCCCTTGGATCCTTTATATACGGGGGCAGGGGGGCACCTCTAGACACACAAGTTGATCCTTGAGATCGTTCCTTAGCCGTGTGTGGTGCCCCCCTGCCACCATATTCCACCCCGATCATATTGTAGCGGTGCTTAGGCGAAGCCCTGCGACGGTAGAACATCAAGATCGTCACCACGCCGTCGTGCTGACGGAACTCCTCCCCGACGCTTTGCTGGATCGGAGCCCGGGGATCGTCATCGAGCTGTACGTGTGCTAAGAACTCGGAGGTGCAGGAGTAACGGTGCTTGGATCGGTCAGATCGGGAAGACGTACGACTACTTCCTCTATGTTGCGTCAACGCTTCCGTTGTCGATCTACAAAGGGTACGTAGATCACACTCTCCTCTCGTTGCTATGCATCACCATGATCTTGCGTGTGCGTAGGAAAATTTTGAAATTACTACGTTCCCCAACAACTACGAGTACTGGTAAGGTACACATCAATTACATGTATATCACATATACCTTTCGTTTTGCCGGCCTTCTTGTCCGCTAAGTATTTGGGGCAGTTCCGCTTCCAGTGACCACTTTCCTTGCAATAAAAGCACTCAGTCTCGGGCTTGGGTCCATTCTTTGGCTTCTTGCCGGCATCTTGCTTGTCGGGCGCGGCAATTCCCTTGCCGTCTTTCTTGAAGGTTTTCTTACCCTTGCCTTTCTTGAACTTAGTGGTTTTATTCACCATCAACACTTGATGTTCCTTTTTGACTTCTACCTCTGCTGATTTCAGCATTGCAAATACGTCAGGAATGGTCTTTTCCATCCCCTGCATATTGAAGTTCATCACAAAGCTCTTTTAGCTCGGTGGAAGCGAAGGATTCTGTCAATGACCGCGTCATCCGGGAGATTAACTCCCAGCTGAGTCAAGCGGTTATGTAACCCAGACATAGTGAGTATGTGCTCACTGACAGAACTGTTTTCCTCCATCTTACAGCTGAAGAACTTGTCAGAGACTTGATATCTCTCGACCCGGGCATGAGCTTGGAAAACCATTTTCAGCTCTTCGAACATCTCATATGCTCCGTGTCTCTCAAAACGCTTTTGGAGCCCCGGCTCTAAGATGTAAAGCATGCCGCACTGAACGAGGGAGTAGTCATCGGTACGTGCCTGCCAAGCGTTCATAACGTCTTGTTCTGCAGGGAGAACATGTGCGTCACCCAGCGGTGCTTGTAGGACATAATCTTTCTTGGCAGCTATGAGGATGATCCTCAGGTTCCGGACCCAGTCCGTGTAGTTGCTGCCATCGTCTTTCAGCTTGGTTTTCTCTAGGAACGCGTTGAAGTTGAGGACTACGTTAGCCATTTGATCTACAAGACATATTGTAAATATTTTTAGACTAAGTTCATCTAATCAAATTATTCAATGAACTCCCACTTAGATAGACATCCCTCCTGTAATCTAAGTATAACATGATCCGAGTTAACTAGGCCGTGTCCGATCATCACGTGAGACGGACTAGTCAACATCGGTGAACATCTTCATGTTGATCGTATCTTCTATACGAATCATGCTCGACCTTTCGGTCTTCTGTGTTCCGAGGTCATGTCTGTACATGCTAGGCTCGTCAAGTCAACCTAAGTGTTTGCATGTGTAAATCTGTCTTACACCCGTTGTATGTGAACGTTGGAATCTATCACACCCGATCATCACGTGGTGCTTCGAAACAACGAACTATCGCAACGGTGCACAGTTAGGGGGAACACTTTCTTGAAATTATTATGAGGGATCATCTTATTTACTACCGTCGTTCTAAGCAAACAAGATGCAAAAACATGATAAACATCACATGCAATCAAATAATAATAGTGACATGATATGGCCAATATCACATAGCTCCTTTGATCTCCATCTTGGGGCTCCATGATCATTTTGTCACCGGCATGACACCATGATCTCCATCATCATGATCTCCATCATCGTGTCTCCAAGAAGTTGCTCGCCAACTATTACTTCTACTACTATGGCTAACACGTTTAGCAATAAAGTAAAGTAATTTACATGGCGTTTCTCAATGACACGCAGGTCATACAAAAATAAAGACAACTCCTATGGCTCCTGCCGGTTGTCATACTCATCGACATGCAAGTCGTGATTCCTATTACAATAGCACGAACATCTCATACATCACATATATATCATTCATCATTGATCACAACTTTGGCCATATCATATCACAAAGCACTTGCTGCAAACAAGTTAGACGTCCTCTAATTGTTGTTGCAAGTTTTACGTGGCTGCAAAAGGGTTCTAGCAAGAACGTTTTCTTACCTACGTGAAAGCCACAACGTGATTTGTCAACTTCTATTTACCCTTCATAAGGACCCTTTTCATTCTAATCCGCTCCAACTAAAGTGGGGGAGACAAACACCCGCCAGCCACCTTATGCAACTAGTGCATGTTAGTCGGTGGAACCGGTCTCACGTAAGCGTACGTGTAAGGTTGGTCCGGGCCGCTTCATCCCAAAATACCGTTGAAGCAAGATAAGACTAGTAGCGGCAAGAAAGTTGACAACATCAATGCCCACAACAAATTGTGTTCTACTCGTGCAAGAGAACTACGCATAGACCTAGCTCTGATACCACTGTTGGGGAACGTTGCAGAAAACAAAAAATTTCCTACGGTTTCACCAAGATCCATCTATGAGTTCATCTAGCAACGAGTGATTGGATTGCATCTACATACCTTTATAGATCACGCGCGGAAGCGTTCAAAGAACGGGGATGAGGAAGGCGTACTCGACGTGATCCAAATCACCGGAGATCCTAGCGCCGAACGGACGGCACCTCCGCGTTCAACACACGTACGGTCAGCGTAACGTCTCCTTCTTCTTGATCCAGCAAGGGGGAAGGAGAGGTTGAGGAAGATGGCTCCAACAGCAGCACGACGGCGTGGTGGTGGTGGAGCTGCAGTACTTCGGCAGGGCTTCGCCAAGCACTATGGAGGAGGAGGATGTGTTGGAGAGGGAGAGGGAGGCACCAAAGGCGTGGTGTGAGAGGCCCTCCTTCCCCCACTATATATAGGGAGCCCAGGGGGGGCGCCGGCCCTAGGAGATCCAATCTCCTGGGGGGCGGCGGCCAAGGGAGGAATCCCTCCCCCCCAAGGCACCTAGGTGGTGCCTTCCCCCTTTGGGACTCTTCCCTTCCTTATCTCTAGGCGCATGGGCCTCTTGGGGCTGGTGCCCTTGGCCCATGTAGGCCAAGGCGCACACCCCTACAGCCCATGTGCCCCCCCGGGGCAGGTGGCCCCACCCGGTGGACCCCCTGGACCCTTCCGGTGGTCCCGGTACAATACCGGTGACCCCGAAACTTGTCCCGATGGCCGAAATAGCACTTCCTATATATAATTCTTTACCTCCGGACCATTCCAGAACTCCTCGTGACGTCTGGGATCTCATCCGGGACTCCGAACAACATTCGGGTTACTGCATATACATATCCCTACAACCCTAGCGTCACCGAACCTTAAGTGTGTAGACCCTACGGGTTCGGGAGACATGCAGACATGACCGAGATCGCTCTCCGGTCAATAACCAATAGCGGGATCTGGATACACATGTTGGCTCCCACATGCTCCTCGATGATCTCATCGGATGAACCACGATGTCGAGGATTCAAGCAACCCCGTATACAATTCCCTTTGTCAATCGATATGTTACTTGCCCGAGATTCGATCGTCGGTATCCCAATACCTAGTTCAATCTCGTTACCGGCAAGTCACTTTACTCGTACCGTAATGCATGATCCCGTGACTAGACACTTGGTCACTTTGAGCTCATAATGATGATGTATTACCGAGTGGGCCCAGTGATACCTCTCCGTCATACGGAGTGACAAATCCCAGTCTTGATCCATGTCAACCCAACAGACACTTTCGGAGATACCCGTAGTATACCTTTATAGTCACCCAGTTACGTTGTGACGTTTGGTACACCCAAAGCACTCCTACGGTATCCGGGAGTTACACGATCTCATGGTCTAAGGAAAAGATACTTGACATTGGAAAAACTCTAGCAAACGAACTATACGATCTTATGCTATGTTTAGGATTGGGTCTTGTCCATCACATCATTCTCCTAATGATGCGATCTCGTTATCAATGACATCCAATGTCCATAGTCAGGAAACCATGACTATCTGTTGATCAACGAGCTAGTCAACTAGAGGCTTACTAGGGACATGTTGGTGTCTATTATTCACACATGTATTACGATTTCCGGATAACACAATTATAGCATGAATAAAGACAATTATCATGAACAAGGAAATATAATAATAATGCTTTTATTATTGCCTCTAGGGCATATTTCCAACAGTGACAAAGAGCTCATCGTAAACGGTTACGTTGATGCAAGCTTTGACACTGATCCGGACGATTCTAAATCGCAAACCGGATACGTGTTTACATTAAACGGTGGAGCTGTCAGTTGGTGCAGTTCTAAACAAAGCGTCGTGGCGGGATCTACATGTGAAGCAGAGTACATAGCTGCTTCGGAAGCAACAAACGAAGGAGTCTGGATGAAGGAGTTCATATCCGATCTAGGTGTCATACCTAGTGCATCGGGTCCAATGAAAATCTTTTGTGACAATACTGGTGCAATTGCCTTGGCAAAGGAATCCAGATTTCACAAAAGAACCAAGCACATCAAAAGACGCTTCAATTCCATCCGGGATCTAGTCCAGGTGGGAGACATAGAGATTTGCAAGATACATACGGATCTGAATGTAGCAGACCCGTTGACTAAGCCTCTTCCACGAGCAAAACATGATCAGCACCAAGGCTCCATGGGTGTTAGAATCATTACAGTATAATCTAGATTATTGACTCTAGTGCAAGTGGGAGACTGAAGGAAATATGCCCTAGAGGCAATAATAAAGTTATTATTTATTTCCTTATATCATGATAAAAGGTTATTATTCATGCTAGAATTGTATTAACCGGAAACATAATACGTGTGTGAATACATAAACAAACACAGTGTCACTAGTATGCCTCTACTTGACTAGCTCATTAATCAAAGATGGTTATGTTTTCTAACCATGGACAAATAGTTGTCATTTGATTAACGGGATCACATCATTAGTTGAATGATCTGATTGACATGACCCATTCCATTAGCTTAGCACCCGATCGTTTAGTATGTTGCTATTGCTTTCTTCATGACTTATACATGTTCCTATGACTATGAGATTATGCAACTCCCATTTGCCAGAGGAACACTTTGTGTGCTACCAAATGTCACAACATAACTGGGTGATTATAAAGGAGCTCTACAGGTGTCTCCAAAGGTACATGTTGGGTTGGCGTATTTCGAGATTAGGATTTGTCACTCCGATTGTCGGAGAGGTATCTCTGGGCCCTCTCGGTAATGCACATCACTGAAGCCTTGCAAGCATTGCAACTAATGAGTTAGTTGCGGGATGATGTATTACAGAACGAGTAAAGAGACTTACCGGTAACGAGATTGAACTAGGTATGGGATACCGACGATCGAATCCCGGGCAAGTAACATACCGATGACAAAGGGAACAACGTATGTTGTTATGCGGTCTGACCGATAAAAGATCTTCGTAGAATATGTAGGAGCCAATATGAGCATCCAGGTTCCGCTATTGGTTATTGACCGGAGACATGTCTCGGTCATGTCTACATTGTTCTCGAACCCGTAGGGTCCGCACGCTTAAGGTTACGATGACAGTTATATTATGAGTTTATGCATTCTGATGTACCGAAGTTTGTTCGGAGTCCCGGATGTGATCACGGACATGACGAGGAGTCTCGAAATGGTCGAGACATAAAGATTGATATATTGGAAGCCTATGTTTGGATATCGGAAGTGTTCCGGGTGAAATCGGGATTTTATCGGAGTACCGGGAGGTTACCGGAACCCCCCGGGAGGTATATGGGCCTTAGTGGGCCTTAGTGGAAGAGAGGAGAGGTGGCCAGAGATGGGCCGCGCGCCCCTCCCCCCTTGATCCGAATAGGACAAGGAGAGGGGCCGGCCCCCCTTCCTCCTCTCTCTCTCCTCTTGTCCCCCTCCGCGAATCCTATTCCAACTAGGAAAGGGGGGAGTCCTACTCCCAGAGGGAGTAGGACTCCTCCTGGCGCGCCTCCTCTTGGCCGGCCGGCCCCCCCTTTGAGCCTTTATATACGGAGGCAAGGGGCACCCCTAGAGACACAAGTTGATCCACGTGATCATATTCTTAGCCGTGTGCGGTGCCCCCTTCCACCAGAGTCCTCGATAATATTGTAGCGGTGCTTAGGCAAAGCCCTGCGACGGTAGTACATCAAGATCGTCACCACGCCGTCGTGTTGACGGAACTCTTCCCCGACACTTTACTGGATCAGAGTCCGGGGATCGTCATCGAGCTGAACGTGTGCTAGAACTCGGAGGTACTGTAGTTTCGGTGCTTGATCGGTCGGGCCGTGGAGACATACGACTACATCAACCAAGTTAACGCTTCCGTTGTCGATCTACAAGGGTACGTAGATCACACTCTCCCCCTCTCGTTGCTATGCATCACCATGATCTTGCGTGTGCGTAGGATTTTTTTTGAAATTACTACGAAACCCAACATCTCCGGCCTCCAACGATCCACAAGTGCGGTCAGCGCCGCGTGGTTCACTGGCGGAGCGCGTCGCTTAAACTGCAACACAAATGGGAGAAGACCCAATCTCCGAATGTAAGGCTCGTACCGCGGGTCGTAAGTAAAGTCATCAGCGGAATGACCCCTCATGCGCATAGCAACTACAAGCTGCAAATAAATTGATGTTTTAATCAATACAAGAACACAAATGAGAAACAACGAAAATTGATAAGTCTTGCTTCTTACCTCTCCGTTCTCAATGGCACGAGCACGATGCTCCTTATCCCACTCATCGATTAATCCGTCATACCAAGGTCCATCATCATCCTCCATCCTACAAAACAAATCACAAACATCTATGAATACATGAACAATATCAAACAATACAATTTCCTTCTCCAAGTCATGCATTCTTTTTTCCATATGACCACATCATTCTTCTCAAATATACACACATCATCTTTCAATCAAATAAAATTCTCAAACAATATGGTGTGACATAACCATATGCACAATTTCATCATATGCAACATCTCTCTCTCCCTTAAAACACTCCTATTCAAAACATATGCAAATACATAACATCTAATTTATACAACTCAACAATAGGATAATCTACATATGAACCAAACAATTTCAAATTGCATACATATTCAACAACACATCATCTACTATCTACAAATCAAGTATACCATCTAACAACTACACAAAATATACAAAAACAAAAACAACAAGTACTCATCTAACATCTCCCAATGATGAATAATGCAACCAAAAAGAGATGTTCTAATCAAAACAAATTGAAGGGAATGGGGGAGAATACCTCAAGGACGCTTGGGGGCCTCAGATCCACAAATTTGGATGGAGGATGGAGTAGATTAAGGGAGGATTTGGTGTGAGGGAGAAGAGGGGCGAGAGAAAACTGCCTCTGTTTCTTGCCTTCGGCCGCCGCCATGGAGAGGTTGGGGATGGGTGGGCTGGGCCCGCGCGTGGTGTTATCCACTTACCAGGGCCAGACGCCAGGGTCCTTGGCGTCTGGCCCCTTTGCCACGTCAGCAGGTCAACGGGCAGGCGGGCAGTGCGGGCCAGGGGCCAGACGCCATGGTGCCCGGCGTCTGGTTCGCAACCCAGACGCCAGGGATGTTGGCGTCTCCCAAAGATGTCAAAATTGATTTTTTTTTGAAACGAGGTCAAATCAGGATTTTGTTAGCCTTTTAGGTCATAACAGTAATTTTGTCCCCGCGGGGGCGGTTGGCGCCGACCTCGCTACAGCGGGAGGTGCTCAACGCGCGGTGGGAAGTGGTCGGACGAGCAGGGAACAAGTGACGTGGGATATGAATCGAGTGGGGATCGAGTCGTTCGGTGGATTTTCAAAAAAAAAACTCCGGTGTCCCAAATACATTAGTTGAAGGTATAAATAAATAATACTACAAATTTATACCTTTCATAAGAAAATACAAACCTAAACTGTTTTTTTCAAATACGCGAAGCATCAATGAAATGAATCTTCCTCGAACGGGGCAGGCCAGAGCCGGGATGGGGAGGTGCCGTACGGGGTATCACGCACGCAATACAAGGCGCGACCATTTCCATACCGACATGGCAAAGACTGACACGCAGGGCCCCACTCATCAGCCCCCGTCGACTACCCCTCACGTGAGCGTCGGCGCGCCTGCTCCCGGCCCTGCGTTACGCAGTCACGCAAAAGCGACGCGGGAGCGCGGCAGCCGTCCCCATCCGCCCGGGTCAATAGCGACGCGCGCACGCTCCTCGCGCACCCAGCACCGCCGCGCACGCCACCGACGACTGGGCCCCGCCCCGCCCCGGCCCGAGGGACGCCAGAAGGCACGAGGCGCAGCCAGCGCCCACCCAGCAGCACCACAGTAACCGAAGCAGTCGAGTAGGCGGGCGCCAGCAGCGGCAGCAGCACGGGGAGGAGGGAGGGAGTAGGAGTAGGCGGAAAAAGGAGGCGTAAGCGCGAGGGGGACGGAGGCGGAGAGAGGGACGCGCGGATCAAACGCCCGCCCGCCCGCCCGCGCGCACCACCGGCAGCTCGAGCCCTCGGTTCCTCCGCCCCGCCGCGCCGGAGGAGGAGGTGGTGGTGGAGGAGGGGCGCGCGGCTGGCGGCCTCCCTCCCGATCCGGATCGAGCGGGCGCTCTCCGGAGCGGCGGATCTCCCCCTCCCGCGGCGAGGTACGGCACGGATCGACTCCGCTTCCCCCGGGTTCCGGTTTTCCGTTTTGTTCGCGCGTCGGGTTCGGGCGATCGGATCTAGCTGCGGGTGCCTGCGTGATTCCCGAGGCGGTTGCGGGTGCCGGTGCCGGTGCCCGCACTGGATCTCGCGGCGGGAGCATTTATTGTGTGTGGGTTAGGCGATCGCCTTCCCTTTCCGGAACCACCGTTTTCTGGGCTTGTTTCCATGGCTTCTGCATCTACTCGTTGCGGATAATTTGGCCACGAGTTCGATGTTTTCCAGTAAAACTCTCTGAATTCAGTTCTAACCTGTATTTGTGTGTCTCTCACGAAAATAAACGGATAATCTGTGTTGGTTTGTGGCAGAGTGGAGGCTCCAGTGGCTGTACATATAGTTTCAGATCAGCGATCATCAGTTCTAGAATAGGCTGACCCCTGATCATTTAGGCTGCATTTGCGGAGAATGTCAGGTATGCACTGTTGTTGGTTGTTCTGTAGGTATGTGGGTTTAACGGATACAATGCAGCTAATGTTATGTATGTTATGATGTGCTGTTTCAGAGAGCAATATCGATGGCATAGAGATATCTGTCAGTAATGACGAGAGGAGGGACAGAGCGGATGCCGAGAACTCAGAGGATGAGCCAAAGCACAGGAGGATGCGATCGCTGAGGAAGAAGGCGCTGCATGCTTCAACCAAGCTGACACATTCGCTGAAGAAGAGGGGGAAGAGGAAAGTGGACTGCAGAGTGCCGAGAATACCGATAGAGGATGTCAGGGATGCTGGTGAAGAACAGGCGGTCAGCTCGTTCCGTGAGGTTTTGTTTGCCAGGAACCTTTTGCCTGAAAGGCATGATGATTACCATATGATGCTTAGGTTAGTATGGATGAAACTTTGCTTCGTATTGGTGTTTTCAGCTGTCAAATACCAGTTGGTGATTCTTCATTCTGGTATATCTGGTATGCAGATTTTTGAAAGCTAGAAAGTTCGACGTTGAAAAGGCAGCACAAATGTGGGATGAGATGCTCCAGTGGAGGAATGAATTTGGGACAGACGCAATTTTGGAAGTAAGAACACTGTCTATTCTCAGGACTGATTTGAAAATATAAGAAACACTGTACAGATTTAGATGCATTTGATGTGATTTGAAAGATTGCCTGCCGTATAATTTGCCTTACAGTGTTGTGCATACTGATGACAGCTAACTTTTATCATTGAAGGATTTTGAATTTCATGAGCTAGAGGAGGTACTGCAATATTATCCCCAGGGTTATCATGGGGTTGACAAGGATGGAAGGCCTGTCTATATCGAGTTGCTTGGAAAAGTAGAACCCAATAAACTTGTGCAAACCACAACAGTGGAACGATATATCAAGTACCATGTGCAAGAGTTTGAGAGAGCATTCCGTGAGAAGTTTCCTGCCTGCTCAATTGCTGCTCAAAAGCATATAGATACAACAACCACAATATTGGATGTCCATGGCGTGGTATGTTCATTGTCCTTTTCCTAAATATGGTTTCTCCGCGCCAGCAATTTTTGTTTTGACTCTAAAAATGTAAGAAAAATAGCAAAAGGAAGTGTTGTCTTTGCAGTAACATTTTTCCGAAACTACCTTCTGTAGATAAAATCTTCCATTGAATTATTTGTTAGGCTTAAAATATGTACTTTGTGGGGCTGCACTGTAGTTATCAGAAGTCAGAAACATTGTTTTCCTGTCACAAAGACATCTTCTCATAAGATAATATGCTACGATACAACTGGAAATTTTTGCAGAAGTTATAACTCTTACACTCTTAGCCTCTCAGGGTACCCGTTTTAACAAAAATGTGACTATTGGGATTTGTGAAGATGTACAAGCTTGCATATAGAAAAATTTCAGAAACTTCTTTAAAAACATCTTATTGACCACATCAGCTAGGATGCTTGGTGGCACAATAGTCCTTGGAAGTTAGAGAGAAACAGCAGTAACATAAGGCTTTTCTTGAATGCTGCTGGTTGAGCTCCTACTCTGTCCAGATAAAATACAATGGATTTGATTCCAATACTTTTTCTCGAACACGCATCTAAATGTGTCATTTTGTATTAGAAGGGAATGTCTACAGCCTGGCAGAAAACAAAACCGAGAAAAACAAAAGAAAGGGAAGCAAAGCTGCAAAAAACCTAGGCAAGCAAAAGAAAGGCAAAAGCGCAACAGCTATATCGGCAAGCTGTACAGCTGGCTGCTAAGGCCCCTCGCAATGCTCCACCTTGTACAGGTGCTAAGCCTTCCACATAGGCAAAAAATCTGATGTGGCGAGTTATTTAAGAAGAGAGAGAGATGAGTGTGGTGACCCCAGGAAGAAACGATGCTAAGCGCGTGAACCTAGGCAAAACATTTAAAGGAAGGAAGCCCACCAATACATGAAGAGCTTTAGTTGCTAAATCATTAAATCAAGCAAGCTTAGCAACCATAAGCTAAGCACCTATGCATTGGGGAGTATAGTTGCTAAGCTATTTAATGTGCTTAGCACCTCATCTAAGCACCCATGCATTGGCAGCAGCCTAAGTCTGGTGGCCTGGGTGTGTCTTAGTGCCTTGGCTCCTTCCAACATCCACAACTTCGCTTCAGTTATAATCACATTGAGCAGACCAGCATTGCACCTTCAACCACGCAGTCATCACACAGCTGCCAGAGTTGCCACATGGTTAGACTGTTGAGCGATCTGGCCCCTTTCCTCTTGGCAACGACGACCCGTTCAGCTACAGATGGCAATCAGTCGTAGAAGCTCTCATCTTGTATCGGGGTGGTGACCTCCTGTTTGATTCTAATATTTAGGTTGCATCTTAAAGGTCTGGGTAGAGCTGTAGTGTAGAGGTTCAATTCCTCAAAACTATTGGTATTGCTAGAATTGCGTTGGTCGGCTGCTATTGCAATCCAACTATATGCATTTATGAATGTGGGAGTTTTTTTTCTAACATTTTTTCTTTCAAACTGTATCTTTGATTGATTGTAGGATAATTTTGTTATCTGATCTTTGAGTGCCGTTTAACATCTTTGTGCTATCTGCAAAATAGTTAAAAAT
The DNA here is from genome assembly GCF_002162155.2 of Triticum dicoccoides. Classification (NCBI taxonomy): domain Eukaryota; kingdom Viridiplantae; phylum Streptophyta; class Magnoliopsida; order Poales; family Poaceae; genus Triticum; species Triticum dicoccoides. Next base: position 529,375,243 of record NC_041390.1, on the reverse strand, counting down.
GATGTTTGTATCTGTTCCATGTGATGTAGGGCTGGAAGAACTTTGGTAAGATTGCAAGGGATTTAGTGCGCTGTATGCAGAAAATAGATGGTGACTATTATCCTGAGGCAAGTCTTAGTGATAAAATATAGGCATGTGTTTCCCAGTGTTCTGATACCATTCATGTGCTAAATTATGCAGACACTACATCAAATGTTCATTGTAAATGCTGGAGCTGGTTTCAAACTGATCTGGAGCACTATAAAGGGACTTCTTGACCCCAAAACATCATCAAAAATTCATGTATGAAGTCTTGCAAGCATTCCAAGTTCATTTTCCACATTCTGATGTTTCGGTTGCTTCATGCATATAATCTTCAATAACAGGTTCTAGGAGCAAAATACCAGAGCAGGCTTCTTGGAGCTATTGACGCAAGGTTGGTGACGGTAATCTTCTATGTTGTTAGGGTCCTTTAGTGTAAGATTGGTTTTTGTGCTTGTTGTACAAGGCTTACCAGAATATATCTGCAGCCAATTACCAGAGTTTTTTGGTGGTTTGTGCACATGCTCTAACCAGGGAGGATGCCTGAGGTCCAACAAAGGCCCTTGGAGTGACCCTTTAATTATGAAGGTAGTCTTTTTACTGAATCTGCTGTTGCTCTCTTACTGTATCATACTTATGGTACAACAGGATATTCAACTTGTCTGCTACAGCTGATTATGTACTTATTTCTTATTTCAGATAGTACATAGCATGGAATCATCTGCATTAAGGGATATCGCGCAAGTATCTGATATAGAAGAAACAATTACAGGCTCTGTAAGATTGCGTGCGCTCAAGGCAAGATTACGAAATATCCAATCTGTGAGCTCTCATTTGTTCAATGAGTCAATCTCTTTTCAGTTTTAACGTTTTATGCACTGTCCCTGCTTCTTTCAGTTACCAGAAAGAATTAGTGATACATCAAATGCTGAATCAGGTTCAGATGTTGATGATCTTGGATCCCCTGTAGCCCCTGAAGATGTTGAATATCATAGTTTGGCTCCAGTCCGTGAGGAAGTAAATTATTGTTCTCTCAATTCTGCCATTATATTAATAACTTCCATTCATGTTATCACTTGCCAACTAGTAGCTCCTATATTCAGATGAACAAAAGGAAATAACAGATATTTCTTTTTGGTCCCGACATGCCTAAATGTTAGGTTGTTGTTCCCTCGGAGAAAAATAAGTTAGGCTGTTGCTAGATCTAGAGCGCCTTATCCTCACCATGGCATTTCTTAACAAACTTCGTCTCCTGTCTTTGTCATGTAGGCCAGGGAATCAGGATCAACAATATACGGCTGTTCAGACGATCGACCTCTTTCAGTGGATAAAGCTGTTGAGTCCAATAAAAGATATAACCTTACTGGAAATGTATTAAGGCAGTACAACACACGACAAAATTCATCGATGAATAGAGTTTTGCCTGAGCCAGGTATCTAATCATGGTCTGCATGCACTAGCTAACATCTATAAAAACTCATGGGACGCTGTTCATATTTTATCCCAGTTGTCTCACCATGGTGGCTAGTTTCTCTGATGCTTAAAATGTGAGTTGAAACTAGCAGGTCGTGCCCCAAATGTCCGTGAAGGCGATGCAGATGATGGGATTTTGAAATTATTTTCAAGAAAAGTTCTTGCTGTAATTCTCAAAGTACTCTCTCTTTTGCGCTTGTTCACTCGCCATCAGCAACACTTGGAAAATGTTCATCCGCATACTGCAGCCGTACCCAGTAATCAACCAAATCTTCAGATAGTTAAGGAAGACCGAGTAAATCCTTGTTTGGAGCGTCTTGAAAGACTTGAGTCGATGTGTAATCAACTCAGCAGAAAGCCTCCTGAGATCCCACAGGATAAGGATCGTGCTATACAGGATTCTTTTGATAGGATAAAATCCATTGAATTTGACCTGGAGAAGACAAAGAAGGTATTTGTCTGGCCAAGTGTCACAGCCTTATGGTGCTTACAGTTGTTTCAGGATATACAGTTTAGAATTGTATCATGCTTTTTACCACAAAAGTGTTGCACCTTTATTAATAAACTTATGGCCTGCTTGACTAATTTGCAAAAATTTGACTCAATTAGTTATGGAAGTGATGTTTTATTTATTCACATATGCATGTTTATGATACACTTGAAACTTTAAGCACCTGGTAAAAAACTGCTATGAGTTCGGTTAGAATCCAACTGCCCAACTTTTGCAAGTTAAATAATATGAAGCATAAAAAAGTCTGGTGATGTTACTTATTGAAGTTCAAAATTGACCAAGAGATGTCTTTCAAGGACACCTAGTGAAATAGTAGCAATGCAGTTTTTACTTTCAAATCTTCCACTGCTAGTGGGGGCCATTATTATTGAACTGCATAACAGTGAGAAAAAACACTATGGGCAAGGTGCATACTCATGTCATATTCATCAGTTATATGTTTCTTACTCACTCCCATTCTTTTTAGTCTGCATATAAAATTTGGCTGAAGCCAAACTTTGTAAAGTTTGACCAACTTTATAGAAAAATATATATGAATATTCACAATACGAAATGTGCATATATTTATGTAGTGTTCTGTTTTTATGTGTTCGTCCAGGTATTGCATGCAACAGTGATCAAACAAATGCAGATGGCTGAAACATTGGAGTCCGTGACAGAGTCTGGTCATCATAGAGTAAGCAATACCATGTTGTGGATTTCAATGCTGTATACAGTTTGTTCAGTTATTTTTCAACCCACAATATTATTGAATTGTGATCTAAAAGGGACATTAAGTGTTTGACCTGTCTCTGAGGATATTTGTTCTAGTATGCGTTTTGGATTTACTCTTTGGCTTATATTCGAGGTTAATTTTGTGAGACTAACGTTTGCTGCTTCTTCTTTTTGGTTTGGTGCAGAGAAGGAAATTTTGTACTTAATAAACTCACAGCAATGTACATGAACAAGAAAAAAAAACAGAGATGGCGACTTTGATGACTGCTTTCCGACAGAAACTAAACAGCATTGCTTTGTATATGGCTGCTCAGTCTCGCTTCTCTTTTTGGTCAATCAAAAAGATGGGTGATGTTAATAAGAAGGATAGATAGTTGGTGACCGGAGGAAAACTGAGGGGATGGTCAAGAAGAGCGCCCTGGAAGATAACTGAATATAGCGCGGCTTATATACAGCAAAAGAAAGTTGAAAGATGAATCCCGACGCACAGCTCATGTTCTTTGTATGTTTTCTGTTTTCTCTGCCTCTATGCGCCTCCTGATCTGCTGTATGCCTGTATTTGAATGCTTATGCGCATTTTCATTGTCAGAACAGTTGAGGCTGGGGTCTCATAATTAACACCATTCTTTGGTTGATGGCGTCCATGCATATACTAGTTTTACCCCCTACTTTCAGAGTAAGCAATACCACATACTTTCTTTTCGTGACGCCACTCATCTGACCTGTTGCTGCAACAAACTAAATAAGCAGGACATGGCGTTGCGGCATTTTTTTTCATGTGTTGGAATAGCCACGAAGTTCATTTTGTACAGCCCTGAGTTGTCACATTTTTCTACCATCGTTCCATGGGTTCTCAACCCAAATTGTAGATTGGGCTTGGCCACGCCATGTTTGACAAAAATGGACAAACCTCTTTTATTGAGCAGCGTCGTTGATTGGTGCAAGCATCATTGGTGGTGGATCGCATGTTGAGGGAGTGGTATCCTGCCGTGCGGTGAGCTGTGTGGCATTGAAGATATACTACCACATCAAGCTTAGCTGGCGAGCGGCACGTCGTTCTTGCGGGCAAGTTTGCTGCCATAACTAGGAAAACAGCCAGCTGCCAGATTGAAGACGGCATCTTCCTCCAACAGAAGACGAAGGAGGTTTGGGTTTGGTGGATTGGAACTGCTGAAAGGTTCAACGATTGATTTTCACTCGCCTATGAACAAAACAAGACAAATACGGCGTGCGTTCATTCCTTACATTTGTCACGCGACGGCAGGAAGAACAGCTAATGGGAAAACCACCCTCGCTGTGTGAAGATCAAACAAAATTACACAAGACATGCGTCGCCTTGACCGCTTCCCCTAGGATATAGGATATCTATCTACCGTCTCTTTCTCCAGTCTAATTAACCTCGCTTCGCCGACTCGCCCGGTCCCACAATCCATCCGAATAACCACCGTCAGCGAGGGAAAAAAAAAACAGACACCGAAACAAAACGCGTCCGCAACATGGTCACGTCCTTCTCTTCTTCCCTTTGCCTCCCGTTCCAGCTCGCGGGCACAGCAGCATCCGTCGCCACTAATTAATTGCAGCTGTAGCACCGCCCGCCCGCTCCGCAGAGCTTATTACAAGCACCAGCGAGGAGAGTCGAGGCCCGCACGTGGGTGGGTCTGTGCGCGCCGTCCGCCTCCTCCACCAGGCCACCCTCGTCGTCGCCGTCGTCGTCCTAGATCCGCAGCAGTGCGTGCCGGAGGGACGCGCGATGGCCGCCGGCCGTGGCCTCCCGCTCCTCCTCGTCCTGGCCGCCCTCCTGGTCGGGCTCGCCTCCGCCTCCTCCTTCATCTCCGGTGCGTTCCCCGCTCCTGCTCTGCTCTGCTCCGCCTCTCTCGTCCGCGTTACGCTTCGCGGCGGCTTCTGTTCTGACGGGTTCGTCGTGCTGTGTTTTGCTTGAGCAGACGGCGTGTTCCAGGCGGGCGCCGGATCTACCACGGGGAGGACCTTGCTGCAGGCCAAGAGGGGTACGTTTCCTTGCTCCTCTCCACCTCCCTCTCTCCTCGCTGAGCCCCACGCTCTAATGCTTGCTTGCTGGTTTCGGAGCTTGATCTGGAATTTGAGAAGATTGGGCTGGGGCCTGGGTGTTCGGTTACATGCTCCGCTTAGATGCGTGGGGTGTCGATTCCCTGAAACGTCCAGCGCCGACGCAACGTCTGCGGTCGTGTCATCAGATCAGCGGTCATTCAACTGTAGGCGATGAGGAAAAATAAATAGGGATTGAGGGAACATTTTGGTGGCTCAGTTGTTAGATGATTACGGTGAGGAACTGGGGTGCTCTACGAGTTGAACGCAGGGATGAGGGCTGTAGCTTCCCGAGGATGTTCTTTACCGACTAATTAAAAAGGAATTGACATGGTTTGCCGACTAGTCCGCGTTTCATGTTGTTCGCACTGTACATACTACATGCGCATGCTAGTTATAACTTGTTGCTGGACAATAAAACCTAATTACACCCACATAGGATAGGAAGACTTGCTAATCGTGATGTGGAATTTCCGAGCCTGCTGCTTGGTACTAAGATGCTGATCACTAAATAGAGAGCGTGGTAAACTGACATACGTACGATAAAATGGCGGAGAGGAGATTTGCTGAGCTTGTGATGCTAAAACCGGAACTTGCTGTCTAGTAAGGCATGCAATATCCAGGTAGTGAAGCCTGTATCCCTTATTCAGTTAGAAGCACCACATTATTGTGACAAATTAACCAGTGTAGTCTCAACATATTTCTGCAAGTTATCCAAAATTTCATTGGGTAAGTTGGTTCCAGGCTTCCAGGGGCATACTAACCAAATGCTTCGAGGCAGCCCCAGAGTGCATATTTTGGTTTCTTCTGTTCACTAAACAATACCTGCATGTTGCTAACACTGTACCAAGTAGCATCAAGATAGATCCTAATTCATCATTGTAATGGATGGTGTCTGACATACATCTACCCATGTTGAAGACTTTCAGTGCCTTGATCTATTATATTTCTCTTAGGTCATACTTGTGCTTTTCAGATTGTCCTGTGAACTTTGAGTTCCAAAACTACACCGTCATCACAAGCAGGTGCAAAGGGCCAAAATATCCCGCTAAAGACTGCTGTGATTCTTTCAAGGAATTTGCATGCCCATTTAATAACTACATCAATGATGAAAGCAATGACTGTGCATCCACAATGTTCAGCTACATCAACCTCTATGGAAAGTACCCACCAGGCCTGTTTGCCCACGAGTGCCGAGAAGGCAAGCTAGGTCTTTCTTGCGAAGGCGTCCCCCAGAAAGACGTTGTTAAAAGTGGTGTCCAAAGGGCTCGAAGCAGCTCGCTTGCTTTGATTACTCTCATGTGTGGACTAGTAGCATTATTCTTCCAGTAGGTGGTGGTGGTGGTGATGCCTTTATTTCTCCCTTGTTTTTTGAATGATGTTGAGCCTGAATCCGCTGCTGCTCCTTAAGGCGCTCTTGAAATTTTCCTTCTTGCAATATCTTGTAATTTGAAGCTATGTCAGATTACATATTCTTTGGAGTCTCACCTGGTTGCCAACTTAGAATTCACTGATTGTCGTTGTATCATACCTCTCACACTGTATTATGTCTCACTCGTGTGTAATGATGATAACAATTTTTTTTTTTGCTCACTGGAAAGAGTTTGGTTGTATGTGAATCATCATGGCTTAGTTCATTCTAGTCTCAAAGAAAGTCGTGATAATTGGTTTCCCTATCTATAAGCTGCAGGTTTTCTCTTGCCAAAGGTTGCTGCCTTTTATTTTCACTTGCTTCAGACAAATTTTGTAGTCACTGGATTTGCAAGATAAGTGCATATGAATAACCTCCAAAACTAGGATCATGTTGTTGCCAATCTGTGGGAAGTAGTTAAAATCGCAATGCATTTTTTTAACTAGAGCAAAAAAAATGAGAATATATTTTTTGGGAGGTTTTCAAACATTTCACTTCAATCCATGTCCTTACCCAATTGTGTGCCAAAACCACTGTTATCACAACACCATGTCTTTTTTTTTTGAAATGGAGGTTTACCCCCGGCCTCTGCATCATAATAATGCATGCGGCCATCTTATTAAAAGTTTGCAAAATAGCACAAGGTCATAAAAGTATTACAGCTCGCAAGCGAAGCGAAGCAGATGAAAAAAAGAAAAGTACATGCTGACAATCACAACCGGTATGGTAATATGTAGGATAAGGTTCCTAGAGTCCTATCCTGTTATGCGACCGTCATCCGAACCAGTTGAATATAGCCCGTGCTACCATCTCCCACTGGTTGCACCCAGTAACCAAAGGCTCCCTGGAGTCCATAGGCTTATTAATCAAATCGGGCCAGAATTACCTGAAGTCCCTGGAGTCCATAGGCTTATTAATCAAATTAGACTTGGATCCGTACGTGGTCCTTACTCACTTGGATCCACTGAGATCGGGACAGAATTAATCAAATCCATATAAAAGGATTTCACCGTAAAACCCCCATTTTTAGCTAATTTCCATTGCACCGAATCTGGCCGATCGGAGAGTTGAACATCTATCAATCTCCGAACCAAGTGCATCCAGGCTGTCCATCTCTCACCAACCAGCGCACGTCTGAACTGGATATTCAAGGGAATCGTTTGAAAAATTGTGCCTACGTACTCCTCCTTACGTTGCACAATGTTATAAAGGGTTGGATATTGGACGGCTAAGGATGTCTCCCCTAACCACGTATCTTCCCAAAATCTTGTTGACATCCCATTGCCAACCAAGAATTTGACCCTACGAAAGAATAAATCCTTCGTCCTCATAAGCCCTTTCCAGAATGGCGAGTGAGTTGGTCTCATGGTAACCTGGGCGAGTGTTTTTGACTGCAAATATTTATTGCACAAAATCTGTGCCCACATGCCCTCCGGCTCTATCTCTAACATGTAGGGCCATTTACTCACAAGGCATTTATTCTTGATTTCTAAGTTCTTAATACCAAGACCACCCTGGTCTTTTGGTCGGCAAAGGATATCCCATCGCGCGAGTCGGTATTTCCTCTTGGCCTCATCTGACTGCCAAAACAACCGGGATCTAAAGAAATCAAGTCGCTTCCGTACCCCTTTTGGAATTTCGAAGAACGATAATAGGAACATCGGCATACTAGTCAATACCGAATTAATCAACACTAACCGACCTCCGTAAGACACAAGATTACCCTTCCAGCAGCTCAGCTTTTTCTCAATTCAATCTTCGATACACTTTCATTCTTTATTAGATAACTTACGGTGGTGAATCAGTATGCCTAAATAACTAAATGGTAAAGAACCCAATTCACACCCGAACAATTATCTATAAGTATCTTGCTCGTCTTTGGCCTTCCCAAAGCAGAACAACTCACTCTTGCGAAAGTTTATCTTTAAACCAGACAATTGTTCGAAGAGACATAATATAAGTTTCATATTAGGTGCTTTAGCAATGTCATGTTTCATGAATAGGACAGTGTCGTCAGCGTATTGTAAGATGGATACTCCTCCATCAACCAGATGAGGAACTAACCCATCCACCTGACCATGCTGCTTGGCTCTGCCAATAAGAATAGCCAACATATCGGCCACTATGTTAAACAACAGAGGAGACATGGAACCGCCCTGTCTCAGACCCTTGTGTGTCTGAAAATAATGGCCGATATCATCATTAACCTTGATTCCGACACTACCCTTCTGGACTTGAGAACCCACCTGGTTCCACCAAGCCTCACTAAATCCTTTCATGCACATTGCCTGCTGAAGGAAAGGCCACTTAACTTTATCATATGCCTTCTCCAAATCCACCTTGAAGATAACCCCATCTAGCTTCTTCGAATGGATTTCATGAAGCGTTCATGCAAAACGACCACCCCTTCAAGTATGTGTCGCCCTGGCATGAACGCTGTCTGGCTGGGTTGTACCACAGAATGAGCAATTTGTGTCAATCTATTGGTACACACCTTTGTGAAAATTTTGAAACTCACATTAAGAAGACATATGGGCCCGAATTGTTCGATCCGAACTGCTTCTTCTTTCTTTGGTGACAACGTAATCATGCCGAAGTTAAGATGAAACAGCTTAAGATGGTCGTTAAAGAAATCATGGAACATAGGCATAAGATCATCTTTAATAATATGCCAACATTTCTTATAGAATTCAGCAGGAAACCCATCTGGTCCTGGTGCTTTATTCGGTTTCATTAGGGAAATTGCATCAAAAACCTCCTTCTCAGTAAATGGAGCATAGAGAATATCATTCTCCTCTACATGGAGCCGAGGGATATTTCCAAAGACAGATTCATCTAGGGTCACCGTGCTTGCTTCCGGATGCCCAAAAAGTTGTTTATAGTAGTTAGATATATAAGCTTTCAGATTCTCATGCCCCACTATTGTCCCCTCGTCCTGTTCAAGCTGTATGATTTTCTTCTTCCTATGTTTACCATTTGCAATCATATGGAAGAATTGTGTATTGTCATCCCCTTGGACAACCTTAAGCACTTTAGCACGCAGTGCCCACTTGAGCTCCTCTTCTCTTAGAAGAGCCCGTAAGCCTTGCTCAACTTCGGACTTGGAGTTCTGCTCATTAACCGTAAGGAGGTTACTTTCAGCTTTTAAATCTAGCGCTTCAATTAATAGAGTGAGTCTTTCTTTTTCTTGTTTGTAAATACTATTTTCATTTCTGGTCCAACCTCTCAAAAATTGTCTCAAATGTCTGATCTTATTTTGCCATCTCTCAATACTAGTTCTTCCACTAATAGGTTTTGCCCATTCGCGTGCAATGATTTCTAAAAAAAATTCTTTCTCAAACCATCATAGTTCGAAAGAGAAAGCATTCTTGTTCGCAACGTGTGTAGCCTCGCCCGAGTCTACAAGAAGTGGTGTGTGGTCCGAGATCGCTCTTTGCATCGCATGAACCGACACCAAAGGGTACTTTTGTTCCCAATCCACACTAGTGAGTACCCTATCCAACTTCTCATAAGTCGGAATGGGCAACGCATTGGCCCATGTAAATTGTCTACCGGTGAGCTCAATTTCTCTTAAATTAAGACTCTCGATAATCATGTTAAACATCATAGACCAACGTCCATCAAAATTGTCATTGTTCTTTTCATCTCTCCTCCGAATGATATTAAAATCTCCACCGACTAGGATTGGCAAAGTTTCATCTCCACATATCCGCACTAAGTCAGCTAGAAAATCTGGTTTAAGTTCTGGTTGTGCTGCCCCATATACAGCCACAAGAGACCACCCGAAACCATCCAATCTTGATCTCCCCCTAAACTTGACCGCAAAATCTCCCTGAACCATGTTAAGCACCTCAAGTGTTTCACACCGAACCCCTAGTAAAATCCCATCGGACCTTCTTCAAGGAGGTAAGACATGCCAATCAAAATCAATTCCTATGGATAGAGTTCCAAGGAACTGTGAGGTAAAATTATCTCGTCATGTTTCCAAAAGCGCAATAAAATCTAAACGCTTCTCTATGGTTGTCTCAACCAAGAATCTACGTTTAGCCAAGTCAGCTAGACCTCTGCTATTCCAAAAGATTCCTTTCATAAGTCATCATGAATTTTTTTCTTCAGCTTAACCCTAGCACTTCTACGGACCGCCGAAGTAGGATAAATTTTCCGTTTCCAGGGTCGCTTAGGCTTCTCCAGGGTCGGCGAAACATGATGCAATGCCCTCCATCCTTAGAGGTTCTACCGTGTCCATAGTCTCCAACCCCTCCTCGTCTTCGGCCTCCTCACTAGGCAATATATTATTGCAAATGTTTCCAAGGGCTACAATTCCAAGGTTGTTCACGTCGTCGTTACTCATAGGTTTGATTGATGTGAGGTTTCGAATTATTTCAGAAGCCCGCTCTGCTTCTAAATCTAAAAGGTCATTAACAGATTTCGCTACCTGATACGTCTCCATCGTATCTACTTTTCCAAACACTGTTGCCCTTGTTTTGGACTCTAACTTGCATGGTTTGAATGGAACTAACCCGGACTGACGTTGTTTTCAGCAGAATTGCCATGGTGTTATTTTTGTGCAGAAATAAAAGTTCTCGGAATGACATGAAAATCAACGGAGAATATTTTTGGAATATATAAAAAATACTGGCAAAAGAATCAAGGCCAGGGGGCCACACCCTGTCCACGAGGGCGGGGGGCACTCCCCTTGCCTCGTGGGCCCCCTGGTGCTCCACCGACCTCAACTCCAACTCTATATATTCATGTTCGGGGAGAAAAAAACCCATAGAGAAGGATTCATCACGTTTTACGACATGGAGCCGCCGCCAAGCCCTAATCTCTCCCGGGAGGGCCGATCTGGAGTCCGTTTGAGGCTCCGGAGAGGGGAATCCGTCGCCATCGTCATCATCAATCCTCCATCACCAATTTCATGATGCTCATCGCCGTGTGTGAGTAATTTTATCGTAGGCTTGCTGGACGGTGAAGGGTTGGATGAGATTTATCATGTAATCGAGTTAGTTTTGTTAGGGTTTGATCCCTAGTATCCATTATGTTCTGAGATTGATGTTTCTATGACTTTGTTATGCTTAATGCTTGTCACTAGGGCCCAAGTGCCATGATTTCAGATCTGAACCTATTATGTTTCCATGAATATATGTGAGTTCTTGATCCTATCTTGCAAGTCTATAGTCACCTATTATGTGTTATGATCCGTTAACCCCGAAGTGACAATAATCGGGATACTTACCGGTGATGACCGTAGTTTGAGGAGTTCATGTATTCACTAAGTGTTAATGCTTTGGTCCGATACTCTATTAAAAGGAGGCCTTAATATCCCTTAGTTCCCAATAGGACCCCGCTGCTACGGAAGGGTAGGACAAAAGATGTCATGCAAGTTCTTTTTCATAAGCACGTATGACTATATTCGGAATACATGCCTACATTACATTGATGAACTAGAGCTAGTTCTGTGTCACCCTATGTTATAACTGTTGCATGAGGAATCACATCCGACATAATTATCCATCATGGATCCATTGCCTACGAGCTTTTCACATATTGATCTTTGCTTAGTTACTTTTCTGTTGCCACTGTTACAATCACTACAAAACTACTACTGTTACTTTTGCCACCGTTACCGCTACTATCATATTACTTTGCTACTAAATACTTTGCTGTAGATATTAAGTCTTTCAGGTGCGGTTGAATTGAACACTCAACTGTTAATACTTGAGAATATTCTTTGGCTCCCCTTGTGTCGAATCAATAAATTTGGGTTGAATACTCTACCCTCGAAAACTGTTGCGATCCCCTATACTTGTGGGTTATCAAGACTATTTTCTGGCGCCGTTGCCGGGGAGCACAACTCTATTCTTTGAGTCACTTGGGATTTATATGTGTCGATCACTATGAAGAACTTGAAAGATAAAAGAACCAAGATTTTCCCCTCGACTACGAGGGGAGGTAAGGAACTGCCATCTAGCTCTGCACTTGATTCACCTTCTGTTTTGAGTAAACTTGCGACACCTACTCCTGCTATTCATCCTGAAATGTCACATGTTATTGATGATGCCACTTCTGCTTTGCATGATACTTATGATGAAACTACTTCTATGCTTGATAATACTGTGCCACTAGGTGAATTTCTTGATGAACAACATGCTAGGGTTAGAGAGAATAAAATTATTGAAACTGATAATATTGATGAAAGTGATGATGAAGATTCTCCCCCTAGATATGAATTGCCTGTTGTGCCTGAAGGTTATGTTATGGATGAAGAAATTGCTAGACTTTTTAGCTTGCAATGATAGATATGATCTTAAGAAATTATTAGCTAAGCTGAAAGAAAAATCTTTGAATGCTAGAATGAAATATGACCCTGCTTTTGTGACTTCATCTATCTTTATTTCCGATAAGGATTATGATTTCTCTGTCGATCCTGAGTTAATTACTTTGGTTGAATCTGATCCTTTCTATGGCTATGAATCTGAAACTGCTGTGGCACATCTTACTAAATTAAATGATATAGCCACCCTATTCACTAATGATGAGAAAACTCACTATCACTTTATCCTTAAGTTATTTCCGTTCTCATTAAAGGGTGATGCTAAAACATGGTTTAATTCTCTTGATCCTGGTTGTGTGCGTAGTCCCCAGGATATGATTTATTACTTCTCTGCTAAATATTTCCCTGCTCATAAGAAACAAGCTGTCTTAAGGGAAATATGTTGAGGAACGCAGTAATTTCAAAAAATTCCTACGCACACGCAAGATCACGATGATGCATAGCAACAAGAGGGGAGAGTATTGTCTATGTACCCTAGTAGACCGTAAGCGGAAGCGTTATGACAACGCGGTTGATGTAGTCGTACGTCTTCACGATCGGCCGATCCTAGTACCGAAAGTACGCCACCTCCGCGATCTGCACACGTTCGGCTCGGTGACGTCCCACGAACTCACGATCCAGCAGAGTGTCGAGGGAGAGATTCGTCAGCACGATGGCGTGATGACGATGCTACCGGAACAGGGCTTCGCCTAAGCACTGCTACGATATGACCGAGGTGGATTATGGTGGAGGGGGGCACCGCACACGACTAAGAGATCAATGATCAACTTGTGTGTCTATGGGGTGCCCCCCTCCCCCGTATATAAAGGAGTGGAGGAGGGAGAGGGCCGACCCTCCTATGGCGCGCCCCATGGGGAATCCTACTCCCATCGGGAGTAAGATTCCCCCCTTTTCCATGTAGTAGGAGTAGGATAAGGAAGGAGGAAAGATGGAGAAGGAAAAGGGGGGCGCCGCCCCCCTTCCTAGTCCAATTTGGACTAGAGGGGGAGGGGGCGCGCGGCCTGGCCTGGCAGCCCCTCCTCTCTTTCAACTAAGGCCCATAAGGCCCATTAAACTCCCCGGGGGGTTTCGATAACCCCCCGGTACTCCGGTATATGCCCGAACTTCTGTGATGGCCTGGCTTATTAGGGATGATAGACTACTCATATCAATAAGGAATTCCTTCTTTTCCGGGAGCCCATTCGGACATAACTTCAAAGTTAAGCGTGCTCAGCTTGGAGTAGTGTCAGGATGGGTGACCGACCGGGAAGTTGCTCCCGCGTGCGCACGAGTGAGGACAAAGTGCGCAGAAAAGACTAGTATTGATATGTGGGGCCAGTCTAGATCCCGCCAGGAGTAACGACTACCGGCGGGTGTGTCCGGGGCGTTACAAGTTGGTATCAGAGCCAACCCTCGCGGTTACACGAATGTTTGCGGATAGGTGCGCAGTCATGTTGTCATGACGTTTGTGACCCGTCGTGGCACCCGGCATGGCACATGTACCGGACTGGATGCACATACGTATGTGCCAAGAGGGAATGTTCCTGTGGCCCGACGAGGATGTCGATTCCTCTGAGTGGGGGTGTATGTGATGGCCTGGCTTATTAGGGATGATAGACTACTCATATCAATAAGGAATTCCTTCTTTTCCGGGAGCCCATTCGGACAGAACTTCAAAGTTAAGCGTGCTCAGCTTGGAGTAGTGTCAGGATGGGTGACCGACCGGGAAGTTGCTCCCAGGTGCGCACGAGTGAGGACAAAGTGCGCAGAAAAGACTAGTATTGATTTGTGGGGCCAGTCTAGATCCCGCCAGGAGTAACGACCACTGGCGGGTGTGTCCGGGGCGTTACAACTTCACTCGGAACCCTTCCGATGTCCAAACATAGTCGTCCAATATATTGATCTTTATGTCTCGACCATTTCGAGACTCATCGTCATGTCCGTGATCAAATCCGGGGCTCCGAACTACCTTCGGTACATCAAAACACATAAACACATAATACCAATCGTCACCGAACGTTAAGCGTGCGGACCCTACGAGTTCAAGAACTATGTAGACAAGACCGAGACATGTCTCCGGTCAGTAACCAATAGCGGAACCTGGATGCTCATATTGGTTCCTACATATTGTACGAAGATCTTTATCGGTCAAATCGCATAACGATATATGTTGTTCCCTTTGTCATTGGTATGTTACTTTCCCGAGATTCGATCATCGGTATCTCAATACCTAGTTCAATCTTGTTACCGGCAAGTCTCGTTACTCGTTCCATAATGCTACATGCCGTAACTAACTCATTAGATACATTGCTTGCAAGGCTTATAGTGATGTACATTACCGAGAGGGCCCAGAGATACCTCTCCGACAATCGGAGTGACAAATCCTAATCTTGATCCATGCCAACTCAACAAACACCATCAGAGACACCTGTAGAGCACCTTTATAATCACCCAGTTACGTTGTGACGTTTGGTAGCACACAAATGTTCCTCCGGTATCCGGGAGTTGCATGATCTCATAGTCATAGGAACATGTATAGTTATGGAGAAAGCAATAGCAACAAACTAAACGATCATCATGCTAAGCTAACGAATGGGTCAAGTCAATCACATCATTCTCTAATGATGTGACCCCGCTTATCAAATGACAACTCTTTGTCCATGGCTAAGAAACTTAACCATCTTTGATTAACGAGCTAGTCAAGTAGAGTCATACTAGTGACATTCTGTTTGTCTATGTATTCACACATGTACTAAGTTTCATGAATAATAAACATTTACCATGATATAAGGAAATATAAACAACAACTTTATTATTGCCTCTAGGGCATATTTCCTTCAAAATATATAATTTTGAACCAATTGAAGAAGAGAGTCTCCCACAAGCTTGGGGGAGGCTTCTCCGATTACTTAATGCTTTGCCTGGTCAACCTCTCAAGAAAAATGAAATACTTGATATCTTTTATAATGGACTAATCGATGCTTCCAGAGACCACCTAGATAGTTGTGTTGGTTGTGTTTTCAGGGAAAGAACTGTTGATCAAGCTGAATTGCTATTGAATAATATGTTGAATAATGAAAATGATTGGACACTTCCTGAACCAACTCCTAAGCCAACTCTGAAGAATAGGGGTATTCTATTTCTCAGTCCTGAAGATATGCAAGAGGTGAAGAAATCTATGAAAGAAAAAGATATTAAAGCTGAAGATGTTAAGAATTTACCACCTATTGAAGAAATACATGGTCTTGATAACCCGACACAGGTAGTAAAGGTAAATTCTCTCTATAGATTTGATGAAGGTGATATTCCTCATAATAAGTCTCCTAGCCAATGCCTAGATGAGTTTGATAATTTTATTGTTTAACAAGAAAACTTCAATGCTTATGTTGGTAGACAATTGAAACGTAATGCTTATATGATTGAACACCTGAGTGATTATATGTCTACAATTAAAGGTGAACTTAAAATTATTAGTAAACATACTTCTATGGTTACCACTCAAGTAGAACAAGTACTTAAGGCTCAGAATGATTTGCTCAATGAATTAAATAATAAGAAAAATGATAATGTTGTTAGAGTTATGACTAGAGGGGGTAAAATGACTCAGGAACCTTTGTATCCTGAGGGCCACCCTAAGAGAATTGAGCAAGATTCTTAGAGAACTAATGTTGATGCACCTAGTTCTTCTAAGAAGAAGAAAAGGAAAAATGATAGGACTTTGCATGCTTATAGTGAACCTGTTGTTGACACACCTGAGAATCCCAATGATATTTCTATTTTTGATGCTGAAACACAATCTGGTAATGAACATGAACCTAGTGATAATATTAATGATGATGTTCATGTTGATGCTCAACCTAGCAATGACAATGATGTAGAGATTGAACTTGTTGTTGATGTTGATAACCCACAATCAAAGAATCAATGTTATGATAAGAGAGACTTTGTTGTTAGGACGCACGGTAAAGAAAGAGAACCATGGGTTCAGAAACCCATGCCTTTTCCTCCTAAACCATCCAAGAAAAAGGATGATGAGGATTTTGAGAGCTTTGCTGAAATGATTAGACCTGTCTTTTTGCGTATGTGTTTAACTGATATGCTTAAAATGAATCCTTATGCTAAGTATATGAAGGATATTGTTACTAACAAAAGAAAGATACCAGAAGCTGAAATTTCCACCATGCCTGTTAATTACACTTTTAAGGGTGGAATACCAAAGAAACTAGGAGATCCAGGAGTACCAACTATACCATGCTCCATTAAGAGAAACTATGTTAAAACTGCTTTATGTGATCTTGGAGCCGGTGTTAGTATTATGCCTCTTTCTTTATATCGTAGACTTGATTTGAATAAGTTGACACCTACTGAAATATCTTTGCAAATGGCTGATAAATCAACTGCTATACCTGTCATCATTTGTGAGGATGTGCCTGTTGTGGTTGCAAACGTTACTATTTCAACGGACTTTGTTATTCTTGATATTCCCGAGGACGATAGTATGTCTATTATTCTTGGTAGAACCTTTTTGAATAATGCAGGGGCCGTTATTGATTGCAACAAAGGCAATGTCACTTTTCATGTTAATGATAATGAGCATACGGTACATTTTCCGAGGAAACAACCTCATGTCCACAGTATTAATTCTATTGGTAAATTTTCAACGATTACTATCGGAGGTTTTGAATTTCCTCTTCCTACTATCAAGAAGAAATATGATGTTCTTATTGTTGGGGATATGCATATCCCCGTTGAGGTAACCTAGTGTTATTCGAAAATTCTCTAGTTTCATGCGATTCAGAATGAGTTTGTTAACAAGACTTGATCAACCTTGTTAGTGGATTCCTTTTGATGAGCATGAGATGGATGAAGTTAGAAAGCACAACTCTTTGTACCATCTTTTTACTTTCTGTTATTTAGATTAAATAAAGTAAAAATAGTATTTTCTGAATTATCCATGTAATAAAAAAATTACCACAAAAATAAAAGTTCTCCAAATGTCCTGAAAATTTAATATGATTTTTTCTAGAATATTTAAGAATTATTGGCACTGAGAACACACCAGGGGGCCTCACCATGTGCCCACGAGGGTGGAGGGCGCACCCCCTGCCTCGTGGACCCCACGTGGGTCCCCTGCACTTATTCCTGCATCCACACACTCCTTCTTCCTCCAGAAAAATCCTCCACCAGCTCAAACCCGAGTTCTAGCTCATCTTACTGCCATTTTAGATCTCCTTGCTCAAAGCTCCATTCACAAAACTGCTTTGAGGGATTGTTCTTCGGTATGTGACTCCTCCAATGGTCCAATTAGTTTTTGTTCTAGTGCTTTATTTATTGCAAATTTTTGCTGCCTAGGTGACCCTGTTCTTGAGCTTGCATGTCAAATTTATATGGTCAAAAGTAGTTTTATTGCATGATATGGCCTCTAGGCACTACTTGTAGGTGTAGTTGCTATCAATCTTGTTGAGTTTGGTTTACTTTTATTATAAGTTACTAAAAATTTCAAAAAAATTCAGAAAATAATGAATAGATTTTTGAGGGGCTCTTCGAGCCGAAGCTCAAAGGATAAGCAAAGTGAAGAGAATAAGAAGCCCAAATATAATCTCCCTCGCACTGTGGAGGTTCTGAAGGAAATATGCCCTAGAGGCAATAATAAAGTTACTATTTATTTCCTTATAATCATGATAAATGTTTATTATTCATGCTAGAATTGTATTAACCGGAAACATAATACATGTGTGAATACATAGACAAACAAAGTGTCACTAGTATGCCTCTACTTGACTAGCTCGTTAATCAAAGATGGTTATGTTTCCTGACCATGAACAATAAGTTGTTATTTGATTAACGAGGTCACATCATTAGTTGAATGATCTGATTGACATGACCCATTCCATTAGCTTAGCACCCGATCGTTTAGTATGTTGCTATTGCTTTCTTCATGACTTATACATGTTCCTATGACTATGAGATTATGCAACTCCCGTTTATCGGAGGAACACTTTGGGTGCTACCAAACATCACAACATAACTGGGTGATTATAAAGGAGCATTACAGGTGTCTCCAAAGGTAGATGTTGGGTTGTCGTATTTCGAGATTAGGATTTGTCACTCCGATTGTCGGAGAGGTATCTCTGGGCCCTCTCGGTAATACACATCACATAAATCCTTGCAAGCATTACAACTAATATGTTAGTTGTGAGATGATGTATTACGGAACGAGTAAAGAGACTTGCCGGTAACGAGATTGAACTAGGTACTGGATACCGACGATCGAATCTCGGGCAAGTAACATACCGATGACAAAGGGAACAACGTATGTTGTTATGCGGTCTGACCGATAAAGATCTTCGTAGAATATGTAGGAGCCAATATGGGCATCCAGGTCCCGCTATTGGTTATTGACTGGAGACGTGTCTCGGTCATGTCTACATTGTTCTCGAACCCGTAGGGTCCGCACGCTTAAGGTTACGATGACAGTTATATTATGAGTTTATGCATTTTGATGTACCGAAGATTGTTCGGAGTCCCGGATGTGATCACAGACATGACGAGGAGTCTCGAAATGGTCGAGGCGTAAAGATTGATATATTGGAAGCCTATGTTTGGATATCAGAAGTGTTCCGGGTGAAGTCGGGATTTTACCGGAGTACCGGGAGGGTTACCGGAACCCCCCGGGAGCTATATGGGCCATAGTGGGCCTTGGTGGAAAAGAGAAGGGGCTGCCCTAGATGGGCTGCGTGCCTCCCCCTTCCCCTAGTCCTATTAGGACTAGGAGAGGTGGCCGGCCCCCTCCTCCTCTTTTCCCCCTCCGCGAATCCTATTCCGACTAGGATTGGGGGGGGGGAATCCTACTCCCAGAGGGAGTAGGACTCTCCTGCGCCCTCCTCCTTGGCCGGCCAACCTCCCCCTCTACTCCTTTATATACGGAGGCAGGGGGCACCTCTAGACACACAAGTTGATCCACGTGATCTATTCCTTAGCCGTGTGCGGTGCCCCCTGCCACCATATTCCTCGATAATACTGTAGCGGAGTTTAGGCGAAGCCCTGCTGCTGTAGTACATCAAGATCGTCACCAAGCCGTCGTGCTGACGGAACTCTTCCCCGACACTTTGCTGGATCGGAGTCCGGGGATCGTCATCGAGCTGAACGTGTGCTCGAACTCGGAGGTGCCGTAGCTTCGGTGCTTGATCGGTTGGATCGTGAAGACGTACGACTACTTCCTCTACGTCGTGTCATCGCTTCCGCAGTCGGTCTGCGTTGGGTACGTAGACAACACTCTCCCCCTCGTTGCTATGCATCTCATGATCTTGCGTGTGCGTAGGAATTTTTTTGAAATTACTACGAAACCCAACAGTGGCATCCGAGCCTAGGTTATTTATGTTGATGTTATATGCACGAGTAGAACACAAGTGAGTTGTGGACGATACAAGTCATACTGCCTACCAGCATGTCATATTTTGGTTCGGCGGTATTGTTGGACGAGACGACCCGGACCAACCTTACGCGTACGCTTACGCGAGACCGGTTCCCTCGACGTGCTTTGCACATAGATGGCTTGCGGGCGGCTGTCTCTCCAACTTTAGTTGAACCAAGTATGGCTACGCCCGGTCCTTGCGAAGGTTAAAACGGAGTCTATTTGACAAACTATCATTGTGGTTTTGATGCGTAGGTGAGATTGGTTCTTACTTAAGCCCGTAGCAGCCACGTAAAACATGCAACAACAAAGTAGAGGACGTCTAACTTGTTTTTGCAGGGCATGTTGTGATGTGATATGGTCAAGGCATGATGCTGAATTCTATTGTATGAGATGATCATGTTTTGTAACCGAGTTATCGGCAACTGGCAGGAGCCATATGGTTGTCGCTTTATTGTATGCAATGCAATCGCGATGTAATGCTTTACTTTATTACTAAACGGTAGTGATAGTCGTGGAAGCATAAGATTGGTGAGACGACAACGATGCTACGATGGAGATCAAGGTGTCGCGCCGGTGACGATGGTGATCATGACGGTGCTTCGGAGATGGAGATCACAAGCACAAGATGATGATGGCCATATCATATCACTTATATTGATTGCATGTGATGTTTATCTTTTTATGCATCTTATCTTGCTTTGATTGACGGTAGCATTATAAGATGATCTCTCACTAAATTATCAAGAAGTGTTCTCCCTGAGTATGCACCGTTGCCAAAGTTCGTCGTGCCCAGACACCATGTGATGATCGGGTGTGATAAGCTCTACGTCCATCTACAACGGGTGCAAGCCAGTTTTGCACACGCAGAATACTCAGGTTAAACTTGACGAGCCTAGCATATGCAGATATGGCCTCGGAACACGGAGACCAAAAGGTCGAGCGGGAATCATATAGTAGATATGATCAACATAAACGATGTTCACCATTGAAAACTACTCCATCTCACGTGATGATCGGTTATGGTTTAGTTGATTTGGATCACGTAATCACTTAGAAGATTAGAGGGATGTCTATCTAAGTGGGAGTTCTTAAATAATATGATTAATTGAACTTAAATTTATCATGAACTTAGTACCTGATAGTATCTTGCTTGTTTATGTTGATTGTAGATAGATGGCTCGTGCTGTTGTTCCGTTGAATTTTAATGCGTTCCTTGAGAAAGCAAAGTTGAAAGATGATGGTAGCAATTACACGGACTGGGTCCGTAACTTGAGGATTATCCTCATTGCTGCACAGAAGAATTACGTCCTGGAAGCACCGCTGGGTGCCAGGCCTGCTGCTGGAGCAACACCAAATGTTATGAACGTCTGGCAGAGCAAAGCTGATGACTACTCGATAGTTCAGTGCGCCATGCTTTACGGCTTAGAATCGGGACTTCAACGACGTTTTGAACGTCATGGAGCATATGAGATGTTCCAGGAGTTGAAGTTAATATTTCAAGCAAATGCCCGAATTGAGAGATATGAAGTCTCCAATAAGTTCTATAGCTGCAAGATGGAGGAGAATAGTTCTGTTAGTGAGCATATACTCAAAATGTCTGGGTATAATAATCACTTGATTCAATTGGGAGTTAATCTTCCGGACGATTGCGTCATTGACAGAATTCTCCAATCACTGCCACCAAGCTACAAGAGCTTCGTGATGAACTATAATATGCAAGGGATGAACAAGACTATTCCCAAGCTCTTCGCAATGCTGAAAGCTGCGGAGGTAGAAATCAAGAAGGAGCATCAAGTGTTGATGGTTAACAAGACCACTAGTTTCAAGAAAAAGGGCAAAGGGAAGAAGAAGGGGAACTTCAAAAAGAACGGCAAGCAAGTTGCTACTCAAGAGAAGAAACCCAAGTCTGGACCTAAGCCTGAAACTGAGTGCTTCTACTGCAAGCAGACTGGTCACTGGAAGCGGAACTGCCCCAAGTATTTGGCGGATAAGAAGGATGGCAAGGTGAACAAAGGTATATGTGATATACATGTTATTGATGTGTACCTTACTAGAGCTCGCAGTAGCACCTGGGTATTTGATACTGGTTCTGTTGCTAATATTTGCAACTCGAAACAGGGACTACAGAATAAGCGGGCACTGGCAAAGGACGAGGTGACGATGCGCGTGGGAAACGGTTCCAAAGTCGATGTGATCGCGGTCGGCACGCTACCTCTACATCTACCTTCGGGATTAATATTAGACCTAAATAATTGTTATTTGGTGCCAGTGTTGAGCATGAACATTATATCTGGATCTTGTTTAATGCGAGACGGTTATTCATTTAAATCAGAGAATAATGGTTGTTCTATTTATATGAGTAATATATTTTATGGTCATGCACCCTTGAAGAGTGGTCTATTCTTATTGAATCTCGATAGTAGTAATACACATATTCATAATGTTGAAGCCAAAAGATGCGGAGTTGATAATGAAAGTGCAACTTATTTGTGGCACTGTCGTTTAGGTCATATCGGTATAAAGCGCATGAAGAAACTCCATACTGATGGACTTTTGGAACCACTTGATTATGAATCACTTGGTACTTGCGAACCGTGCCTCATGGGCAAGATGACTAAAACACCATTCTCCGGTACTATGGAGAGAGCAACAGATTTGTTGGAAATCATACATACCGATGTATGTGGTCCAATGAATATTGAGGCTCGTGGCGGATATCGTTATTTTCTCACCTTCACAGATGATTTAAGCAGATATGGGTATATCTACTTAATGAAACATAAATCTGAAACATTTGAAAAGTTCAAAGAATTTCAGAGTGAAGTTGAAAATCATCGTAACAAGAAAATAAAGTTTCTACGATCTGATCGTGGAGGAGAATATTTGAGTTACGAGTTTGGTGTACATTTGAAAAACTGTGGAATAGTTTCGCAACTCACGCCACCCGGAACACCACAGCGTAATGGTGTGTCCGAACGTCGTAATCGTACTTTACTAGATATGGTGCGATCTATGATGTCTCTTACTGATTTACCGCTATCATTTTGGGGTTATGCTTTAGAGACGGCCGCATTCACGTTAAATAGGGCACCATCAAAATCCGTTGAGATGATGCCTTATGAACTGTGGTTTGGCAAGAAACCAAAGTTGTCGTTTCTTAAAGTTTGGGGCTGCGATGCTTATGTGAAAAAGCTTCAACCTGATAAGCTCGAACCCAAATCGGAGAAATGTGTCTTCATAGGATACCCAAAGGAGACTGTTGGGTACATCTTCTATCACAGATCCGAAGGCAAGACATTCGTTGCTAAGAATGGATCCTTTCTAGAGAAGGAGTTTCTCTCGAAAGAAGTGAGTGGGAGGAAAGTAGAACTTGATGAGGTAACTGTAGCTGCTCCCTTACTGGAAAGTAGTACATCACAGAAAACTGTTTCAGTGACACCTACACCAGTTAGTGAGGAAGCCAATGATAATGATCATGAAACTTCAGATCAAGATACTACTGAACCTCGTAGATCAACCAGAGTAAGATCCACACCAGAGTGGTACGGTAATCCTGTTTTGCAAGTCATGCTACTAGATCATGATGAACCTACGAACTATGAAGAAGCGATGGTGAGCCCAGATTCCGCAAAGTGGCTTGAAGCCATGAAATCTGAGATGGGATCCATGTATGAGAACAAAGTATGGACTTTGGTTGACTTGCCCGATGATCGACAAGCAATTGAAAATAAATGGATCTTTAAGAAGAAGACTGACGCTGATGGTAATGTTACTATCTACAAAGCTCGACTTGTCGCAAAAGGTTTTCGGCAAGTTCAAGGGATTGACTACGATGAGACCTTCTCACCCGTAGCGATGCTTAAGTCCGTCCGAATCATGTTAGCGATTGCCGCATTTTATGATTATGAAATTTGGCAGATGGATGTCAAAACTGCATTCCTGAATGGATTTCTGGAAGAAGAGTTGTATATGATGCAACCGGAAGGTTTTGTCGATCCAAAGGGAGCTAACAAAGTGTGCAAGCTCAAGCGATCCATTTATGGACTGGTGCAAGCCTCTCGGAGTTGGAATAAACGTTTTGATAGTGTGATCAAAGCATTTGGTTTTATACAGACTTTCGGAGAAGCCTGTATTTACAAGAAAGTGAGTGGGAGCTCTGTAGCATTTCTGATATTATATGTGGATGACATATTGCTGATTGGAAATGATATAGAATTTCTGGATAGCATAAAGGGATACTTGAATAAAAGTTTTTCAATGGAAGACCTCGGTGAAGCTGCTTACATATTAGGCATTAAGATCTATAGAGATAGATCAAGACGCTTAATTGGACTTTCACAAAGCACATACCTTGACAAAATTTTGAAGAAGTTCAAAATGGATCAAGCAAAGAAAGGGTTCTTGCCTGTGTTACAAGGTGTGAAGTTGAGTAAGACTCAATGCCCGACCACTGCAGAAGGTAGAGAGAATATGAAAGATGTTCCCTATGCATCAGCCATAGGATCTATCATGTATGCAATGCTGTGTACCAGACCTGATGTGTGCCTTGCTATAAGTTTAGCAGGGAGGTACCAAAGTAATCCAGGAGTGGATCACTGGACAGCGGTCAAGAACATCCTGAAATACCTGAAAAGGACTAAGGATATGTTTCTCGTATATGGAGGTGACAAAGAGCTCACCGTAAAAGGTTACGTTGATGCAAGCTTTGACACTGATTCGGACGATTCTAAATCGCAAACCGGATACGTGTTTACATTAAATGGTGGAGCTGTCAGTTGGTGCAGTTCTAAACAAAGCGTCGTAGCGGGATCTACATGTGAAGCGGAGTACATAGCTGCTTCGGAAGCAGCGAACGAAGGAGTCTGGATGAAGGAGTTCATTTCCGATCTAGGTGTTATACCTAATGCATCGGGTCCAATGAAAATCTTTTGTGACAATACTGGTGCAATTGCCTTGGCAAAGGAATCCAGATTTCACAAAAGGACCAAACACGTCAAGAGACGCTTCAACTCCATCCGGGATCTAGTCCAGGTGGGAGACATAGAGATTTGCAAGATACATACGGATCTGAATGTTGCAGACCCGTTGACTAAGCCTCTTCCACGAGCAAAACATGATCAGCACCAAGGCTCCATGGGTGTTAGATTCATTACAATGTAATCTAGATTATTGACTCTAGTGCAAGTGGGAGACTGAAGGAAATATGCCCTAGAGGCAATAATAAAGTTATTATTTATTTCCTTATAATCATGATAAATGTTTATTATTCATGCTAGAATTGTATTAACCGGAAACATAATACATGTGTGAATACATAGACAAACAAAGTGTCACTAGTATGCCTCTACTTGACTAGCTCGTTAATCAAAGATGGTTATGTTTCCTGACCATGAACAATAAGTTGTTATTTGATTAACGAGGTCACATCATTAGTTGAATGATCTGATTGACATGACCCATTCCATTAGCTTAGCACCCGATCGTTTAGTATGTTGCTATTGCTTTCTTCATGACTTATACATGTTCCTATGACTATGAGATTATGCAACTCCCGTTTACCAGAGGAACACTTTGGGTGCTACCAAACGTCACAATGTAACTGGGTGATTATAAAGGAGCATTACAGGTGTCTCCAAAGGTAGATGTTGGGTTGGCGTATTTCGAGATTAGGATTTGTCACTCCGATTGTCGGAGAGGTATCTCTGGGCCCTCTCGGTAATACACATCACATAAAGCCTTGCAAGCATTACAACTAATATGTTAGTTGTGAGATGATGTATTATGGAACGAGTAAAGAGACTTGCCGGTAACGAGATTGAACTAGGTATTGGATACCGACGATCGAATCTCGGGCAAGTAACATACTGATGACAAAGGGAACAACGTATGTTGTTATGCGGTCTGACCGATAAAGATCTTCGTAGAATATGTAGGAGCGAATATGGGCATCCAGGTCCCGCTATTGGTTATTGACCGGAGACGTGTCTCGGTCATGTCTACATTGTTCTCGAACCCGTAGGGTCCGCACGCTTAAGGTTACGATGACAGTTATATTATGAGTTTATGCATTTTGATGTACCGAAGATTGTTCGGAGTCCCGGATGTGATCACGGACATGACGAGGAGTCTCGAAATGTTCGAGACGTAAAGATTGATATATTGGAAGCCTATGTTTGGATATCGGAAGTGTTCCGGGTGAAATCGGGATTTTACCGGAGTACCGGGAGGGTTACCGGAACCCCCCGGGAGCTATATGGGCCATAGTGGGCCTTGGTGGAAAAGAGAAGGGGCTGCCCTAGATGGGCTGCGCGCCTCCCCCTTCCCCTAGTCCTATTAGGACTAGGAGAGGTGGCCGGCCCCCTCCTCCTCTTTTCCCCCTCCGCGAATCCTATTCCGACTAGGATTGGGGGGGGGGGATCCTACTCCCAGAGGGAGTAGGACTCTCCTGCGCCCTCCTCCTTGGCCGGCCAGCCTCCCCCCTCTACTCCTTTATATACGGAGGGAGGGGGCACCTCTAGACACACAAGTTGATCCACGTGATCTATTCCTTAGCCGTGTGCGGTGCCCCCTGCCACCATATTCCTCGATAATACTGTAGCGGAGTTTAGGCGAAGCCCTACTGCTGTAGTACATCAAGATCGTCACCACGCCGTCGTGCTGACGGAACTCTTCCCCGACACTTTGCTGGATCGGAGTCCGGGGATCGTCATCGAGCTGAACGTGTGCTCGAACTCGGAGGTGCCGTAGCTTCGGTGCTTGATCGGTTGGATCATGAAGACGTACGACTACTTCCTCTACGTCGTGTCATCGCTTCCGCAGTCGGTCTGCGTTGGGTACGTAGACAACACTCTCCCCCTCGTTGCTATGCATCTCATGATCTTGCGTGTGCGTAGGAAAATTTTGAAATTACTATGAAACCCAACAGGTTCGGCTGTGCGAATAGCCTTGTGATGAGTTCTTGAGAGCAGCCGGGATTTATGAAGACTTTTATTATTTGGATGAGAATGCAGGCCTCGTCGACTTCCTTCGCGACCAGTGCGAACAGTATCTCCTCCTCACTAATATATTCGTGCAAATTTTTTTTACTTTCATGCTAAGAAATCACCACCTTCAGTGGAATTTCATTTATATGATGAGGTTAAGGAGATGTCACTATATGATTTTTGCCGGGTCTGTAAGATACCTTTTGAGGGCAGCATAGATGAAGCACATCATAATGATGTGGAGGGGTTTATTGATATGATTGTTGTAGGGGAAACAATGAAGGTTTCCGATGCAAGAATTACTAGCATACATTTTCCTGTTCTACGTTACTTTGCAATATTTGCTAGTAGATGCTTAATTGGTCACGGGAATAGTGGAAACCTTAGTGCCCCTGATATTGTTATTTTGCGCCATGCCTTTTTTCGTGATGCTACTTTTAGTTTAGGCGCTATTGTTGCTAAACGGTTGAATCTGAACCGTACAAAGGGTCCCGTCTTTGGGGGCATCTTTGCCTCGCGCCTTGCCGCACACTTCAACATACCTATTAGGCATTATGAGAAAGAGGAAAAGTTGTTGCCTCCTATTTTTCTAGATTGTAAGAGTATGGTAGCACATGATTTTATCGTTAAGAATAAGAATAAGATGCTTAACTATAGACTGATATTTGATAAATATTACTTTGAGACTATTACCTTGCCTGCTCCTTCTTTGTTTAACATATTTTCAGGCATGTACCTTGTTCTGCCGAAGGCCATTCATGCCTACCGGAGCCTGACATCAGCTCCAGAGCCAGAGCCGGAGCAACCACTTGATCCTCACCATCAGTCTGTTTATCAGTGGGATCCGGAGGAGATTGCCAACCAGTGGCATCCAGAGGACACTCCTCTGTACACCAGAGAGGGCGGCTTTGAGCCGTGGCCATAGACCAACTTAGGCCAAAAGCCTAAGCTTGGGGGAGTATGTATTCCTCACCGACATTATATTCATGTTTACACACTCATGCCAGTTGTCGGTGCTCATACTTTTTCATTGTATCATCCATGCTAGTTTATTTTCTTTTAAAGCTTTCTTCTTGTGTGTTTGAAAAACCTTAATAAAAACAAAAAAAATAGTTGTAGCTTTTAGCTAGTTTACTTTCCATGCCTGTAGTAGTAGTAATTAAAAAGAAAACCCAAAAAATTTCTCGTTCTTCTTTTGCTTGTTGGGAGCTTTCCCGTGTAAATAGTTTTGTTTCTTTTCTTTGGGGGTCGAGAGGAGAAGACCATGATGAATATGTTGAGTGGCTCTCATTCACATTATTGTTGATCTAACAAAGAGCCCATATTACCTTGTGTTCTCCCATGTATTGAATGCTTGCAGATTCCAGCTTAGTCCAATGCATGCACACTATTATTATTATCCACACTATTTGGTTGTGCAAGTGAAAGGCAATAATGACGATATATGATGAACTGATTGAGATGAGAAAAGCTGGTATGAACTCGACCTCTCTTGTTTTTGTAAATATGATTAGTTCATCGTTCCTGATTCAGCCTATTATGAATAAACATGTTTGCAATGACAATTATAGATTGAAGTTGCTTATGCCATGCTTAATTAGCTAGGAGCTTATAATGGTTTACCTTGCATGCCAACATGCTATTAAAATGGTTGTGATGTGGTACGATAGGGTGGTACCCTCTTTTGAACGATTCGAGTGGCTTGACTTGGCACATGTTTACGCATGTAGTTGAAACAAAATCAACATAGCCTCTACGATATTTATGTTCATGGTGCATTATATCCTACTCATGCTTGCATTCAGTGTTGATTAATTTTAATGCATGTTCATGACTGTTGTCGCTCTCTAGCTGGTCGCTTCCCAGTCTTTTGCTAGCCTTCACTTGTACTAAGTGGGAATACTGCTTGTGCATCCAATTCCATAAACCCCAAAGTTATTCCATATGAGTCCACCATACCTACCTATATACGGTATCTACCTGCCGTTCCAAGTAAATTTGTATGTTCCAAACTCTAAACCTTCAAATAAACATTCTGTTTTGTATGCTCGAATAGCTCATGTATTAACTAGGGTTGTCCATACCTTCCATGTTAGGCGGGTTATTCTTAAGAGGAGTGGACTCCGCTCCTCACTCACAAGAAAATGGCTGGTCACCGGGATGCCCAGTCCCATACTTTATGCAAATCAAATCAAAATAATTGCAAACAAAACTCCCCCGGGACCGTTGTTAGTTGGAGGCACTCGTTGTTTCGAGCAAGCCATGGATTGATGCTTGTTGGTGGAGGGGGAGTATAAACTTTACCATTCTGTTTGGGAACCGCCTATAATGTGTGTAGCATGGAAGATATCGCCATCTCTTGGTTGTTATGTTGACAATGAAAGTACATCGCTCAAAATATTATTCATACTTATTTCAAAACCGAGCTCTAGCACCTCTACAAATCCCTGCTTCCCTCTGCGAAGGGCCTATCTATTTACTTTTATGTCGAGTCATCATCCTCTTATTAAAAAGCACCAGTTGGAGAGCACCGCTGTCATTTGCATCCATTACTGTTAGTTTACATTGAGTATGACTTGACTGGATCTGTTTTACCATGAATTACAATGTCTAGTCTGTCCTTGATCTTTAAAGGTGCTCTGCATTTATGTTTTGCGGTCTCAGAAAGGGCTAGCGAGGTACCATCCTGTTATATCATATCATGATTGTTTTAACAAAGTGTTGTCATCCGATATTTATTATTATTATTTCTCGCTAGTTGATTATGTCATTGATATGAGTAAACCTGACCTAAATGTTATTGTGAATATGGTTAGTTCATAATCTTTGCTGAAAATTTGAATGCTGGCTTTACATATTTACAACAACAAGAGCAAACAGAGTTTGTAAAAGTTTTTCTTTATCACTTTCAGTTTATCAACTGAATTGTCTGAGGACAAGCAAAGGTTTAAGCTTGGGGGAGTTGATATGTCTCCGTCGTATCTACTTTTCCAAACACTTTTGCCCTTGTTTTGGACTCTAACTTGCATGATTTGAATGGAACTAACCCGGACTGACGTCGTTTTCAGCAAAATTGCCATAGTGTTATTTTTGTGCAGAAATAAAAGTTCTCGGAATGACCTGAAAATCAACGGAGAATTATTTTGGAATATATAAAAAATACTAGAAGGAAGATCCACATCAGGGGGGCCTCCACCTATCCACGAGGGTGGGGGCGCGCCCTACCCCCTGGGCATGCCCCCTGCCTCGTGGGCCCCCTGAAACTCCACCAACCTCAACCCTGACTCCATATATTCACTTTTGGGGAGAAAAAAACCAAGGAGAAGGATTCATCGTGTTTTACGATACGGAACCGCCGCCAAGCCCTAAACTCTCTCGGGAGGGCTGATCTGGAGTCCATTCGGGGCTCCGGAGAGGGGAATCCGTCGCCATCGTCATCATCAACCATCCTCCATCACCAATTTCATGATGCTCACCGCCGTGCGTGAGTAATTCCATCGTAGGCTTGCTAGACGGTGATGGGTTGGATGATATTTATCATGTAATCGAGTTATTTTTGTTAGGGTTTGATCCCTAGTATCCACTGTGTTCTGAGATTGATGTTGCTATGACTTTGCTATGCTTAATGCTTGTAACTAGGGCCCGAGTGCCATGATTTCAGATCTGAACCTATTATGTTTTCATCAATATATGAGAGTTCTTGATCCTATCTTGCAAGTCTATAGTCACCTATTCTGTGTTATGATCCGGCAACCCCGAAGTGACAATAATCAGGACCACTCCCAGTGATGACCGTAGTTTGAGGAGTTCATGTATTCACTATGTGTCAATGCTTTGTTCCGGTACTCTATTAAAAGGAGGCCTTAATATCCCTTAATTTCCAATAGGACCCTGCTGCCACGGGAGGGTAGGACAAAAGATGTCATGCAAGTTCTTTTCCATAAGCACGTATGACTATATTCGGAATACATGCCTACATTACATTGATGAATTGGAGCTAGTTCTGTGTCACCCTAGGTTATGACTGTTACATGATGAACCGCATTCGGCATAATTCTCTATCACCGATCCATTGCCTACAAGCTTTCCATATATTGTTCTTCGCTTATTTACTTTTCCGTTGCTATTGTTATCATTACTAAAAAACACCAAAAATATTACTTTTTCCACCGTTACCTTTTACCACCGTTACCACTACTATCATATTACTTTGCTACTAAACACTTTGCTGCAGATATTAAGTTTCTAGGTGTGGTTGAATTGACAACTCAGCTCCTAATACTTGAGAATATTCTTTGGCTCCCCTTGTGTCGAATCAATAAATTTGGGTTGAATACTCTACCCTCGAAAACTGTTGCGATCCCCTATACTTGTGGGTTATCACTCCTCTCCCGCCTCGGAACGTACGATGGACTCCTCGGTTATACCGGTTAGTTGGGCCAGCCACCCCTTCGACGAAATTACTGGGAGGTCCTTGAAAACCATGTCCTGGTCCGCCGCCATTGTACCATCCAGAGCCACGTCCACCGCCCGACGAAGATGCACGATGCAGACCCTCTCCGTACGCATTGTATTCGTCATCACCCCACTGACCATATCGGTTATATCTGTAACCATCATCACCATAGTCCTAGGCATTGCCGGCATATCCATCCCGCCCATGACCGCCGCCCCGTCCGGTGACCTGTGCATCGCCCCTCCCAGCAGCTTGGGCGCCACCACGCCTGGCAACTGGGGCACCGCCTCGCCCGGCAACCTGAGCACCGCCCCGCCCGGCGACCCGCCCTTCGGTCGGTGCCTCCTGCTGTCTCGCGGCAGCCCGACCAGGCGCAGGTGCCGGGGTCGGGGACTTGTCCTGCTGCATGTTTCCTCGCCACGCCATCGAAGAAACAGCTCCCCCAACGACTGTTGCCGCGCGACGCGTCCCTAGCCGGGGGAAACCAGGCGGACGAAAAACCCTAGCCGAGGTACTTGCTCGATCAGGCGGCTCGTGAAATGCTACCTCATGCAAACTAGGCGAACCTGACCTGTCAATGCGCGTGGCTTGGGCCTCCAGCCGGGCCTCTTGCCTAGTCTAAGAGGAGCCCACGACCAACACCGTAACGGGTACATCCACTAGGCCCAACAGAGAATTCATGTGATCCCGTTTGACCGCTCGAATCTCATTGGCCTTCCTAGCCACCGACGGCGGCCGCATCGGCGGTGGCACCCGGCTCCGCTTTATATTCTTCTTCTTCGTAACGAGAGTCCATGAATCCGGAATGAAATCGGACAAAGTCATGGGAGTGCGATTTACCTTCAGAATCGGCCCTACCCAAGGTTTAATCGACCCTACCCATGGGCATGCTTTCAACGTCGTCGGCGCGATCACAAGCCCGGCTGTTTGTGGAAGCAGCCGCTCTTTGCCATCTTCCGGCCCCTCCTCATCCCCATCATGACCGTCGCCCTGATGTCTACTACACAACCTTCTTCTTGTAGACGTTGTTGGGCCTCCAAGTGCATAGCTTTGTAGGACAATAGCAAATTTCCCTCAAGTGGATGACCTAAGGTTTATCAATCCGTAGGAGGCGTAGGATGAAGATGGTCTCTCTCAAGCAACCCTGCAACCAAATAACAAAGAGTCTCTTGTGTCCCCAACACACCCAATACAATGGTAAATTGTATAGGTGCACTAGTTCGGCGAAGAGATGGTGATACAAGTGGTATATGGATAGTAGATATAGGTTTTTGTAATCTGAAAATATAAAAACAGCAAGGTAACTAATGATAAAAGTGAGCACAAACGGTATTGCAATGCTAGGAAACAAGGCCTAGGGTTCATACTTTCACTAGTGCAAGTCCTCTCAACAATAATAAAATAATTGGATCACATAACTATCCCTCAACATGCAACAAAGAGTCACTCCAAAGTCACTAATAGCGGAGAACAAACGAAGAGATTATGGTAGGGTACGAAACCACCTCAAAGTTATTCTTTCCAATCAATCTGTTGGGCTATTCCTATAAGTGTCACAAACAGCCCTAGAGTTCGTACCAGAATAACACCTTAAGACACAAATCAACCAAAACCCTAATGTCACCTAGATACTCCAATGTCACCTCAAGTATCCGTGGGTACGATTATACGATATGCATCACACAATCTTAGATTCATCTATCCAACCAACACATAGAACCTCAAAGAGTGCCCCAAAGTTTCTACCGGAGAATCACGACGAAAACGTGTGCCAACTCCTATGCATAGGTTCATGGGCGGAACCCGCAAGTTGATCACCAAATCATACATCAAGTGAATCACGTGATAGCCCATTGTCACCACAGATACACACGGCAAGACATACATCAAGTGTTCTCAAATCTTTAAAGACTCAATCCGATAAGATAACTTCAAAGAGAAACTCAATCCATTACAAGAGAGTAGAGGGGGAGAAAACATCATAAGATCCAACTATAATAGCAAAGCTCGCGATACATCAAGATCGTACCACCTCAAGAACACGAGAGAGAGATCAAACACATAGCTACTTGTACATACCCTCAGCCCCGAGGGAGAACTACTCCCTTCTCGTCATGGAGAGCACCGGGATGATGAAGATGGCCACCGGAGAGGGGTTTCCCCCTCCGACAGGGTGCCAGAACGGGTCTAGATTAGCTTTCGGTGGCTACGGAGGTTTCTGGCGGCGGAACTCCCGATCTATTGTGCTCCCCGATCGTTTTAGGGTATATGGAGATATATAGGAGGAAGAGGTACGTCAGGGGAGCCACGAGGGGCCCACGAGGGTGGAGGGC
>NC_041390.1:529336089-529341139 GCF_002162155.2 Triticum dicoccoides | reverse complement strand
CTCGTGGCTTCCTCGTTGCTTTCTTGACGTGGACTTCAAGTCTCCCGGGTTGCTTTCCTTCCAAAAATAAGTTCTGTGAAATTTCAGGTCAATTGGACTCCGTTTGATTTTCCTTTTCTGCGATACTCTAAAACAAGGAAAAAACAGAAACTGGCACTGGGCTCTAGGTTAATAGGTTAGTCCCAAAAATCATATAAAATAGCATATAAATGCATATAAAACATCCAAGGTTGATAATATAATAGCATGGAACAATAAAAAATTATGGATACATTGGAGACGTATCACGCCCTCTTCCTCGTCCTCCTCGCTATCGGCTAATACCCAAAAATGCCCTCCAAAACGCCGATCTGGTGTGTTGTTCACCGGCGCCGTCGTAAAGTCGATCACCTCAATCTCCTCCCTATGCTCATCCTGCAAACAACACAATACATGCACATCGGAATCATCAAGCAGAAAATGAAACCCTACCTTGATCTGGATGTCTGCCGCTAGATAGTCGCTCGCAAGGATGTCATTGTCCATGTTCCGAAGTGACGTCCATCGTGATGTCGGAGTGTGTTGCAGCCGTCCCTCTATCCATCTGCCGGAGATCGGGTCGAAGAAATGAACCGCCCAGTGCTCCGCCTGAGCCTGGATCGCGCCATCCCCAACAAGATCTGACTCGACCAAACACGCTTGTCTCCCCCCTTCCGGCGCCGAGAGGAGATGCCTTGCCGGCGTTGAGATCACCGGCGATGGCGATGAGGGCAACCACGTGTCAGACGGCCGTGGGTCGTCGCCCAGGTCGCCCAT
The DNA here is from genome assembly GCF_002162155.2 of Triticum dicoccoides. Classification (NCBI taxonomy): domain Eukaryota; kingdom Viridiplantae; phylum Streptophyta; class Magnoliopsida; order Poales; family Poaceae; genus Triticum; species Triticum dicoccoides. The sequence goes on along the minus strand of NC_041390.1, from coordinate 529,340,344 downwards.
CCTCTACTTTTGGATCCGTGTGTCAGGCGGCTAGGCTAGTTGGCTGCCAACTTGATACAAAGTCTAAAAAATGGGAGAGGCTTTCACTTCCCGGCCTCTGCACCAACGAGGGATGCATACATCCATTTTAGTATGAGTACCAAGATAAACATGGTCCTCTGAATTTTTTTAAATGAGTATAAAGATATTTATTGATGAGAGGTTCCACCACACATCAAGCTTGATCCTCAATAAATAGGGGAAACCCCCTGTGCATCACCTGTCAATTCTAGGAAACGAACTCAGGTCGCTAGGCTGCACAATCGCATGCCCAACCACCATGTCTAGATAAGTAATCTTATTATATCTTGAGTGAGCAAAGTAAACAATTTTAAGAGTTAAGAGAGAGCAATATATCATAACAGGAGTCTGGAGATTTGATTGTCTGATCAAAACCATACTTGGTTCGTAGTTGGGTTTTGAAACTAAAATCATGACCAGAGTTTGGTGATTTGATGCAAACTTATCTCCTTTGTCTTTTGACACTTAAATGTACAGTAGCCCTATGGAGTTAGGTTTCATGTGGTAGTCAATTTTGAATATGGTTCGAAATAGCGGTGATAAAGATAGCACAAAAAACTAACTCCATGGTGCACTTATGTGGAGGCATCTACTTAGAAGATTAGCCTAGACACTTTTGAAGACGCAGGGGTGGACCTGTTGGAAATATGCCCTAGAGGCAATAATAAAATGGTTATTATTATATTTCCTTGTTCATGCTAATTGTCTATTATTCATGCTATAATTGTGTTATCCAGAAATCGTAATACATGTGTGAATACATAGACCACAACACGTCCCTAGTGAGCCTCTCCTTGACTAGCTCGTTGATCAAAAGATAGTCATGGTTTCCTGACTATCGACATTGGATGTCATTGATAACGGGATCACATCATTAGGAGAATGATGTGATGGACAAGACCCAATCCTAAGCATAGCTTAAAGATCGTGTAGTTCGTTTGCTAGAGCTTTTCCGAATGTCAAGTATCATTTCCTTAGACCATAAGATTATGCAACTCCCGAATACCTGTAACACCCTCGATGCGACTATATCTCCCACGTGTCGAGGCACGACTTAGAGGCATAATCACATTGAAGGCATATGTCGCAAGTTAGGCAATCTTCACAACATCCCATGTAATATGATAATAAAAGGGGAGATAACATAGTTGGCTTACACTCGCCACGTCAATCAAGTACATAAATAACATTCCATCATCCAAACACTCATGGCCCGACTACGGCGCCAAAATAAAAGAGAACCCAACATGCGACATGGTCCCGATCACCCCAACTGGGCACCACTACTGATCATCAGGAAAGGAAACATAGTAACATTGAGAGTCCTCATCGAACTCCCACTTGAGCTCAAGCGCGTCACCTGGAGCGGAATCATCAGGCCCTGCATCTAGTGTAATAGTAATCTGTGAGCCACAGGGACTCAGCAATCTCGCACCCTCGTGATCAAGACTATTTAAGCTTATAGGTAAGGCAAGGTAAAATATGTGGAGCTGCAGCAAGCGACTAGAAAATATGGTGGCTAACTTATTCACAAAAGAGAGCGAGAAGAGGAGGCAAAGCGCGAGCGAGAAACTAGAGAACAACCTGCGCAAGCAGTACTCCAACACCGTGTCCACTTCCCGGACTCCGCCGAGAAGAGGCCATCACAGTAACACACTCAGTTGATTCATTTTAGTTAAGTTAAGGTTCAAGTTATCTACAACCGTACATTAACAAATTCCCATCTGCCCATAACCGCGGCCACGGCTTTCGAAAGTTCAAATCCCTGCAGGGGAGTCCCAACTTAGCCCATGACAAGCTCTCACGGTAAATGAAGGAATAGACCTCCTCCCAAGACGTTCCGATCAGACTCGGTATCTCGGTTCTTCAAGACACTTCGACAGGTTAAAACAAGAGCAGCAACACCGCCCGAATGTGCCGACAAATCCTGATAGGAGCTGCACATATCTCATTCTCAGGGCACACTCAGATGAGACTAGCTACGAGTAAAACCAACCCTCAAGTTTCCTCGAGGTGGCCCCGCAGGCAGCTCAGTTCGGACCAACACTGAGAGGAGCACTGGCCCAGGGGGGGGGTTTAAATAAGATTACCCTCAGGCTCCGGAAACCCAAGGGAAAAAGAGGCTAGGTGGCGAATGGTAAAACCAAGGTTGAGCATTGCTGGAAAAGCTTTAATCCAGGCGAACTATCAAGGGGTTCCCATTATAACCCAACCGCGTAAGGAACGCAAAATCCGGGAACATAACACCGATATGACGGAAACTAGGGCGGCAAGAGTGGAACAAAACACTAGGCGAGAGGCCGAGCCTTCTACCCTTTACCAAGTATATAGATGCATTAAGATAACAAGATAATATAATGATATCCCAACAAGTAAATAAATGTTCCAACAAGGAACGGCCTCCAATCTTCACCTGCAACTAACAACGCTATAAGAGGGGCTGAGCAAAGCGGTAACATAGCCAATCAACGGTTTGCTAGGACATGGTGGGTTAGAGGTTTGACATGGCAATTTGGGAGGCTTGAAAGCAAGTGGTAGGCATCGTAGCATTGGCATAGCAAAAGAGCAAGCAAACTAGGATAGCAAAGATAGTAGTGATTTCGAGGGTATGATCATCTTGCCTGCACAGTTGTCAGAGTTGACTGGATCCTCGAAAACAAACTCAACGGGCTCCTCGTTAGTGAACTCGTCTCTCGGCTCTACCCAAACAAGACAAACAAGCAACAAGGACACAATCAACCACGTGCAAGTATCAAACAAAATGGCAAACGATTCAAATATGACACCGGTCTGCGATTTACAGCAAGTAGCCATCTAAATGCAATGAGATGAACATGTTACAGCACCCAAACATGACAACAAAATACATGGCAGGGATGCATTCATGATGCTTAACAAAAGTCTAGCACTGAGCTACGGCCAATTCATCCATTAACAGGTTCAAACAAGCATGGCAAAAATGCATATGGCAAACAGATTTCAGACTTAGTGAAATTAACACTTGTCTGGAATTTCAGATCAGGTAGCACACTTCGGAGCAACAAAACGACATGCTATAGGACCTGAACATGGCAAAGTAAAGCATGGCATGGAGCTACTCAAAGAGCTTAACAAAAGTCCCTTAGTGACCTTGAGCCAAAAGGGATCAGAAAATACAATTACAAGCATGTGAACATAGCAAAAACATAATCAGTTTTCAGACTTGGTGAAAACTGGCACATGCTGAAACATAACTCAAGTAGGCATGTTTACGAGCTCGATGCACTCACTACGGTGCAAGTCATGATAAGCTAAGCATACACCCATCAAGAATACATAAAATGCAAGCTAGACATGGCAAGAACAATAGCATAGCATGCACGGATCAACTACAACATCATCGGCAAAATTGCAAACAAGTTGACAATCTGCCCAGATTCACAAAGTAGTAAAAGTAGAGATCGATTGACTCAAGCTAGGTTGCTCCATAATTGCAAACAAAGACATGGATGGATAGAGCACTACAAGATTAACAAAATATCCTTACTGATCATCCTCAAAAGAGGCACGTATCACTAAGAAACAACATGAACATATGGCAACATGAGATAAACAGCTCAAGACTTAGTGTAAATGCTAAGTCCCTGAAATCAGAATTAACAAGTGCACCACTTGGCAAGCTCGTGCTAGTCACCACACACATCACAAAAATACATGGGTTGCACCTCTGGAAAGATGACAAAACCCTTAACAAAACATATGTAGAGCATAAGGGCATATCATGCACACATTAATCATGGCAAAAATGACAAAAAGCTAAACGGAGTAGCAGATCTGACAATTATCTCAAGTAGCCCTCTTCTAACAGCATTTCGGGCATCAAGATGAACTCAAATGAAAATGATGCAATGGAATGAAATGATGTAGTCTCTGAAATGAACATTTTGATATGCTATATGCATGAATCGGAGCTACGGATGCAAAGTTATAGCATGATGAAGAAGGGCACATGAGCTAGGGTTAGGAGGGAAAAAGTCAACCGCGGGGAGATATTTTCAGATCTGGATCAGGGGCACGGATCCCGAGGACGGCCGGAATCTTCGCCGGAGTTCGCCGGCCGGAGTTGACGCGGGGCGGCCGGAAGCGACGAGGAGGACGGCGGAGGGCGGCGGGGTCGCCGGCGTTGAGGAGGACGGGCGCGGGGCGACGGTGGCCG
>NC_041390.1:529326265-529335737 GCF_002162155.2 Triticum dicoccoides | reverse complement strand
CGGCTCGGGAGGAGAAGGGCGGCGTGCGGCGGATGGCGGCTACGGGCCGCGGGGGCCGGTGCTGGGCCTGGCGGGCCCGCGCGGGTGGCGGCGCGACGATGCGGTCCCGCGGGGCGCGGACCAACGGCATGATGCCACGTGGCGGCGGCGGCGGAATTCGGACGTGTCCGTCGGCGGGGAAAATGTCCGACGGCGCGCGATGACGAGTGGATCTAGGGTTTTCGGGGGGAAGGAGAAGGAGATTTTCGAGGGATCTTTAAATAGGCATAGGAGGAGCTAGGAGAGTCCAAATGAGGTGCGGTTTTCGGCCACGCGATCGTGATCGAACGATCTAGATGATGGAGAAGGCTTAGGTGGGTTTTGGGCCAAAATGGAGGGGTGTTGGGCTGCAACACACACAAGGCCTTTTTGGTCCCTCGGTTAACCGTTGGAGTATCAAACGAAGTCCAAATGATACGAAACTTGACAGGCGGTCTACCGGTAGTAAACCAAGGCCGCTTGGCAAGTCTCAGTCCAATCCAGAAACGTTTAATCCCCACACATGAAAGAAAGGTAGAAATGACCACCGGAGGAGAACGAAGCGTCGGAATGCAAAACGGACAACGGGGAAAATGCTCGAATGCATGAGACGAACACGTATGCAAATGCAATGCACATGATGACATGATATGAGATGCATGACAATGATAACAACAAACGGAGACAAAGACCCGAACCCGAGAAAATGAAATAACTTAATGCCGAAACGGCAAGAGTTGGAGTACAGATTGGGAAAGTTACATCCGGGGTGTTACAACACTCCACCACTATGAAAGTATCTCGTCCCGAGATCTAGGACTGAAAGAACGCCGGGTACTCAGAACGGAGGTGATCCTCGCGTTCCCAGGTAGCTTCACGGTCGGAATGGTGTGACCACTTGACTTTGAGAAATTTGATTGACTTGTTGCGAGTCTTGCGTTCAGTCTCTTCAAGAATAGCAACTGGGTGCTCACGATAGGAGAGATCTTCTTGGAGCTCAATGCCCTCGAATTTGATGGTGCGGTTCGGAGTCTTGAAGCACTTTCGAAGCTGAGAGACATGGAACACGTCATGAACATTTGCAAAGTTTGAAGGAAGCTCGAGTTGATAGGCAAGGTCGCCTCTCTTGCTGACAATCTTGAAAGGTCCCACGTATCTGGGGGCAAGCTTCCCTTTGATACCGAAGCGATGAGTACCTTTCATAGGAGAGACGCGGAGGTAAACATGATCTCCGATCTCGAAAGCCAAATCACGGTGCTTACTATCATAGTAGCTCTTCTGGCGGGATTGGGCTGCTTTGAGGTTATCTCGAATGACTTTGCACATTTCCTCTGCCTCTGTGATTAAGTCATTACCCAAAAGCTGACGTTCACCAGTTTCAGACCAGTTGAGAGGGGTACGACACTTCTTGCCATACAGAATTTCAAATGGGGCCTTGCCCGAACTTGCTTGAAAACTGTTTTTGTAGGAGAATTCAGCATAAGGAAGACAATCCTCCCACTTCATGCCGAAGGAGATCACACAAGCCCTGAGCATATCTTAAAGAATCTGGTTGACACGCTCGACTTGTCCGCTAGTTTGAGGATGGAAAGCTGTGCTGAAGCGGATGTTGATACCCATGGCCTTCTGAAAAGAATCCCAAAACTTGGATGTAAAGATGCTGCCACGGTCTGAAGAGATCACTTGTGGAATACCATGCAGAGAGACAATCCGAGAGGTATATAGTTCCGCCAATTGAGCTGCAGTGATCGACTCTTTGATAGGCAGAAAGTGAGCCACTTTAGTGAGTTTGTCGATGACAATGAATATAGCATCATTGCCACGCTTGGACTTTGGAAACCCAGTCATGAAGTCCATTTCAATGTGGTCAAACTTCCATTCTGGAATGGCAAGAGGTTGGAGGAGACCCGCCGGCCTTTGGTGTTCTGCCTTCACTCTTCTGCAGACATCACATTCATTCACGAATTGAGCAATCTCGTGCTTCATTCGAGTCCACCAATAAGCCTGCTTGAGGTCCTGATACATCTTCGTACTCCCAGGGTGGATGGAGAGGAGAGAATTGTGAGCCTCGTTCATGATCACTTTACGGAGGTCACCTTTGGGTACAACAATACGATCCTCGAAGAAGAGAGTGTCCTTGTCGTTAAGGCGGTATCACTTGTACTTGGGCTGACTCTTGGCAATCCCAATCTTCACCTTTTTCACCATAGCATCAAGAAGCTGGGCTTGGCAAATATGGTCTTCCAAGGTAGGAGAGAATTGAAGGTTGGCGAGGAAACCTTGAGGAACAACTTGCAGATTAAGTTTGCGGAAAGCTTCACAAAGCTCGGGTTGATAAGGCTTGAGAATCAGACTGTTACAATAAGCTTTCCTGCTCAATGTGTCAGCAATCACATTGGCCTTGCCTGGAGTATACTCGATACTCGGATTATACTCTTGAATCATTTCGACCCATCGAGTTTGCCTGAGATTGAGATTAGGCTGAGTGAAAAGGTACTTGAGACTCTTGTGGTCAGTGAAAATGTCCACTTTTCTTCCCAATAAGAGATGTCTCCAAGTCAAAAGAGCATCCACAACTGCCGCCAACTCGAGATCATGAGTGTGGTAGTTCTTTTCATTGGGCTTCAACTGGCGAGAGGTATAAGCAACAACTTTCTTCTCTTGCATCAATACTGCGCCAAGACCTTGGAGAGAGGCATCACAAAAGACCTCGTACGGCTTGGATTCATCAGGCGGAGTCAGAACTGGAGCAGTGATCAATTTCTCTTTAAAAGTGTTGAAAGCAATGTCACACTCCGGAGACCAAACATACTTGACATGCTTCTGGAGAAGATTTGAGAGAGGCTTCGCGATCTTAGAAAAGTTTTCAACAAATCTTCGGCAATAGCTTGCGAGACCGAGGAAGCTACGGAGTTGCTTCACGTTCTGAGGAGGTTCCCAATTCACAATTGCAGACACCTTCTCAGGATTCACGGCAATGCCCTTGGCAGAGATGATATGACCAAGATAAAGAACCTCATCGAGCCAAAATTCACACTTGGAGAACTTGGCGTAGAACTGATGTTCTCTGAGCTTATCAAGAACCAAACGCAAATGCTTGGCATGATCTTCCTTGTTCTTGGAGAAAACCAGAATGTTGTCGAGATAGACCAAAACGAAGTCATTGGTGTAGGCGTTGAAGATGAAGTTCATCATGCGAGAGAACGTCGGAGGAGCGTTGACGAGGCCAAAAGACATGACAATGTATTCATATGAACCATAGCTTGTCTTGAAAGCCGCTTTGGGAATATCTTGCTCACGGATTCGAATCTGATGATAACCCATACGAAGATCAAGCTTGGAGAATACTTGGGCACCTTTGAGTTGTTCGAACAGCTCGTTGATGTTGGGAAGTGGGTATTTGTTCTTGATGGTCTTCTTGCTCAATGGACGGTAATCAACACAAAGTCGGTCCGTTCCATCCTTCTTCTTCACAAAAAGAACACCACAACCCCATGGAGAAGAACTAGGCCGGATGAGACCCATTTTCTCTTGAATATCGAGTTGCTTCTTCAGCTCCTTCAACTCTTCAGGTCCGAGCTTGTAAGGACGCTTGCACACAGGTTCCGTGCCAGGCTCAAGATCAATAACGAATTCAACTGGCCGGTGCGGAGGCATTCCTGGAAGCTCTTCTGGAAAGACGTCTTGATATTCGCAAACGACTGGAATTTGCGAGATAACATTGAGTTCACCCTTCTCATTGAGAGAAAACAGACAGATGGTATTATCCCGAGCGGCAAAGACAATTACATCCTCAGACGAATGAGTCAATTGAATCTGCCTGGCTGCACAATCAAGCTGAGCCTTGTGCTTAGAAAGCCAATCCATTCCGAGAATAAGATCAATATCCGAGTTGCCAAGAACCATTGGAGAAGCCAGAAACTTGAAATCACCCATCATGATAGAAATATCCGGAACCATCATACTAGAACTCAAACGCTTAGCCGGAGAGATGACTTGCATAGCTCTAGGTAAAGCCTTAGTACTAAAATTGTTCTCCAATGCAAATGGGAATGACATGAAGGAATGCGATCCACCAGAGTCAAAAAGTACTTTACCTGGAATATCATTAACAGGAAGGTTACCCATGATCACATCTGACGAGTCCTCTGCCTGAGCTGCATTCATCAAGTTGACCTTGGCGTGCTTGGGGTTATGCTTGACCAGAGCTGTACTTGCCGATCTGATAGGAGGAGGAGGAAGACGCCTCTGGTTGAAACACTTGTTGGCATAGTGACCCTTCTGTTGGCACTTGTTGCACGTGACCTCTGAAAGCGGACGGTGATACGGAGCACTCGATCTTGGAGCTTGAGACGAAGTCTTGTTCTGAAAGCCAGGGTTGGGTGGGTGGGAAGATTCATTGCCACCTTTGCTCTTTTGCTGATACGGCTGACGAAACGGAGGAGGAGGAAGCCAATACTTCTGCTGCTTGGCCACTTGAGTAGAGGAAGAAGGAGTAACATCTCTGACTCGCTTCTTGGAAGCATCACACCTCAACTGAGCAGTCTCTTGCTTCAATGCCATGTTGTAGAACTCATCGTATCTCAAGGGCTCAAAGAGAACAAGAGCGAGCTGAATTTCTTCTCTGAGACCACCCCTGAACTGATATATCATGCTCTTCTCATCAGGTACATCCTGCTTGGCAAAGCGGGCGAGCTTCTGGAACAACTTGTTGTAGTCATAGACAGACAAAGAGCCTTGCTTCAGGTTGCGGAATTCCTCACGCTTGCTTTCAACCACGCTCTGGGGAATATGATGAGCTCGGAAATCTCGACAGAATTCATCCCAGGTAATAACACGTGCACCTCTGGAATCCTTGTACTGCTGGAACCATTCTGCAGCTTGATCTTTGAGTTGGAAAGAAGCGAACTTGACAAAGTCCTCAGGCCTGACGTTATTGCACTCGAAATGCTTGCACAGATCCACAAGCCAATCGTCAGCATCGGTTGCCTCAACACAATTGCTGAAAGTCTTTGGCCCGTTAGCAAGGAACTGGTTGAGTGAAGCAAAGTGATTCTGATTGTTGCCTTGATTGCGCTCTTGAAGAATTTGCATGATCAACTGTGTGTTTGCATTGGTTGCGGCCATCACAGCTTGCCATGCCTCCGGAGGAGGTGGAGGTGGTGGCGGATCAGGATTCGGAGTCGTGCGCGTTGGAGGAGCCATCCTGAAGAGGTTGACATCCATTAGCACATTGATAGACAAATATTGAAGCTGAATCCAACGGAATGAAAATTGCAACATATAGTCTTCACATCCGAACAAAATGAACGAATGCATTCCTCTTGAAATGGTCACATATCCATAAATTGAGAAGCCACTTAGAATTAAGATAGAGAAATAAATCAACAAGGTACGGATTAGGAACGAATAATCGGTAAGAAATCCCAATCTCAAACCAATATCCGTGGAAGAAGAACTAGAGCTACAAGAATTCCCACCTATGAAACTCCCGAACCTTTCCGGTTATGCAATCAGGTGTTGGGGATACAGGGGAAGCATAATATCTCACCCAAACTAGCAAATCCTACATCCAGCTGTATCCATCCTTCAACACATAACCGAGAAAAACTTCGGAAACCATCTACCTCAACCTTCGAAAAGCATCCGTTATACAAGTTATGGCGATACTCCCGAACTCCCGCCCCAGTACTAGGTGGCGTCGAGGTTATCTCACCAACGAACTGCATAAAAGAGATTTTCGATGTCGGCGTACTAAAATCAGGTATTCCAGAATTGCAACGATAAAATTATGATGACAACACCTCAGAGCTCAACTCCCCGGGACACTTCCACTAAACCCCTGACAGGAGGCACCAAGACAATGTTCTCATCATAAAACCATCGGAACGATTCCAAGATACCCGCGTGACCCTAAATTTTTTTTAGTGAAATTTGAGAAGAGAAGAGTCAAAACTCTACGTCAGGATGCCTTACCAGAGCGATGAGGAGACTGGGAAGTAAAAAGAATTCCTAAACTCTCCGATATATAATTCCTAAATGACTCAAAACATTTTTCTAGACACAACTCGGCCGCTAAAAACGATCAAGCAATGGGGCTCCTAAGGTCGGGGAAGGCTCTGATTACCAACTTGTAACACCCTCGATGCGACTATATCTCCCACGTGTCGAGGCACGACTTAGAGGCATAATCGCATTGAAGGCATATGTCGCAAGTTAGGCAATCTTCACAACATCCCATGTAATATGATAATAAAAGGGGAGATAACATAGTTGGCTTACACTCGCCACGTCAATCAAGTACATAAATAACATTCCATCATCCAAACACTCATGGCCCGACTACGGCGCCAAAATAAAAGAGAACCCAACATGCGACACGGTCCCGATCACCCCCAACTGGGCACCACTACTGATCATCAGGAAAGGAAACATAGTAACATTGAGAGTCCTCATCGAACTCCCACTTGAGCTCAAGCGCGTCACCTGGAGCGGAATCATCAGGCCCTGCATCTAGTGTAATAGTAATCTGTGAGCCACAGGGACTCAGCAATCTCGCACCCTCGCGATCAAGACTATTTAAGCTTATAGGTAAGGCAAGGTAAAATATGTGGAGCTGCAGCAAGCGACTAGAAAATATGGTGGCTAACTTATTAACAAAAGAGAGCGAGAAGAGGAGGCAAAGCGCGAGCGAGAAACTAGAGAACAACCTGCGCAAGCAGTACTCCAACACCGTGTCCACTTCCCGGACTCCGCCGAGAAGAGGCCATCACAGTAACACACTCAGTTGATTCATTTTAGTTAAGTTAAGGTTCAAGTTATCTACAACCGTACATTAACAAATTCCCATCTGCCCATAACCGCGGCCACGGCTTTCGAAAGTTCAAATCCCTGCAGGGGAGTCCCAACTTAGCCCATGACAAGCTCTCACGGTAAATGAAGGAATAGACCTCCTCCCAAGACGTTCCGATCAGACTCGGTATCTCGGTTCTTCAAGACACTTCGACAGGTTAAAACAAGAGCAGCAACACCGCCCGAATGTGCCGACAAATCCTGATAGGAGCTGCACATATCTCATTCTCAGGGCACACTCAGATGAGACTAGCTACGAGTAAAACCAACCCTCAAGTTTCCTCGAGGTGGCCCCGCAGGCAGCTCAGTTCGGACCAACACTGAGAGGAGCACTGGCCCAGGGGGGGGTTTAAATAAGATTACCCTCAGGCTCCGGAAACCCAAGGGAAAAATAGGCTAGGTGGCGAATGGTAAAACCAAGGTTGAGCATTGCTGGAAAAGCTTTAATCAAGGCGAACTATCAAGGGGTTCCCATTATAACCCAACCGCGTAAGGAACGCAAAATCCGGGAACATAACACCGATATGACGGAAACTAGGGCGGCAAGAGTGGAACAAAACACTAGGCGAGAGGCCGAGCCTTCTACCCTTTACCAAGTATATAGATGCATTAAGATAACAAGATAATATAATGATATCCCAACAAGTAAATAAATGTTCCAACAAGGAACGGCCTCCAATCTTCACCTGCAACTAACAACGCTATAAGAGGGGCTGAGCAAAGCGGTAACATAGCCAATCAACGGTTTGCTAGGACATGGTGGGTTAGAGGTTTGACATGGCAATTTGGGAGGCTTGAAAGCAAGTGGTAGGCATCGTAGCATTGGCATAGCAAAAGAGCAAGCAAACTAGCATAGCAAAGATAGTAGTGATTTCGAGGGTATGATCATCTTGCCTGCACAGTTGTCAGAGTTGACTGGATCCTCGAAAACAAACTCAACGGGCTCCTCGTTAGTGAACTCGTCTCTCGGCTCTACCCAAACAAGACAAACAAGCAACAAGGACACAATCAACCACGTGCAAGTATCAAACAAAATGGCAAACGATTCAAATATGACACCGGTCTGCGATTTACAGCAAGTAGCCATCTAAATGCAATGAGATGAACATGTTACAACACCCAAACATGACAACAAAATACATGGCAGGGATGCATTCATGATGCTTAACAAAAGTCTAGCACTGAGCTACGGCCAATTCATCCATTAACAGGTTCAAACAAGCATGGCAAAAATGCATATGGCAAACAGATTTCAGACTTAGTGAAATTAACACTTGTCTGGAATTTCAGATCAGGTAGCACACTTCGGAGCAACAAAACTACATGCTACAGGACCTGAACATGGCAAAGTAAAGCATGGCATGGAGCTACTCAAAGAGCTTAACAAAAGTCCCTTAGTGACCTTGAGCCAAAAGGGATCAGAAAATACAATTACAAGCATGTGAACATAGCAAAAACATAATCAGTTTTCAGACTTAGTGAAAACTGGCACATGCTGAAACATAACTCAAGTAGGCATGTGAAAACTGGCACATGCTGAAACATAACTCAAGTAGGCATGTTTACGAGCTCGATGCACTCACTACGGTGCAAGTCATGATAAGCTAAGCATACACCCATCAAGAATACATAAAATGCAAGCTAGACATGGCAAGAACAATAGCATAGCATGCACGGATCAACTACAACATCATCGGCAAAATTGCAAACAAGTTGACAATCTGCCCATATTCACAAAGTAGTAAAAGTAGAGCTCGATTGACTCAAGCTAGGTTGCTCCATAATTGCAAACAAAGACATGGATGGATAGAGCACTACAAGATTAACAAAACATCCTTACCGATTATCCTCAAAAGAGGCACGTATCACTAAGAAACAACATGAACATATGGCAACATGAGATAAACAGCTCAAGACTTAGTGTAAATGCTAAGTCCCTGAAATCAGAATTAACAAGTGCACCACTTGGCAAGCTCGTGCTAGTCACCACACACATCACAAAAATACATGGGTTGCACCTCTGGAAAGATGACAAAACCCTTAACAAAACATATGTAGAGCATCAGGGCATATCATGCACACATTAATCATGGCAAAAATGACAAAAAGCTAAACGGAGTAGCAGATCTGACAATTATCTCAAGTAGCCCTCTTCTAACAGCATTTCGGGCATCAAGATGAACTCAAATGAAAATGATGCAATGGAATGAAATGATGTACTCTCTGAGATGAACATTTTGATATGCTATATGCATGAATCAGAGCTACGGATGCAAAGTTATAGCATGATGAAGAATGGCACATGAGCTAGGGTTAGAAGGGAAAAAGTCAATCGCGGGGAGATATTTTCAGATCTGGATCGGGGGCACGGATCCCGAGGACAGCCGGAATCTTTGCCGGAGTTGACGTGGGGCGGCCGGAAGCGACGATGAGGACAGCGGAGGGCGGCGGGGTCGCCGGCGTTGAGGAGGACGGGCGCGGGGCGACGGTGGCCGGGGCGGCGAGCTCGGCCTTGGCGCGCGGCGACGAAGAACGGCGGCGGCGGCGAGCTTCCACGGCGGAGGCGGCGGAGCGCGGCGCCGGCTCGGGAGGAGAAGGGCGG
>NC_041390.1:529307222-529325530 GCF_002162155.2 Triticum dicoccoides | reverse complement strand
CGCGGGGCCGGCGCTGGGCCTGGCGGGCCTGCGCGGGTGGCGGCGCGGCGATGCGGTCCCGCGGGGCGCGGACCAACGGCGTGATGCCACGTGGAGGCGGCGGCGGAATTCGGACGTGTCCGTCGGCGGGGAAAATGTCCGGCGGCGCGCGATGACGAGTGGATCTATGGTTTTCGGGGGGAAGGAGAAGGAGATTTTCGGGGGATCTTTAAATAGGCATAGGAGGAGCTAGGAGAGTCCAAATGAGGTGCAGTTTTCGGCCACGCGATCGTGATCGAATGATCTAGATGATGGAGAAGGCTTAGGTCGGTTTTGGGCCAAAATGGAGGGGTGTTGGGCTGCAACACACACGAGGCCTTTTCGGTCCCTTGGTTAACCGTTGGAGTATCAAACGAAGTCCAAATGATACAAAACTTGACAGGCGGTCTACCGGTAGTAAACCAAGGCTGCTTGGCAAGTATCGGTCCAATCCGGAAATGTTTAATCCCCACACACGAAAGAAAGGTAGAAATGACCACCGGAGGAGAACGAAGCGCCGGAATGCAAAACGGACAACGGGGAAAATGTTTGAATGCATGAGACAAACATGTATGCAAATGCAATGCACATGATGACATGATATGAGATGCATGACAACGATAACAACACACGGAGACAAAGACCCCAACCCGAGAAAATGAAATAACTTAACGCCGAAACGGCAAGAGTTGTAGTACAAATTGGGAAAGTTACATCCGGGGTGTTACAATACCGTAGGAGTGCTTTGGGTGTGCCAAACGTCACAACGTAACTGGCTGACTATAAAGGTACACTACGGGTATCTCCGAAAGTGTCTGTTGGGTTGGCACGAATCGAGACTGGGATTTGTCACTCCGTATGACAGAGAGGTATCTCTGGGCCCACTCGGTAATGCATCATCATAATGAGCTCAATGTGATCAAGTGGTTGATCACGTGATCATGCATTACGGTATGAGTAAAGTGACTTGCCGGTAATGAGATTGAACGAGGTATTGGGATACCGATGATCGAGTCTCGTGCAAGTAACATACCAATTGACAAAGGGAATTGTATACGGGATTGATCGAATCCTCGACATCGTGGTTCATCCGATGAGATCATCGAGGAGCATCTGGGAGCCAACATGGGTATCCAGATCCCGCCGTTGGTTATTGATCGGAGAGTCGTCTCGGTCATGTCTGCGTGTCTCCCGAACCCGTAGGGTCTACACACTTAAGGTTCAGTGACGCTAGGGTTGTTGAGATATTAGTATATGGTAACCCGAAAGTTGTTCGAAGTCCCGGATGAGATCCTGGACGTCACGAGGAGTTCCGGAATTGTCCGTAGGTGAATATTTATATATAGGAAGTCAAGTTTCGGCCATCGGGAAAGTTTCGGGGGTAATCGGTATTGTACCGGGACCACCGGAAGGGTCCCGGGGGTCCACCGGGTGGGCCAACCTATCCCGGAGGGCCCCATGGGCTGATGTGGGAGGGGAACCATCCCCTAGTGGGCTGGTGCGCCCCCCTTGGGCCTCCCCCTGCGCTTAGGGTTGGAAACCCTAGGGGTGGGGGGCGACCCACTTGGCTTGGGGGGCACTCCACCCCCCTTGGCTGCCGCCCCCCTTGGAGATTGCATCTCCTAGGGCCGGCGCCCCCTAGGGGTCCTATATATAGTGGGGGTGAGGGAGGGCCGCTGCACCCTAGCCCCTGGCACCTCCCTCTCCCTCCCGTGACACTTCTCCCTCTCCCTGAGCTTGGCGAAGCTCTGCCGAGATCACTGTTGCTTCCACCACCACGCCGTCGTGCTGCTGGATCTTCATCAACCTCTCCTTCCCCCTTGCTGGATCAAGTTGGAGGAGATGTCCTCCCAACCGTACGTGTGTTGAACGCGGAGGTGCCGTCCGTTCGGCGCTAGGTCATCGGTGATTTGGATCACGACGAGTACGACTCCATCAACCCCGTTCTCTTGAACGCTTCTGCTCGCGATCTACAAGGGTATTTAGATGCACTCCCCTCTGCCTCGTTGCTAGATGAATCCATAGATTGATCTTGGTGATACGTAGAAAATTTTAAAATTCTGCTATGTTCCCCAACAGTGGCATCATGAGCTAGGTCTATGCATAGTTTCTATGCACGAGTAGAACACAAAGTAGTTGTGGGCGTGGATATTGTCAATTTGCTTGTCATTACTAGTCTTATCTTGATTCGGCGGCATCGTGGGATGAAGCGGCCCGGACCGACCTTGCACGTACACTTACGTGAGACTGGTTCCACCGACTCACATGCACTAGTTGCATAAGGTGGCTAGCGGGTGTCTGTCTCTCCCACTTTAGTCGGATCGGATTCGATGAAAAGGGTCCTTATGAAGGGTAAATAGAAATTTAAATATCACGTTGTGGTTTTGGCGTAGGTAAGAAATGTTCTTGCTAGAAACCTATAGCAGCCACGTAAAAACTTGCAACAACAATTAGAGGACGTCTAACTTGTTTTTGCAGCATGTGCCGTGTGATGTGATATGGCCAAAAGGATGTGATGAATGATATATGTGATGTATGAGATTGATCATGTTCTTGTAATAGGAATCACGACTTGCATGTCGATGAGTATGACAACCGGCAGGAGCCATAGGAGTTGTCTTAATTTATTTATGACCTGCGTGTCAACATAAACGTCATGTAATTACTTTACTTTATTGCTAAAGAGTTAGCCATAGTAGTAGAAGTAATAGATGACGAGACAACTTCAAGAAGACACGATGATGGAGATCATGATGATGGAGATCATGGTGTCATGCCGGTGACAACGATGATCATGAAGCCCCGAAGATGGAGATCAAAAGGAGCAAGTGATATTGGCCATATCATGTCACTATTTGATGGCATGTGATGTTTATCATGTTTTGCATCTTATTTGCTTAGAACGACGGTAGCTTAAATAAGATGATCCCTCGTAATAATTTCAAGAAAGTGTTCCCCCTAACTATGCACCGTTGCGAAGGTTCGTTGTTTCGAAGCACCACGTGATGATCGGGTGTGATAGATTCTAACATTCGAATACAACGGGTGTAAGCCAGATTTACACACGCAATACACTTAGGTTGACTTGACGAGCCTAGCATGTACAGACATGGCCTTGGAACATGAAAGACTGAAAGGTCGAGCATGAGTCGTATAGAAGATACGATCAACATGAAGATGTTCACCGATGTTGACTAGTCCGTCTCACGTGATGATTGGACACGGCCTAGTTGACTCGGATCATGTTTCACTTAGATGACTAGAGGGATGTCTATCTGAGTGGGAGTTCATTGAATAATTTGATGAACTTAATTATCATGAACTTAGTCTAAAATCTTTACACTATGTCTTGTAGATGAAATGGCCCATGCTAATGTTGCCCTCAACTTCAACGCGTTCCTAGAGAAAACCAAGCTGAAAGATGATGGCGGCAACTATACGGACTGGGTCCGGGACCTGAGGATCATCCTCATAGCTGCCAAGAAAGATTATGTCCTAGAAGCACCGCTAGGTGACGCACCCGTCCCAGAGAACCAATACGTTATGAACGCTTGGCAGTCACGTGTTGATGATTACTCCCTCGTTCAGTGCGGCATGCTTTACAGCTTAGAACCGGGGCTCCAAAAGCGTTTTGAGCAACACGGAGCATATGAGATGTTCGAAGAGCTGAAAATGGTTTTCCAAGCTCATGCCCGGGTCGAGAGATATGGAGTCTCCGACAAGTTCTTCAGTTGTAAGATGGAGGAAAATAGTTCTATCAGTGAGCACATACTCAAAATGTCTGGGTTGCATAACCGCTTGACTCAGCTGGGAGTTAATCTCCCGGATGACGCGGTCATTGACAGAATCCTTCAGTCCCTTCCACCGAGCTACAAGAGCTTTGTGATGAACTTCAATATGCAGGGGATGGAAAAGACCATTCCTGAGGTATATTCAATGCTGAAATTGTTGGAAATATGCCCTAGAGGCAATAATAAATTAGTTATTATTATATCATATTTCATTGTTCATGATAATCATTTATTATCCATTCTAGAATTGTATTGATAAGAAACTCAGATACATGTGTGGATAAATAGACAACACCATGTCCCTAGTAAGCCTCTAGTTGACTAGCTCATTGATCAATAGATGGTTAAGGTTTCCTGACCATGGACATTAGATGTCGTTGATAACGGGATCACATCATTAGGAGAATGATGTGATGGACAAGACCCAATCCTAAGCCTAGCACAAGATCGTGTAGTTTGTTTGCTAAAGTTTTTCTAATGTCAAGTATCATTTCCTTAGACCATGAGATTGTGCAACTCCCGGATACCGTAGGAGTGCTTTGGGTGTGCCAAGTGTCACAACATAACTGGGTGGCTATAAAGGTACACTATAGGTATCTCCGAAAGTGTCTGTTGGGTTCGCACAAATCGAGACTGGGATTTGTCACTCCGTGTAAACGGAGAGGTATCTCTGGGCCCACTCGGTAGGACATCATCATAATGTGCACAATGTGACCAAGGAGTTGATCACGGGATGATGTGTTACGGAACGAGTAAAGAGACTTGCCGGTAATGAGATTGAACAAGGTATCGGGATACCGACGATCGAATCTCGGGCAAGTACAATACCACTGGACAAAGGGAATTGAATACGGGATTGATTGAATCCTCGACATCGTGGTTCATCCGATGAGATCATCGTGGAACATGTGGGAGCCAACATGGTATCCAGATCCCGCTGTTGGTTATTGGCCGGAGAGTTGTCTCGGTCATGTCTGCATGGTTCCCGAACCTGTAGGGTCTACACACTTAAGGTTCGATGACGTTAGGGTTATTAGGAAGACTTGTATGTGATTACCAAATGTTGTTCGGAGTCCCAGATGAGATCCCGGACATCACGAGGAGTTCCGGAATGGTCTGGAGGTAAAGATTTATATATGGAAAGTTGTTGTTTGGGTTCCGGGAAAAGTTTGGTTTTTTCTGGTATTGTACCGGGAAGCTTCCGGAGGATTCCGGAGGGGTCCGGAGGTCCGGAAAATGTTCCACCACATCCAATACAACAGCATGGGCTGTAGGTGGGCGCCCTAACCTTAATGGGCCAAGGGCACCAGCCCCCCCAAGGCCCATGCGCATGGGAGAGGGGAAACCCTTAGGGGGAGGGCCTCCACTTGACTTGGGAGGCACTCCTCCCCCCTTGGCCGCCGCCCCAACCCTAGATGGGATCTAGGGGGGCCGGCCCCCTTTCTCCCCACCTATAAATAGTGGAGGGGTGGGAGGGCAGCCACACCCTTGAACCTGGCACAGCCCCTCCCCTCCAATACCTCTCCTCCTCCGCGTGAGCTTGGCGAAGCCCTGCCGGAGAACTGCCACTCCATCACCACCACGCCGTCGTGCTGCTGTTGGACTCTCTTCCTCAACCTCTCCTTCCTCCTTGCTGGATCAAGGCATGGGAGACGTCTCCGTTCCGTATGTGTGTTGAACGCGGAGGTGCCGTCCGTTCGGCGCTAGGATCATCGGTGATTTGGATCATGACGAGTATGACTCCATCAACCCCGTTCACTTGAACGCTTCCGCTTATCGATCTACAAGGGTATGTAGATGCACTCTCCTTCCCCTCGTTGCTAGATTACTCCATAGATTGATCTTGGTGATGCGTAGAAAAATTTAAATTTCTGCTACGATCCCCAACAGTGGCATCATGAGCTAGGTCTATGCGTAGTTTCTATGCACGAGTAGAACACAAAGCAGTTGTGGGCGTCGATATTGTCAGTTTACTTGCCGTTACTAGTCTTATCTTGATTCGGCGGCATCGTGGGATGAAGCGGCCCGGACCGACCTTACACGTACTCTTACATGAGATTGGTTCCACTGACTGACATGCACTAGTTGCATAAGGTGGCTAGCGGGTGTCTGTCTCTCCCACTTTAGTCGGATCGGATTCGATGAAAAGGGTCCTTATGAAGGGTAAATAGAAATTGGCATATCACGTTGTGGTTTTGGCGTAGGTAAGAAATGTTCTTGCTAGAAACCTATAGCAGCCACGTAAAAACTTGCAACAACAATTAGAGGACGTCTAACTTGTTTTTGTAGCATATGCCTTGTGATGTGATATGGCCAAAAGGATGTGATGAATGATATATGTGATGTATGAGATTGATCATGTTCTTGTAATAGGAATCACGACTTGCATGTCGATGAGTATGACAACCGGCAGGAGCCATAGGAGTTGTCTTAATTTATTTATGACCCGCGGGTCAACATAAACGTCATGTAATTACTTTACTTTATTGCTAAAGCGTTAGCCATAGTAGTAGAAGTAATAGATGATGAGACAACTTCAAGAAGACACAATGATGGAGATCATGATGATGGAGATCATGGTGTCATGCCAGTGACAATGATGATCATGGAGCCCCGAAGATGGAGATCAAAAGGAGCAAAATGATATTGGCCATATCATGTCACTATTTGATTGCATGTGATGTTTATCTTGTTTTACATCTTATTTGCTTAGAACGACGGTAGCTTAAATAAGATGATCCCTCACTAAAATTTCAAGAAAAGTGTTCCCCCTAACTGTGCACCATTGCGAAGGTTCGTTGTTTCGAAGCACCACGTGATGATCGGGTGTGATAGATTCTAACGTTCGAATACAACGGGTGTTGACGAGCCTAGCATGTACAGACATGGCCTCGGGACACATGCGAAACACTTAGGTTGACTTGACGAGCCTAGCATGTACAGACATGGCCTCGGAACACGGAAGACCGAAAGGTCGAACATGAGTCGTATAGAAGATATGATCAACATGAGATGTTCACCGTTGATGACTAGTCCGTCTCACGTGATGATCGGACACGGCCTAGTCGATTCGGATCATGTTTCACTTAGATGACTAGAGGGATGTCTATCTGAGTGGGAGTTCATTAAATTAATTTGATTAGATGAACTCAATTATCATGAACATAGTCTAAATTGTCTTCGCAAATATGTTGTAGATAAATAGCTCACATTGTAGCTCCCTATTTCAATACGTTCCTAGAGAAATATTAAGTTGAAAGATATTGTAAGCAATGATGCGGACTAGGTACATAGTCCGAGGAGTGTCCTCACTGCTACACAAAAGGCTTACGTCTTTGATGCACCACTCGATGTGCAAACCCCTACAACGTCATCTGTGGATGTTGTGAACACCTGACAGACACATTCTGATGACTATCTGATAGTTTAGCGCACCATACTTTACGGCTTAGAATCGGTATTCCAATGACGTTTTAAATGCCATAGAACATATGAGATGTTCCGAGAGCTGAAATTGGGATTTCAGGCTCATGCCCGTGTTGAGAGGTGTGAGATCTCTGACAAGTTCTTTTGCCAACAAGATGGAGGAGAATAGCTCAGCTAGTGAGCATGTGCTCAGAATGTATGGGTGCTACAATCACTTAAATCAAGTAGGAGTTAAACTTTCAGATAAGATAGTGATTGATAGAGTTCTCTAGCCACTATCACTAAGCTACTAGATCTTCGTGATGAACTATGACATGCAAGGGATGGAGTTGATCCCGGAGCTGTTCGCGGTGCTTAAGACCGCAAAAGGTAGAAATCAAGAAGGAGCATCAAGTGTTGATGGTTTAACATGACCACTGGTTTCAAGAAGGGCAAGGGCTAGAAGGGAAACTTCATGGATGGCAAACCAGTTGCCGCTCCAGTGAAGGAACCCAGGGTTGAACCCAAACCCGAGACTAAGTGCTTCTATTGTAAGGGGAACGGTCACTGGTAGAGGAATTACCCCAAATGCATGGTAGATAAGAAGGTTGGCAACTTCAAAGTACATACGTGTTATTAATGTGTACCTCACTAGTACTCCTGGTAGCACCTGGGTATTGGATATCGGTTCAGTTACTATTATTGGTGACTTGAAGCAAAAGCTATGGACTAAACGGAGACTGGCTAAGGGCGAGGTGACGATGTGTGTTGGAAGTGTTTCCAAAGTTGATGAGATCACCATCACACGCTCCATCTGCCTTCGGGATTAGTATTGAACCTAGATAAATGTTATCAGGTGTCTACGTTGAGCATGGATATGATTAGATCATGTTCATTGCAATGCGGTCATTCATTTAAATTAGAGAATAATGGTTATTCTGTTTACATGAATGATACCTTTCATGGTCATTCACCCTATGTGAATGGTTCATTGAATCTTGGTCGTGGTAATACACATGGTCACGCCAAAAGATGTAGAGTTAATAATGATAGTAGCACTTTCTCGTGGCACTGCCACTTAGGTCATATTGGCATAAGATGCATGAAGAAACTCCATGTCGATGGATGTTTGGAGTCACTTGATTTTGAATCACTTGACACATGCGAGCCATGCCTCATGGGCAGGATGACTAAGACCCCGTTTTCAGGTACAATGAAACGGGCAAGTGACTTGTTGGAACTCATGCATGCTGATACATGTGATCCAATGAGAATTGAAGCGTGCAGTGGGTATCGCTATTTTCTCATCTTCACTGACGATTTGGGTAGATATAGGTATATTTACTTAATGAAGCACAAGTCTGAAACGTTTGAAAAGTTCAAGCGATTTCAGAGTGAAGTTAAGAATCATCATAACAAGAAGATCATGTTCCCACGATCTGATCGAAGATAATTTCTGAGTTATGAGTTTGGCAATCACTTAAGACATTGTGGAATTGTTTCACAATTGAAGCCACCTGGAACACCACAGGGTTATGGTGTGTCCGGATGTCGTAATCGAAACTTATGAGATATGGTGCGATCTATGATGTCTTTTACCGATCTACCATTTTCATTTTGAGGTTATGCGTTAAAGACAGCTGCATTCACTTTATATAGGACACCATCTAAGTACGTTGAGACGACATCGTGTGAACATTGGTTTGGCAATAAACCAAAGTTGTCGTTTCGTAATGTTTGGGGCTGCGATGCTTAAGGCTTCAGCCGGAGAAGCTCGAACCCAAAGCGGACAAACACATCTTCATAGGATACCCATAGGTGACAGTTGGGTATACCTTCCATCTCAGATCCGAGGGCAAATTTTTTGTCTCTAAGAACGGGTCCTTTCTCGAGAAGGAGTTTCTCTCGAAAGAATTGAGTGGGAGGAATATAGAACTTGATGAGGTTGTCGAACCTTTATTTCAACCAGAGAGTGATGCAACACAGAAAGATGTTTTCTGTGGCGCCTACGTCTGTTGAATAGGAAGTTAATGATAGTGATCATGAAGCTTCGGATCAAGTTTCTATCGAACCTCGTAGGTCGACAAGGATATGTACTACTCCTGAGTGGTATGGTAATCCTGTCTTAGATATCATGTTGTTAGACAACAATGAACCTACGAGCTATGGAGAGGCGATGGTGGGCCCGTATTCCGACAAATGGTTAGAAGCCATGAAATCCGAGATAGGATCCATGTATCAGAACAAAGTATGGACTTTGGTGGACTTGCCCGATGATCAGCGAGCCATTGAGATAAATGGATCTTTAAGAAGAAGACGGACGTGGGCGGTAACGTTACCGTCTATGAAGCTCGACTTGTGGGAAAGAGTCTTTTCACAAGTTCAAGGAGTTGACTACGATGAGAATTTCTCACCCGTAGCGATGCTTAAGTCCGTCGGAATCATGTTAGCATTAGCTGTATTTTTTGATTATGAAATCTGACAGATGGATGTCAAAAACAAGTTTTCTTACCAGTTTTCATAAGAAAGAGTTGTATGTGATACAATCAAAGTTTTCTCGATCCTAAGGATGCTAAAAGGTATGCTGGCTCCAGCGATCCTTCTATGGACTAGAGCAAGCATCTCGGAGTCAGAATACATGTTTTGATGGAGTGATCAAAGCTTTTAGGTTTATACAATGTTTGTTAGAAACTTGTATTTACAAGAAAGTGAGTGGGAGCACTACAACATTTCTGATAAGTATATGTGGATGACATATTGTTGATCCGAAATAATGTAGAATTTATGGAAAGCATAAACGGTTGTTTGAAGAGGGTTTTTCAAAGGAAGACCTGGATAAAGCTGCTTACATATTGGGCATCAAGATCTATAGAGATAGATCAAAACGCCTAATGATACTTTCAAAGAACGCACACCTTGACATGTTTTTGAAGGAGTTCAAAATAGATCAGTCAAAGAAGGGGTTCTTACCTGAGTTGTAAGGTGTGAAGTTGAGTAAGACTCAAAGCTTGACCACGACAAAAGAAAGAGGAAGGACGAAGGTCGTCCCCTATGCTTTTGTCATAGGCTCTATACGGTATGCCATGCTGAGTACCACACTTGATGTGTGCCTTGCCACATGTCTGGCAATAGGGTACAAAGGTGATCTAGGAATGGATCACCAGATAGCGGTCAAAATTATCCTTAGAGGAATAAGGAAACGTTTCTCGGTTATGGAGGTGATAAAGAGTTCGACGTAAAGAGTTACGTCGATGCAAGCTTAACACCTATCCGGATAGCTCTGAGTAGAGATGCCGGATACGTATAATGGAGCAACAATTTGGAATATCTCCAAGTGGAACATGGTAGCCATCTACGATATGACATAAAGTTTTGCGAAATACATAGGGATCTGAATATGGCAAGACCCATTGACTACAACCTCTCTCACAAGCATAACATGATCAAACCCAAAACTCATTGAGTGTTAACCACATAGTGATGTGAACTAGATTATTGAGTCTAGTAAACTCTTTTGATGTTGGTCACAAGGCGATGTGACCTGTGAGTGTTAATCACATGGCGATGTGAACTAGATTATTGACTCTCGTGCAAGTGGGAGACTGTTGGAAATATGCCCTAGAGGCAATAATAAATTAGTTATTATTATATCATATTTCATTGTTCATGATAATTGTTTATTATCCATGCTAGAATTGTATTGATAGGAAACTCAGATACATGTGTGGATAAATAGACAACACCATGTCCCTAGTAAGCCTCTAGTTGACTAGCTCGTTGATCAATAGATGGTTACGGTTTCCTGACCATGGACATTGGATGTCATTGATAACGGGATCACATCATTAGGAGAATGATGTGATGGACAAGACCCAATCCTAAGCCTAGCACAAGATCGTGTAGTTCATTTGCTAAAGCTTTTCTAATGTCAAGTATCATTTCCTCAGACCATGAGATTGTGCAACTCCCGGATACCGTAGGAGTGCTTTGGGTGTGCCAAATGTCACAATGTAACTGGGTGGCTATAAAGGTACACTACAGGTATCTTCGAAAGTGTCTGTTGGGTTGGCACAAATCAAGACTGGGATTTGTCACTCCGTGTAAACGGAGAGGTATCTCTGGGCCCACTCGGTAGGACATCATCATAATGTGCACAATGTGACCAAGGAGTTGATCACGGGATGATGTGTTACGGAACGAGTAAAGAGACTTGCCGATAACGAGATTGAACAAGGTATCGGGATATCGACGATCGAATCTCGGGCAAGTACAATACCACTGGACAAAGGGAATTGAATACGGGATTGATTGAATCCTCGACATCGTGGTTCATCTGATGAGATCATCGTGGAACATGTGGGAGCCAACATGGGTATCCAGATCCCGCTGTTGGTTATTGGCCGGAGAGTTGTCTCGTTCATGTCTGCATGGTTCCCGAACCCGTAGGGTCTACACACTTAAGGTTCGATGACGCTAGGGTTATTAGGAAGACTTGTATGTGATTACCGAATGTTGTTCGGATTCCCGGATGAGATCCCAGACGTCACGAGGAGTTCCAGAATGGTCCGGAGGTAAAGATTTATATATGGAAAGTTTTTGTTCGGGTTTCGGAAAAAGTTCGGTTTTTTCCGGTATTGTACCGGGAAGCTTCTGGAAGGTTCCGGAGGATTCCGGAGGGGTACAGAGGTCCGGAAAATGTTCCACCACGTCCAATACAACAGCATGGGCTGTAGGGGGGCGCCCTAACCTTAATGGGCCAAGGGCACCAGCCCCCCCAAGGCCCATGTGCATGGGAGAGGGGAAACCCTAAGGGGGAGGGCCTCCACTTGACTTGGGAGGCACTCCTCCCCCCCTTGGCCGCTGCCCCAACCCTAGATGGGATCTAGGGGGGCCGGCCCCCTCTCTCCCCACCTATAAATAGTGGAGGGGTGGGAGGGCGGCCACACCCTTGAACCTGGCACAGCTCCTCCCCACCAATACCTCTCCTCCTCCGCGTGAGCTTGGCGAAGCCCTGCCGGAGAACTGCCACTCCATCACCACCACGCTGCCGTGCTGCTGTTGGACTCTCTTCCTCAACCTCTCCTTCCTCCTTGCTGGATCAAGGCATGGGAGACATCTCCGTTCCGTTTGTGTGTTGAACGCGGAGGTGCCGTCCGTTCGGCGCTAGGATCATCGGTGATTTGGATCACGACGAGTACGACTCCATCAACCCCGTTCACTTGAATGCTTCCACTTATTGATCTACAAGGGTATGTAGATGCACTCTCCTTCCCCTCGTTGCTAGATTACTCCATAGATTGATCTTGGTGATGCGTAGAAAATTTTAAATTTCTGCTACGATCCCCAACAGAAATCAGCAGAGGTGGAGATCAAAAAGGAACATCAAGTGTTGATGGTTAATAAAACCACTAAGTTTAAGAAAGGCAAGGGTAAGAAGAACTTCAAGAAGGACGGCAAGGGAGTTGCCACGCCCGGTAAGCAAGCTGCCGGGAAGAAGTCAAAGAATGGACCCAAGCACGAGACTGAGTGTTTTTATAGCAAGGGAAGTGGTCACTGGAAGCGGAACTTCCCCAAATACTTAGCGGCCAAGAAGACCGGCAACACTAAAGGTATATGTGATATACATGTAATTGATGTGTGCCTTACCAGTACTCGTAGTAGCTCCTGGGAATTTGATACCGGTGCGGTTGCTCACATTTGTAACTGAAAGCAGGAGCTGCGGAATAAGCGGAGACTGGCGAAGGACGAGGTGACGATGCGCGTCGGGAATGGTTCCAAGGTCGATGTGATCGCCGTCGGCACGCTACCTCTACATTTACCTATATGATTAGTTTTAAACCTCAATAATTGTTATTTAGTACCAGCTTTGAGCATGAACATTGTATCAGGATCTCGTTTAATTCGAGATGGCTACTCATTTAAATCCAAGAATAATGGTTGTTCTATTTATAGGAGAGATATGTTTTATGGTCATGCTCCGCTGGTGAATGGTTTATTCTTAATGAATCTCGAGCGTAATGTTACACATATTCATAGTGTGAATACCAAAAGATGTAAGGTTGATAATGATAGTCCCACATACTTGTGGCACTGCCGCCTTGGTCACATAGGTGTCAAATGCATGAAGAAGCTCCATGCAGATGGACTTTTGGAGTCTCTTGATTACAAATCATTTGACACGTGCGAACCATGCCTCATGGGTAAAATGACCAAGACTCCGTTCTCAGGAACAATGGAGCGAGCAACCAACTTATTGGAAATCATACATACTGATGTGTGCGGTCCAATGAGTGTTGAGGCTCGCGGTGGCTATCGTTATGTTCTCACCCTCACTGATGACTTGAGTAGATATGGGTATGTCTACTTAATGAAACACAAGTCTGAGACCTTTGAAAAGTTCAAGGAATTTTAGAGTGAGGTTGAGAATCAACGTGACAGGAAAATCAAGTTCTTACGATCAGATCGTGGGGGAGAATACTTGAGTCACGAATTTGGCACACACTTAAGAAAATGTGGAATAGTTTCACAACTCACGCTGCCTGGAACACCTCAGCGTAATGGTGTGTTCGAACGTCGTAATCGCACTCTATTGGATATGGTGCGATCTATGGTGTCTCTTACCGATCTACCGCTGTCATTTTGGGGCTATGCTTTAGAGACTGCCGCATTCACTTTAAATAGGGCTCCGTCGAAATCCGTTGAGACGACACCGTATGAATTATGGTTTGGGAAGAAACCCAAGTTGTCGTTTCTAAAAGTTTGGGGATGCGATGCTTATGTCAAGAAACTTCAACCTGAAAAGCTCGAACCCAAATCGGAAAAATGTGTCTTCATAGGATACCCTAAATAAACTATTGGGTATACCTTCTACCTCAGATCCGAAGGCAAGATCTTTGTTGCCAAGAATGGGTCCTTTCTAGAGAAAGAGTTTCTCTCGAAAGAAATAAGTGGGAGGAAAGTAGAACTTGATGAAGTATTACCTCTTGAACCGGTAAGTGACACAGCTCAAGAAAATGTTCCCGAGGTGCCTGCACCGACTAGAGAGGAAGTTAATGATGATGATCATGAAACTTCAGATCAATTTTCTACTGAACTTCGTAGGTCCACAAGGACACGTTCCGCACCAGAGTGGTACGGCACCCCTGTCTTGGAAATCATGTTGTTGGACAACGGTGAACCTTCGAACTATGAAGAAGCGATGGCGGGCCCAGATTCCAACAAATGGCTGGAAGCCATGAAATCCGAGATAGGATCCAGGTATGAAAACGAAGTATGGACTTTGACTGTCTTGCCCGATGATCGGCGAGCCATAGAAAATAAATGGATCTTTAAGAAGAAGACAGACGCGGATGGTAATGTAACCATCTATAAAGCTCGGCTTGTCGCTAAGGGTTATTGACAAGTTCAAGGGGTTGACTACGATGAGACTTTCTCACCCGTAGCGAAGCTGAAGTCTGTCCGAATCATGTTAGCAATTGCCGCATTCTATGATTATGAGATATGGCAAATGGACGTCAAAACGGCATTC
Organism: Triticum dicoccoides; assembly: GCF_002162155.2. Taxonomy (NCBI): domain Eukaryota; kingdom Viridiplantae; phylum Streptophyta; class Magnoliopsida; order Poales; family Poaceae; genus Triticum; species Triticum dicoccoides. Next base: position 529,310,788 of record NC_041390.1, on the reverse strand, counting down.
CTTAATGGTTTCCCTAAGGAAGAATTGTAATTGATGCAGCCAGAAGGTTTTGTCGATCCTAAGAATGTTGACAAGGTGTGCAAGCTCCAACGCTCGATCTATGGGCTGGTGCAAGCATCTCGGAGTTGGAACATTCGTTTTGATGAGATGATCAAAGCATTTGGGTTTACGCAGACTTATGGAGAAGCCTGCATTTACAAGAAAGTGAGTGGGACCTCTGTAGAATTTCTCATATTTTATGTGGATGACATACTGTTGATGGGAAATGATATAGAATTCTTGGAAAGCATAAAGGCCTACTTGAATAAGTGTTTTTCAATGAAGGATCTTGGAGAAGCTGCTTACATATTAGGCATCAAGATCTATAGAGATAGATCGAGACGCCTCATTGGTCTTTCACAGAGTACGTACCTTGACAAGATATTGAAGAAGTTCAATATGGATCAGTGAAAGAAAGGGTTCTTGCCTGTATTGCAAGGTACGATATTGAGCACGGCTCAATGCCCGACCACGGCAGAAGATAGAGAAAAGATGAGTGTCGTCCCCTATGCCTCGGCCATAGGGTCTATCATGTATGCTATGATGTGTACCAGACCTAATGTAAACCTTGCCGTAAGTTTGGTAGGAAGGTACCAAAGTAATCCCGACATGGAACACTGGACAACGGTTAAGAATATCCTGAAGTACCTGAAGAGGACTAAGGATATGTTTCTCGTTTATGGAGGTGACAAAGAGCTCGTCGTAAAGGGTTACGTCGATGCTAGCTTCGACACAGATCTGGATGACTCTAAGTCACAAACCGGATACGTGTATATTTTGAATGGTGGGGCAGTAAGCTAGTGTAGTTGCAAGCAAAGCGTTGTGGCGGGATCTACATGTGAAGCGGAGTACATGGCAGCCTCGGAGGCAGCACAAGAAGCAATCTGGGTGAAGGAGTTCATTACCAACCTAGGAGTCATACCCAATGCGTCGGGCCCGATGACTCTCTTCTGTGACAACACTGGAGCTATTGCCCTTGCCAAGGAGCCCAGGTTTCACAGGAAGACCAGGCATATCAAGCGTCGCTTCAACTCCATTCGTGAAAGTGTTCAAAATGGAGACATAGATATTTGTAAAGTACATACAGACCTGAATGTGGCAGATCCGTTGACTAAACCTCTCCCTAGATCAAAACATGATCAACACCAGAACTGCATGGGTGTTCGATTCATCACAATGTAACTAGGTTATTGACTCTAGTGCAAGTGGGAGACTGTTGGAAATATGCCCTAGAGGCAATAATAAAATGGTTATTATTATATTTCCTTGTTCATGATAATTGTCTATTATTCATGCTATAATTGTGTTATCCGGAAATCGTAATACATATGTGAATACGTAGACCACAACACGTCCCTAGTGAGCCTCTAGTTGACTAGCTCGTTGATCAAAAGATAGTCATGGTTTCCTGACTATGGACATCGGATGTCATTGATAATGGGATCACATCATTAGGAGAATGATGTGATGGACAAGACCCAGTCCTAAGCATAGCTTAAAGATCATGTAGTTCGTTTGCTAGGGCTTTTCCGAATGTCAAGTATCATTTCCTTAGACCATGAGATTATGCAACTCCTGGATACCGTAGGAGTGCTTTGGTGTGCCAAACGTCACAACGTAACTGGGTGACTATAAAGGTACACTACGGGTATCTCCGAAAGTGTCTGTTGGGTTGGCACAAATCGAGACTGGGATTTGTCACTCCGTATGATGGAGAGGTATCTCTGGGCCCACTCGGTAATGCATCATCATAATGAGCTCAATGTGATCAAGTGGTTGATCACGGGATCATGCATTACGGTACGAGTAAAGTGACTTGCCGGTAACGAGATTGAACGAGGTATTGGGATACCGACGATCGAGTCTCGGGCAAGTAACATACCGATTGACAAAGGGAATTGTATACGGGATTGATCGAATCCTCGACATCGTGGTTCATCCGATGAGATCATCGAGGAGCATGTGGGAGCCAACATGGGTATCCAGATCCCGCTGTTGGTTATTGACCGGAGAGTCGTCTCGGTCATGTCTGCGTGTCTCCTTAACCCGTAGGGTCTACACACTTAAGGTTCAGTGACACTAGGGTTGTTGAGATATTAGTATACGGTAACCCGAAAGTTGTTCGGAGTCCCGGATGAGATCCCGCACGTCACGAGGAGTTCCGAAATGGTCCGGAGGTGAAGATTTATATATAGGAAGTCAAGTTTCGGCCATCGGGAAAGTTTCGGGGGTAATCGGTATTATACCGGGACCACCGGAAGGGTCCCGGGGGTCCACCGGGTGGGGCCTGTTGGAAATATGCCCTAGAGTCAATAATAAAATGGTTATTATTATATTTCTTTGTTCATGATAATTGTCTATTGTTCATGCTATAATTGTGTTATCCAGAAATCGTAATACATGTGTGAATACATAGACCACAACACGTCCCTAGTGAGCCTCTAGTTGACTAGCTCGTTGGTCAAAAGATCGTCATGGTTTCCTGACTATGGACATTGGATGTCATTGATAACGGGATCACATCATTAGGAGAATGATGTGATGGACAAGACCCAATCCTAAGCATAGCTCAAAGATTGTGTAGTTCGTTTGCTGTAGCTTTTCCGAATGTCAAGTATCATTCCTTAGACCATGAGATTTTGCAACTCCCGGATACCGTAGGAGTGCTTTGGGTGTGCCAAACGTCACAACGTAACTGGGTGACTATAAAGGTACACTACAGGTATCTCCGAAAGTGTCTGTTGGGTTGGCACGAATCGAGACAGGGATTTGTCACTCCGCAGAATGGAGAGGTATCTCTGGGCCCACTCGGTAATGCATCATCATAATGAGCTCAATGTGATCAAGTGGTTGATCACGGGATCATGCATTACGGTATGAGTAAAGTGACTTGCCGGTAACGAGATTGAACGAGGTATTGGGATACCGACGATCGAGTCTCGGGCAAGTAACGTACCGATTGACAAAGGAAATTGTATACGGATTGATTGAATCCTCAACATCGTGGTTCATCCGATGAGATCATCGTGGAGCATGTGGGAGCCAACATGGGTATCCAGATCCCGCTGTTGGTTATTGACCGGAGAGGCGTCTCGGTCATGTCTGCATGTCTCCCGAACCCGTAGGGTCTACACACTAAAGGTTCGGTGATGCTAGGGTTGTTGAGATATTAGTATACGGTAACCCGAAAGTTGTTCGGAGTCCCGGATGAGATCCCGGACGTCACGAGGAGTTCCGGAATGGTCCAGAGGTAAAGATTTATATATAGGAAGTCAAGTTTCGGCCATCAGGAAAGTTTCGGGGGTAATCGGTATTGTACCGGGACCACCGGAAGGGTCCCGGGGGTCCATCGGGTGGGGCCACATATCCCGAAGGGCCCCATGGGCTGAAGTGGGAGGGGAACCAGCCCCTAGTGGGCTGGTGCGCCCCCCCTTGGGCCTTCCCCTGCGCCTAGGGTTGGAAACCGTAGGGGTGGGGGGCGCCACCCTTGCCTTGGGGGGCAAGGCACCCCTTGGCCGCCGCCCCCA
>NC_041390.1:529282748-529306945 GCF_002162155.2 Triticum dicoccoides | reverse complement strand
GCCCCTATATATAGTGGGGGGGGGGGAGGGAGGGCAGCCGCACCCAAGCCCCTGGCCTCTCCCTCTCCCTCCCGTGACACTCCTCCGTCTCCCTGCGCTTGGCGAAGCCCTGCCGAGATCACCGTTGCTTCCACCACCACGCCGTCGTGCTGCTGGATCTTCATCAACCTCTCCTTCCCCCTTGCTGGATCAAGAAGGAGGAGACGTGTTCCCAACCGTACGTGTGTTGAACGCGGAGGTGCTGTCCGTTCGGCACTTGGTCATCGGTGATTTGGATCATGACGAGTACGACTCCATCAACCCCGTTCTCTTGAACGCTTCCGCGCGCGATCTACAAGGGTATGTAGATGTACTCCTCTCTCCCTCGTTGCTAGATGACTCCATAGATTGATCTTGGTGATGCGTAGAAAATTTTAAAATTCTGCTACGTTCCCCAAAAGTGGCATCATGAGCTAGGTCTATGCGTAGTTACTATGCACGAGTAGAACACAAAGCAGTTGTGGTCGTCAATATTGTCAATTATCTTGCCGTTACTAGTCTTATCTTGATTCGGCGGCATTGTGGGATGAAGCGGCCCGGACCAACCTTACACGTACGCTTACGTGAGACCGGTTCCACCGATTAACATGCACTAGTTGCATAAGGTGGCTGGCGGGTGTCTGTCTCTCCCACTTTAGTCGGATCGGATTCGATGAACAGGGTACTTATGAACGGTAAATAGAAATTGGAAATTCATGTTGTGGTTTTGGCGTAGGTAAGAAACGTTCTTGCTAGAAACCTATAGCAGCCACGTAAAAACTTGCAACAACAATTAGAGGACGTCTAACTTGTTTTTGCAGCAAGTGTTTTGTGATGTGATATGGCCAAAGGATGTGATGAATGATATATGTGATGTATGAGATTGATCATGTTCTTGTAATAGGAATCACGACTTGCATGTCGATGAGTATGAAAACCAGCAGGAGCCATAGGAGTTGTCTTAATTTATTTATGACCTGCGTGTCAACATAAATGTCATGTAATTACTTTACTTTATTGCTAAAGCGTTAGCCATAGTAGTAGAAGTAATAGATGATGAGACAACTTCAAGAAGACACGATGATGGAGATCATGATGATGGAGATCATGGTGTCATGCCGGTGACAATGATGATCATGAATCCCTGAAGATGGAGATCAAAAGGAGCAAATGATATTGGCCATATCATGTCACTATTTGATTGCATGCGATGTTTATCATGTTTTACATCTTATTTGCTTAGAACGACGGTAGCTTAAATAAGATGATCCCTCGTAATAATTTCAAGAAAGTGTTCCCCCAAACTGTGCACCGTTGCGAAGGTTCGTTGTTTGGAAGCACCACGTGATGATCGGGTGTGATAGATTCCAACGTTCGAATACAACGGGTGTAAGCCAGATTTACACACGCAATACACTTAGGTTGACATGACGAGCCTAGCATGTACAGACATGGCCTCGGAACACAGAAGACCGAAAGGTCGAGCATGAGTCATATAGAAGATACGATCAACATGAAGATGTTCACCGATGTTGGCTAATCCGTCTCATGTGATGATCGGACACGGCCTAGTTAACTCGGATCATATTTCACTTAGATGACTAGAGGGATGTCTATCTGAGTGGGAGTTCATTAAGTAATTTGATTAGATGAACTTAATTATCATGAACTTAGTCTAAAATCTTTACAATATGTCTTGTAGATCAAATGGCCCACGTTGTCCTCAACTTCAACGCGTTCCTAGAGAAAACCAAGCTGAAAGATGATGGCGGCAACTATACGGACTGGGTCCGGGACCTGAGGATCATCCTCATAGCTGCCAAGAAAGATTATGTCCTAGAAGCACCGCTAGGTAACACACCTGTCCCAGAGAACCAATACGTTATGAACGCTTGGCAATCACGTGTCGATGATTACTCCCTCGTTCAGTGCGGCATGCTTTACAGCTTAGAACCGGGGCTCCAAAAGCGTTTTGAGAGACACGGAGCATATGAGATGTTCGAAGAGCTGAAAATGGTTTCCCAAGCTCATGCCCGGGTCGACAGATATGAAGTCTCCGACAAGTTCTTCAGCTGTAAGATGGAGGAAAATAGTTCTGTCAGTGAGCACATACTCAAAATGTCTGGGTTGCATAACCGCTTGACTCAGCTGGGAGTTAATCTCCCGGATGACGTGGTCATTGACAGAATCCTTCAGCCGCTTCCACCGAGCTACAAGAGCTTCGTGATGAACTCCAATATGCAGGGGATGGAAAAGACCATTCCTGAGGTATATTCAATGCTGAAATCAGCAGAGGTGGTAATCAAAAAGGAACATCAAGTGTTGATGGTGAATAAAACCAATAAGTTCAAGAAAGGCAAGGGTAAGAAAAACTTCAAGAAGGACGGCAAGGGAGTTGCCGCGCCCGGTAAGCAAGCTGCCGGGAAGAAGCCAAAGAATGGACCCAAGCCCGAGATTGAGTGTTTTTATTGCAAGGGAAGTGGTCACTGGAAGCAGAACTGCCCCAAATACTTAGCGGACAAGAAGGCCGGCAACACTAAAGGTATATGTGATATACATGTAATTGATGTGTACCTTACCAGTACTCGTAGTAGCTCCTGGGTATTTGATACCGGTGCGGTTGCTCACATTTGTAACTCAAAGCAGGAGCTACGGAATAAGCGGAGACTGGCGAAGGACGAGGTGACGATGCGCGTCGGGAATGGTTCCAAGGTCGATGTGATCGCCGTCGGCACACTGCCTCTACATTTACCTACGAGATTAGTTTTAAACCTCAATAATTGTTATTTAGTGCCAGCTTTGAGCATGAACATTGTATCAGGATCTCGTTTAATTAGAGATGGCTACTTATTTAAATCCGAGAATAATGGTTGTTCTATTTATATGAGAGATATGTTTTATGGTCATGCTCCAATGGTGAATGGTTTATTCTTAATGAATCTCGAGCGTAATGCTACACATATTCATAGTGTGAATACCAAAAGATGTAAAGTTGATAATGATAGTCCCACATACTTGTGGCACTGCCGCCTTGGTCACATAGGTGTCAAATGCATGAAGAAGCTCCATGCAGATGGACTTTTGGAGTCTCTTGATTATGAATCATTTGACACGTGCGAACCATGCCTCATGGGTAAAATGACCAAGACTCCGTTCTCAGGAACAATGGAGCGAGCAACCAACTTATTGGAAATCATACATACTGATGTGTGCGGTCCAATGAGTGTTGAGGCTCGCGGTGGCTATCGTTATGTTCTCACCCTCACTGATGACTTGAGTAGATATGGGTATGTCTACTTAATGAAACACAAGTCTGAGACCTTTGAAAAGTTCAAGGAATTTCAGAGTGAGGTTGAGAATCAACGTGACAGGAAAATCAAGTTCTTACGATCAGATCGCGGGGGAGAATACTTGAGTCACGAATTTGGCACACACTTAAGAAAATGTGGAATAGTTTCACAACTCACGCTGCCTGGAACACCTCAGCGTAATGGTGTGTTCGAACGTCGTAATCACACTCTATTGGATATGGTGCGATCTATGATGTCTCTTACCGATCTACCGCTATCATTTTGGGGCTATGCTTTAGAGACTGCCGCATTCACTTTAAATAGGGCTCCGTCGAAATCCGTTGAGACGACACCGTATGAATTATGGTTTGGGAAGAAACCTAAGCTGTCGTTTCTAAAAGTTTGGGATGCGATGCTTATGTCAAGAAACTTCAACCTGAAAAGCTCGAACCCAAATCGGAAAAATGCGTATTCATAGGATACCCTAAAGAAACTATTGGGTATACCTTCTACCTCAGATCCGAAGGCAAGATCTTTGTTGCCAAGAATGGGTCCTTTCTAGAGAAAGAGTTTCTCTCGAAAGAAATAAGTGGGAGGAAAGTAGAACTTGATGAAGTATTACCTCTTGAACCGGTAAGTGACACAGCTCAAGAAAATGTTCCTGAGGTGCCTGCACCGACTAGAGAGGAAGTTAATGACGATGATCATGAAACTTCAGATCAAGTTGCTACTGAACTTCGTAGGTCCACAAGGACACGTTCCGCACCAGAGTGGTACGGCAACCCTGTCTTGGAAATCATGTTGTTAGACAACGGTGAACCTTCGAACTATGAAGAAGCGATGGCGGGCCCGGATTCCGACAAATGACTGGAAGCCATGAAATCCGAGATAGGATCCATGTATGAAAACGAAGTATGGACTTTGACTGACTTGCCCGATGATCGGCGAGCCATAGAAAATAAATGGATCTTTAAGAAGTAGATAGACGCGGATGGTAATGTAACCATCTATAAAGCTCGGCTTGTCGCTAAGGGTTATCGACAAGTTCAAGGGGTTGACTACGATGAGACTTTTTCACCCGTAGCAAAGCTGAAGTCCGTCCAAATCATGTTAGCAATTGCCGCATTCTATGATTATGAGATATCGAAAATGGACGTCAAAACGGCATTCCTTAATGGTTTCCTTAAGGAAGAATTGTATATGATGCAGCCGGAAGGTTTTGTCGATCCTAAGAATGTTGACAAGGTGCGCAAGCTCCAACGCTCGATTTATGGGCTGGTGCAAGTGAAAGTGCGTTATATCGACTAGAGGGGGGTGAATAGGCAATTTTTATGAAAGTCTTCAAAACGTGGAAGTTTTGAAGACAAACGATAGAAATAAACCTATTACCATGCAGCGGAAGGTAGACTACACTAGGCAAACCATAGTCAAGTATTCAATGGAGTGAAAGCACAATGACTAATAGCAGCAATGTAGTAAGGATCAGGTAGGAAGATATTATGAAGCCAAACGGAACACACAGTCACTCAGTGAAGACAAAAGATAGTGCAATCATACAATGACTTCACAAGGACCAACAGTAAGTAAAGGGAAGGGAAGGATGAAACCAGTGACTCGTTGAAGACAATGATTTGTTGGACCAGTTCCAGTTGCTGTGACAACTGTACGTTTGGTTAGGGCAGCTAGGTATTTAAACCTGAGGACACACAGTCCCAGACACCCAGTCCTGAACACGCAGCTCAGGACACCCAGTCCTCACCGTATTCCCCTTGAGCTAAGGTCACACAGACCTCGCCCAATCACTCTGGTAAGTCTTCAAGGTAGACTACCAAACCTTCACAGACTTCGTTCACCGGCGATCCACAATGTCTCTTGGATGCTCAGAACGCGACGCCTAACCGGCTGGAGGATTCACAGTCCTCAAGTGTAATAAGTCTTCAGATCACACAGACAAGAAGACTTAAGTGATGCCTAACTCTCTTTGGCTCTGGGTGGTTAGGGCTTTATCCTCGCAAGGAATTCTCTCTCAAAGGCTTCGAGGTGGGTTGCTCTCAAACGACAAAAGCCGTACTCTAACAAAGCAGGCAACCCGACCTGATTTGTCCGAAATGACCCTGGGTCACTAAGGAACTGACACGTGTTCCAACGGTCAGATTTCAAACACACACGGCAACTTTACTTGGGCTACAAGTAAAGCTGACTTGTCCGACTCTGGACAAGATTTGCTCTCATAGTCTTCACTCGAAGACATGGGTTTTGGTTAAGCATCACTTCAGTCATTCTGACTGGTTCTCTTGGACCCCACTTAACAGTACGGTGGTTCCTATGACTCAACAAAGAAGAAATAGAACTACGAAAGATCTAAGTCTTCGAGCTCCATAGGCTTCATGCGATGTCTTCTCTTGTCATAGTCTTCAATGAGAATATCTTCATAAACCACCCTTGACATCAATGTCTTCATACATTTTTAGGGGTCATCTCTCGTAGGAAAACCGAATCAATGAGGGACTTCTACCTGTGTTATCCTGCAATTCTCACAAACACATTAGTCCCTCAACTAAGTTTGTCGTCAATACTCCAAAACCAACTAGGGGTGGCACTAGATGCACTTACAATCTCCCCTTTTTGGTGATTGATGACAAACTAGTTGAAGTTTTCAACGGGGAATATAATATGTGAAATTGTAAGAGGATAGGGAATTGTCTTCATAAGCTGTGAGGGCTCCCCCTGAAGATGTGTATATAAGTAATTTGCTTTTGGGATGCAAATGCACATGGCAGGTTGTGCTTGTGGAGATCCTCTTCAACTTATGATGACAATTCATTATGCATGAGAAGGTATGTGAAGATAATGACATGCATAATGGAAAATGGACGTCTGCAAAATGATCTAAGTGCGGAATTTATCGTCGCACATGCGGAATTTATCATCGCATCACAAAGTGGCAAATAAGTAGCAGACGACCATCGAGTTTAAGTGTTACAACTCAAAGAACCAAATGTATCAAATGAGAGTTGTAAACACGAAGCAAAATATAAAGCAACCGCCCATATGGATCCGCTTGAAGACTATCAAACTCATATGCTTCTCCCCCTTTTGTCAGTAAGGACCAAAAAGGTTTGAAGACATAGAGCATCTACTCGTTCCCATGAAGAGTAGGTGAAGCAGCAGGGTCGTCGGTGGTGTTCGGCGGTGCAGAAGAACTTGGAGCAGTGTCGAAGCGTGCTGAAGGAGGTGGCGATGAAGTAGCATCGTCTTCATCCTCGATCACTCTGGCATTCACAGTTGCAGCAGAGGAAGAGAACTCAGAGTCTTCAAGAGATGGAGTTCGTCGCAGCACTGCCCTTCGAGGAGGTGTGGAGTCAAACTTGAAGCGTTCAGAGAAGCCATCCTCTTGAAGATCATCTTCAGAGCACATTAGCGTCAGCCCTTTCCAGGTGCGTCGAGAGGTTTCGTGTGCAACAAAGGCATTCTTCGTGGAAAGATTGCGAATGCGGTTAACATCCACCAAGAGGCTTTGCATTTGGCGCTTCAGCCAGTCATGATGCCTATCCTATTTCTGATGAAGAGCCACAAGAAGCTCTCGGTCATTGAGAAAACAAGTGCGCTTCTTGGGTCGTTGGGCAATTGTGCTATCGGTGGCTTCAGTGAGAGCAGGATGTGGTGCACGTGTAGTTCCAGCCAAAGGATACACACGAGTGACTGCTTCAACTCCTTCAATGTTCTGAGAAAAACTTTGATGCTCCGCATTCTGAAGACTTAGAGGTTCCTTGGTAGGCTCAGGATAAATAGCTTCAATAGACATATCCACATCAGGCAGAAAGATCCGATGATTGCGAGCAGATGGCTGATATGAGATAGCAGAGTGGAGTTTGATCAGCCGCATTATCCATGGAGCGTAGAACTTCAAGCCAAAAAGATTAGAGCCTGATGCAGCAAGTTGGCGGATGAAGAAGTCCTATGCATTGAAGCATTTGCCATGAAGAATATAGAAGACCAAAGTCTTCATTGCACTTTCCAGCTTGGCATGTGGAGAATGTCCTTTGATGGGCCAGAGAGTTTGCCTTATGATGTGATAAATAGTCCTTGGCAGATACTCAAGGTCTTCAACGAAGAACTCCTTGGGATATGCAGCATCTTGGGGCAATGGCTTCATCATACTGAGCATCTGACTCATGTTAGGTTCAGACTTCTGAAAGATGCTCTCCACAGCTTCACTGTGAAGTTGACAGCCAGATTCATAGAGATCGCCAGGAGTGGGTAGACCAGTGAGCTCAATAATATCAAAGGCTTTGTCTTCGTGATGAACATTTCCTGTCATCCACTCCAGGACCCAAGTCTTCGGATCTCTGTTGTACCCATGGATGTGAAGTGTGGCATAGAATTGGAGCAGCAACTCTCCATTCCAATGCTCTTGGTCGGTGACGAACGGCAGCAATCCAACCTCTTTGAAGCAATCCAGAGCTTCTTCCAGACAGGGCAGACCAGCTATTGCTTCAATGTCAAGACGCTTATGTGGGAAGATGCGCCCTTGATTGTATAGAATTCAGGAGTAATAGCTTCACTGCGGATAGCTCCAGAACCGATCAGATGATATTCTTTCCCTTGAGTAGGGGTTCCTGGAGCTATTGAAGAAAGTGTTGCCTGCTTTGAAGCCATTGACATTGAAGGATCCAGGTGCTGATGCAGGACCTAGAAACCTGGGCAATCTTGGGATTGGCTTCTGTACCTGAGGCCTGTGCTCAACATGATAGTCGAACTGAGGACCAGCAGCAGGCGCAGGAACAGAAGCAGTGGGATCAGTGGCTTCGCTGACTTTTGGTGCTTGGGTTGGTGAAGGCTCCACATTAGCTTCAGCCATGACAGCATCAGTGGCTTCATTGGTGTTGGTGGTGGCAGCCTCAAGATTCTCAACCTCCACTTGACGAGCTGGAGGGTCGGTCACTGTCACGTTCTCCTGAGAACAGCTTCTTGGTGGGACGGGGGAGTAGCATCTTTTGGGGTTTCTTCTTCATCGGCTGATGCAGCCGGAATGTCTTCAGCAGCTTTAGCTTCAGACTCAGAGACTGGAGGCCTTGGTCCTTTGCGCAGCCTGCGTAACGCTGGCGACGCCTGTGGAGTTGGAGTTGGCTGGGCCTCAAAGTCTTCTTCCTCTTGTGCTTGTGGGCGATCAGCCCATGATGCATCCTGAGCAATTGGCGTCAGAGGACGACCAATGCCGATGAGTTCGCTGTGCATTAGCACAGGCGATGATACCTGTTGGTGCTCGATCTGAGGAAGAACTGCATCATCTTCAACATGGTCATGGTGACCAATGTCTTCAGCAGCGGTGGGATCAACTGCTGGAAAGTCTTCAGCTTCATGAGCCTCTGTGAAAGCAGGCTCATGGACAGTCAGTTGGCGCTCCTAAGGCTCAGCATTAGGGCGAACCATGGAGATGGGTTCAACAATCAAGGGCTCTATGGGAGCAGCCCGTTCCTTCTTGGTCTTTCGCTTCTTCTTGGAGGGAGTAGTAGCAGAGGCTTCAGGATGTTTCCTCTTTCTGGCTTCAGCCTCAGCAGTCCTCATCTTCTTCAATTCTGAAGCGGTTGACCTGGCCTTTGGCTTCGAGCCAGTCATGCTAGCTGGGAAGACAATGGGATCTGCTTCCTGCCTTGGTGCATTGGGTTCGGCCATAGTGGGCTTCTTCTTCTGCTTAGCAGCCATCCTGGGATCAATGCCCGGACGCCCAAGGGCCTTGCGCTTCTCAGCCTCGTTGTAGCCTTGCACACACTTGCCAGCCAGGCTCTTAATGCGCTCACGAGAACCTTGAGCTTCTTCACGTTTTTTGAGAAAGGCTTCTTTAAGCTCGTGCAACATGATCATGAAGTTCTTGACCTCTTGCACACTGAGCTTGGCCATATGCTTCTTGAACTGAGCTTTTTCATAGTTAATCTTTTGCTTCAGTTCGACGATGCGCTGAGCTAGAGCTAGCTCTGAAGCAATGGCGTCATGGAAGGCGACACTGAGACCAATGGGAAGTTGCAGGTCTTCGAAGCTGAGGTTGGGCGTTTCAAACCACTCATCAATGAAATTGTGGATGATTGCCACATCAAAGAGAGGCATATCATTGAATATTTCTGCTTCTTCTTTGCTCTTGATCAGTTGCTCAAGAGCGCCATCTGCAAGATCTTCATCACTGGACAGATCAATGGCATCGTTGCGCAGAATAGCAGCAGCTGTCAGTTCTTGGCCAGTGTGTGGCAGAGGCATCTTGACCTTCTGGGGCTTGGAGATGCGTGAAAAATCTTCAGACTGCACACTGTCTTCAGGAGGTGTAGTGGCCAGTGGCTTCGCCCATGAGATTTTTGGTGAGGAGGCAGGCTTTGAAGCTTTTGGCTGCTTCAGTTTCTTTGGCTTCGGCATGGCAGGCGCTTCATCTGATTCAGCGTCATCTGCAGGCTCATTCACGGCTGTCCCTTGAAACAAGATATGGGTGATGAGACCTTCAAGGTTGTAGAAAGGACCGATGACATTGGGTTCTGCATCGCGTGTGCCGTCAGCCCGGGGAGCAGAAGGACCAGGGTTGAAGTCTAGTCCCAATGACTTCTTGTTCTCCTTGGCCGATGCCTTTGCGTGCTGGAAGTTGCGCTTGAAGAGATTATCGTCATGACACCATAGCAATGATGATGGGTCGGCATCTTCAGGCTGAGGTCCACGGACCATACATGGATAGAAACCCTGAGCAATAGCTTCAGCTTTGTTCTTGGGTGGAAGGCCTCGGAAGAGAATATCACCCCAAGGACTTTTGATAGCACTCTTCTCAGCATATTCCTTGGTCACGAATCTGTATTTGTACCACTGTTCTGCCCAATATCTTCGAATCCACTGGATTCGGGTCTTGCGCTGATTATACTCCTCTTCAGGATCTGTCTTGTAAAGCTCTGAGAGGTCATCAGGCAAATCTTCTGATGTTCCCCCACGACGCTGTCTGCCTCCCTTCCTGGCAGATTTCTCTGAAGCCATGAACTTTAAACTGAAAGGCTGCAATACGTTCAAAGGCTTCAAAGGCTTTCGCTTGCTGGACAAACAGGAACTGGCTTCGGGAGAATTTATATGATGCTGTAAGAATTCACACGAAGAACTGCTAGACGGAGTGGAAGAGGAGGCCGAGCAGTTCGATCGTCCATGCCCTAACTTGGCGATGGAGGACACCTACGGCGACGGCGGAGAAGACGATGTCCGCGGTCGGCGTGAAGACGGCGTCGGAGAGGTTGCGGCAGCGAAGCGCTTCGTCGCCGGCGTCGTCGAGGGCTAGCGGTGGCGCTAGGGTTCGTGCGAGAGTGGAAGAAGAGATAATGACTGCTGTGAGGCGTGTATTTATAGGTACAGGGGTGGCACTGCGTTATTACACAGGTGCCCCTGGCGATTCACATCTGAGGAACACGTGGCCATCATGCAGCATATCGGGGGTTGTTCCACGTCCCACGCACGTCTGGATTGTCGGGTGGTCGTTCCCACTTCTCCGGGTTTCAGGTGAAGGAATGAGCATTGAAAACGGACTTAATGTTTGCCTCTGTATCTTCTGCTGACAAGGACACAGAGAAGACATTCGACAGTTTCAATAGAATGCATATGATTTGGAGAGATAGAGTTTGAGATAGAAAGCATAGAGAGGTTCCGATCACATTCACTTAGTTCAAAAGATTCAACAAGAAGACATAGCTATAAGTGAATGCTGTAGAGGACAGAACACTAGTATATATATATTCAACATAGTGAAGATAATCATGAAGACATGTTGAGATTGAAGCCAAACCAAATGTGAAGACATAGCAAATGTAACGCCATGAGTGAAACACTTCGAACAAAACCTTTTGTGGTGGCCTTACCCACCGTATAGGAAGTATTAGACCCAGACACGGCGCACAATTATCGTGGCGCTCCGAAGTCAAATTCCACATTAATGTATTCACACTTAGAATGTATGTCTTCATTGATTGAAGATATACTTTACTTCGTGTGTCGCACATCTAAGTCATCAATATGCATAAGTGTTAGGATGTGTGCCTGATCACAGGACATTTGAGGATTCCAAGATATTTAGCTCACACCGTAACTTGCAAAATCTCTTCTCATCCAAGGGCTTGGTGAAGATATCTGCCAATTGCTCTTCAGTGTTGACGTGTATGATATCAATATCTTCCTTCACAACATGATCTCTGAGAAAGTGATGACAAATTTCAATGTGCTTTGTCTTCGAGTGCTGAACTGGGTTGTTGGCAATCTTGATGGCGCTTTCGTTGTCGCAGTAGAGTGGCACTTGCTTCAGATGAATGTCATAGTCCTTGAGTGTTTGCTTCATCCACAGAAGCTGAGCGCAGCAAGATCCAGCAGCAATGTATTCAGATTCAGCAGTGGAGAGAGATACACAGTTCTGCTTCTTTGAAGACCAACATACAAGTGATCGTCCCAGAAAATGACATGTGCCTGATGTAGACTTGCGATCCACCTTGTCACCAGCATAATCAGCGTCCGAGAATCCAACCAGATCAAACTCTGAGCCCTTTGGATACCATAATCCTAGAGTTGGGGTGTGAGCCAAATATCGAAGAATTCACTTCACAGCTAAGTGATGCGACTCCTTTGGTGCCGCTTGGAATCGAGCACACATGCAAACACTAAGCATAATATCTGGCCTAGATGCACATAGATAAAGTAAAGAACCAATCATGGAGCGGTATACCTTTTGATCGAACTCTTTACCATTGTCGTCGGGACCAAGATGATGTTTGGCTGGCATTGGCGTCGTGAAGCCTTTGCAGTCTTGCATACTGAACTTCTTTAGGCAATCTTTGAGATACTTCTCTTGAGATATGAAGATGCCGTTGCGTTGTTGTCGTATTTGAAGACCGAGGAAGAACTTTAGCTCTCCCATCATGGACATCTGATATTGCTCTTGCATCATATATCCAAACTCTTCACTGTACTTCTGATTGGTGCAGCCGAAGATGATGTCATCCACATATATTTGGCACACAAACAGTTCACCATCATATGTCTTCGTGAAGAGAGTGGGGTCGAGGGAACCAGGTATGAAGCCTTTGCTCTTCAGGAAGTATTTGAGTGTGTCATACCAAGCCCGAGGGGCTTGTTTGAGGCCATACAATGCCTTGTTGAGCTTGTATACCATGTCAGGATGTTTTGGATCTTCAAAGCCAGGCGGTTGTGCAACATACACTTCTTCTTCAATCTTGCCATTGAGAAAGGCGCTCTTCACATCCATTTGATATAGAAGTATGTTATGATGATTTGCATAGGCCAGCAGTATGCGTATGGCTTCAAGTCTAGCCACAGGAGCAAATGTTTCATCGAAGTCAATGCCTTCCACTTGAGTATATCCTTGAGCAACAAGACGAGCTTTGTTTCTGACAACTTGACCATGCTCGTCTTGCTTGTTGCGGTATATCAATTTGGTGCCTATTATGTTGTGCTTCCGAGAATCAGGACGCTTAACCAGTTCCCATACATTATTCAGCTCAAACTGTTGAAGCTCTTCTTGCATAGCTTGAATCCATTCAGGTTCCATGAAGGCTTCTTCAACTTTCTTGGGTTTTGTTATTGAGACGAATGCGAAGTGCCCATAGAAATTTGCTAGCTGAGTTGCCCTTGAACGAGTGAGCGGACCGGGTGCATTGATGCTATCAATTATTCTCTCAATCTGCACTTCATTGGCAACACGAGGATGTACAGGGCAAAGGTTTTGCTCTTGCTGATCATTGTCATTGTTAGTGGGATTGTCTTCAGGCTGAGCATTGTCATCAGGTTGATCAGGTGCGGAGATGATAAGTTCCTCTTCAGGTTGAGCTTCAGAGGCTATGATTTCTCCAGTTCCCATTAGCTTGATTGATTCGCTGGATGGAACTTCATCTAGCACATTTGGCAGGTGCTCTCTTTGTGAACCGTTAGTCTCATCAAACCACACATCCACTATTTCAACCACTTTATAATGAAAGAGATTGAAGACTCTGTAGGAGTGCGAATCCTTTCCATATCCAAGCATAAAACCCTCATGTGCTTTTGGTGCAAATTTTGAAGTGTGATGTGGATCCTTGATCCAGCACCTGGCGCCAAATACTCTGAAGTAGCTGACATTTGGCTTCTTGCCAGTAAGGAGCTCATAAGATGTCTTGTTCAGAAGCTTGTGAAGATAAACACGATTGATTGTATGGCATGCAGTATCAATGGCTTCAGGCTAGAATTTTCTTGGAGTCTTGTATTCATCAAGCATCGTTCGGGCCATCTCAATGAGTGTTCTGTTCTTGTGTTCGACGACGCCATTCTGCTATGGCGTGTACGGGGCTGAGAATTCATGTGTGATGCCCAAAGTATCAAGATATGTATCAAGACCAGTGTTCTTGAATTCAGTGCCATTGTCACTTCTGATGTGCTTTATCTTGGCGCCATAGTTGTTCATTGCTCGACTGGCGAAGCGTCTGAAGACATCCTGCACTTCAGTCTTGTAGAGGATTATGTGCACCCAAGTATATCTAGAATAATCATCAACAATGACAAAGCCATAGAGACAAGCAGTAGTAGTAAGAGTTGAGTAATGAGTAGGACCGAAAAGATCCATGTGGAGCAGTTCGAAGGGTCGAGTAGTTGTCATGATTGTCTTCGGGGGATGTTTGGCCCTCGTCATCTTTCCTGCTTCACAGGCATTGCATAAGTGATTTTTCTTGAACTTGATGCCCTCGATGCCTATGACATGCTTCTTCTTTGCAAGGGTGTGGAGGTTCCTCATGCCAGCATGCCCTAGCCTCCGATGCCAGAGCCAGCATTCTGAAGCTTTTGCTAGAAGACATACGGCAAGCTGTGGTCCTAGTGAGAAATCTATCACGTACAAATCATCTTTCCGATACCCTTCAAACACTAGAGACTTGTCAGATTCCATTAGAACAAGGCAACGATATTTTCCAAACATTACGATCATGTTCAAATCGCAAAGCATTGAGACAGACATTAAGTTGAAGCCAAGGGATTCAACAAGCATGACTTTATCCATGTGTTGATCCTTTGAGATTGCAACTCTACCTAGACCCAATACCTTACTTTTACCTGTGTCAGCAAATGTGGTGTGACTCTTGTCGGATGGACGTAAGGTTGAGTCCATAAGAAGGCTTCTTTTGCCAGTCATGTGATTGGTACACCCACTATCAATAATCCATTCTGAAGACGCTGGTGTCGTACCCTACAGTGCAGTTAGGGGGATAGGCTTCACGAAGAGAATTGTGAAGCAAAAACATTTGACGAACCAGTGGGTTATGAAAGCTTAGATCCAGATTAGGACTAATAGGGAGAGTAGCAAGCGATTCAGGAACGAAGTACATAGTAAGACCACTCGGTCATTTGATCTTGCGCCCTACAAGATGTTTAAGGTCCCCAGCAATAGCATCAGACGATTTTGGTTTTCTGCTGGAGACCTTTCCCTGCAAAAGAGAGTTAAGCTTTCTTAGCCACCCACATCTTCAAGGGTGGCTTAGAAGCAATAAGTCTAAGTGCAGCATCTGAGAACTTTGGCTTTGGAGCCCTAGCAAACAGTCTTGAAGGTGGACAATAGTACTCATAAGAATAAGCAGAATAGTTCTTGGTCTTATGAACATGGCGGTTTGATGAACCGCGCTCATATTCATAGGCCTGAGTATGGTTTCCCTGCAAAACATTTGCGTTAGTGCGACTCAGGTGAGTCCTCTGTCTGTATGAAGCTTTGGACCGTATGAAGCCTGTGGTCTGGGGTTTGTCTTCTTCACCTGTGGTGTCATGATGACATTCACAGGAAGATTTTCCAGACACTTTTTCGGTACCCAGATCTTCTTCATAGGTGGCCCATTCCTGCAGTTAGTACCAATATACCTGGCAAACACTTCACCATTCTGATTCTTAAACAGTTTATAGTTTGCATCAAAGGATTCATCAATGACAATGGGGTTAGCACAAGTGAAGCCAGATAGATTGGATGGATCTGCTGAAGGTTCCTTTGCAGCAACCCATGTGGTTTTGGGGTACTGCTCAGGTTTCCAGTAAGAGCCATCAGCATTCATTTTCCTTACGAACCCAACACCCTCTTTCCTCGGGTTTCGGTTCAGGATCTGCCTTTTGAGGACATCACATAGTGTCTGATGCCCTTTAAGACTTTTGTACATCCCTGTTTCAAGCAATGTCTTCAACCTAGCATTCTCATCAGCAATAGCAGTGGTATCCTCAGCAGAGGGGTTAGTTCCCACATCAATAGTTGAAGATATTGCAACAGTAGCAGCAGTAGAACATTCAGCAACAGAAGTAGCATTATCACACTCAATGCATTTAAGACATGGTGGTTCAAATCCTTCCTGAGCGGAACTGATCTGTTTGGCGCGAAGTGACTTGTTTTCCTTTTAAAGATCTTCATGAGCCGCTCTCAATTTCTCAAGATCTTGCTTCCTTTGAAGATAATCATAGGAAAGCTTTTCATGAGTTGTTGATAGCGTTTCATGACGACTTTCAAGTTCCTCATACTTAACATGAAGATTTTTTATGTCTTCAATTAAGGACTCGGATCTAGTCATTTCATCGCCTAACAGATCATCGCTTTTGTCTAACAGTTTTTGAATATGTTCCATAGCTTTCTGTTGTTCAGTTGCAATTTTAGCAAGTGTTTTGTAGCTGGGTCTTGAACCACAATCAGAGTCATCTTCACTAGATGTTTGATAGTGAGTAGTGCATGTGTTTACCTTGGCACCGCGTGCCATGAAGCAGTAGGTAGGAGCGGAGTAGTCCTTGTCATTTGCATCGGTGTTGGTGATGAAGTCATTGTCTTCAGTGTTGAAGATGGACTTGGCAACGTATGCTGTAGCCATACTTGCAACGCCAAAATCGGACTCCTCCTCAGACTCCACCTCCGCCTCCTCAGAAGCGGACTCCTCCTCTGAATCCATTTCCTTGCCAACAAACGCACGTGCCTTGCCAGATGAGCTCTTCTTGTGTGATGAAGACTTTGAGGAAGACTTGGAAGAAGACTTTGAGTATTTCTTCTTCTTCTTGTCGCCAGAGTCATATTCCTTGCTCTTCTTCTTCTTTTTGTTCTCATTGTCCCACTGCGGACACTCAGAGATGAAGTGGCCAGGTTTCTTGCACTTGTGACACATTTTCTTCTTGTAGTCATGAGCAGAAGCTTCATCATTCCTTGAGCTTGATCGTGAAGACTTTCTGAAACCTTTCTTCTTGGTGAATTTTTGGAACTTCTTCACAAGCATTGCAAGTTCCCTTCCAATGTCTTTAGGATCATCAGAACTGCTGTCAGATTCTTCTTCAGATGAGGAGACAGTTTTTGCCTTCAAGGCACGAGTTTGCCCATAGTTTGGACCGTAGATATCTCTTTTCTCAGAAAGCTGAAACTCATGTGTGTTGAGCCTCTCAAGTATGTCAGATGGATCGAGTGTCTTGAAATCAGGACGTTCTTGAATCATCAGGGCTAGGGTGTCAAACGAACCGTCAAGTGATCTCAGTAATGTCTTGACGACTTCATGCTTGGTGATCTCAGTAGCGCCAAGGGCTTGAAGCTCATTTGTGATGTCAGTGAGTCGATCAAACGTGAGCTGGACATTCTCATTGTCATTTCTCTTGAAGCGGTTGAAGAGGTTGCGAAGGACACTGATTCTCTGATCTCTCTGGGTTGATACGCCTTCGTTGACCTTGGAGAGCTAGTCCCAGACTAGCTTAGATGTTTCCAAAGCACTCACACGGCCATACTGTCCTTTGGTCAGATGACAACAGATGATATTCTTGGCAATAGAGTCTAGTTGAATGAACTTCTTGACATCAGCAGCAGTGACACCTTTTCCAGCCTTGGGAACACCGTTCTTGACGACATACCATAGGTCGACGTCAATGGCTTCAAGATGCATGCGCATCTTATTCTTCCAGTAGGGATATTCAGTTCCATCGAAGACGGGGCACGCAGCGGAGACTTTAATTATCCCTGCAGTCGACATAGCTAAAACTCCAGGTGGTTAAACCGAATCACACAGAACAAGGGAGTACCTTGCTCTGATACCAATTGAAAGTGCGTTATATCGACTAGAGGGGGGTGAATAGGCGATTTTTATGAAAGTCTTCAAAACATGGAAGTTTTGAAGACAAACGATAGAAATAAACCTATTACCATGCAGCGGAAGGTAGACTACACTAGGCAAACCATAGTCAAGTATTCAATGGAGTGAAAGCACAATGACAAATAGCAACAATGTAGTAAGGATTAGGTAGGAAGATATTATGAAGCCAAACAGAACACACAGTCACTCAGTGAAGACAAAAGATAGTGCAATCATACAATGACTTCACAAGGACCAACAGTAAGTAAAGGGAAGGGAAGGATGAAACCAGTGACTCGTTGAAGACAATGATTTGTTGGACCAGTTCCAGTTGCTGTGACAACTGTACGTCTGGTTAGGGCGGCTAGGTATTTAAACCTGAGGACACACAGTCCCGGACACCCAGTCTTGAACACGTAGCTCAGGACACCTAGTCCTCACCGTATTCCCCTTGAGCTAAGGTCACACAGACCTCGCCCAATCACTCTGGTAAGTCTTCAAGGTAGACTCCCAAACCTTCACAGACTTCATTCACCGACGATCCACAATGTCTCTTGGATGCTCAGAACGCGACGCCTAACCGGCTGGAGGATTCACAGTCCTCAAGTGTAATAAGTCTTCAGATCACACAGACAAGAAGACTTAAGTGATGCCTAACTCTCTTTGGCTCTGGGTGGTTAGGGCTTTATCCTCGCAAGGAATTCTCTCTCAAAGGCTTCGAGGTGGGTTGCTCTCAAACGACAAAAGCCGTACTCTAACTCTAAGCAGCCAACCATTTATGGTTGTAGGGGGTGGGCTATTTATAGCCACTAGGCAACCCGACCTGATTTGTCCGAAATGACCCTGGGTCACTAAGGAACTGACACGTGTTCCAACGGTCAGATTTCAAACACACACGGCAACTTTACTTGGGCTACATGTAAAGCTGACTTGTCCGACTCTGGACAAGATTTGCTCTCATAGTCTTCACTCGAAGACATAGGTTTTTGTTAAGCATCACTTCAGTCATTCTGACTGGTTCTCTTGGACCCCACTTAACAGTACGGTGGTTCCTATGACTCAACAAAGAAGAAACAGAACTACGAAAGATCTAAGTCTTCGAGCTCCATAGGCTTCATGCGATGTCTTCTCTTGTCATAGTCTTCAATGAGAATATCTTCATAAACCACCTTTGACATCAATGTCTTCATACATTTTAGGGGTCATCTCTCGTAGGAAAACCGAATCAATGAGGGACTTCTACCTGTGTTATCCTGCAATTCTCACAAACACATTAGTCCCTCAACTAAGTTTGTCGTCAATACTCCAAAACCAACTAGGGGTGGCACTAGATGCACTTACAATCTCCCCCTTTTTGGTGATTGATGACAAACTAGTTGAACTTTTCAACGGGAAATATAATATGTGAAATTGTAATAGGTTTCACAGGAAGACCAAGCATATCAAGCGTCGCTTCAACTCCATTCTTGAAAGTGTTCAAAATGTAGACATAGAGATTTGTAAAGTACATACGGACCTGAATGTGGCAGATCCGTTGACTAAACCTCTCCCTAGAGCAAAACATGATCAACACCAGAACTGCATGGGTGTTCGATTCATCACAATGTAACTAGACTATTGACTCTAGTGCAAGTGGGAGACTGTTGGAAATATGCCCTAGAGGCAATAATAAAATGGTTATTATTATATTTCTTTGTTAATGATAATTGTCTATTGTTCATGCTATAATTGTGTTATCCGGAAATTGTAATACATGTGTGAATACATAGACCACAACACGTCCCTAGTGAGCCTCTAGTTGACTAGCTCGTTGGTCAAAAGATAGTCATGGTTTCCTGACTATGGACATTGGATGTCATTGATAACGGGATCACATCATTAGGAGAATGATGTGATGGACAAGACCCAATCCTAAGCATAGCTCAAAGATCGTGCAGTTCGTTTGCTATAGCTTTTCTGAATGTCAAGTATCATTCCTTAGACCATGAGATTGTGCAACTCCCGGATACCGTAGGAGTGCTTTGGGTGTGCCAAACGTCACAACGTAACTGGGTGACTATAAAGGTACACTACAGGTATCTCCGAAAGTGTCTGTTGGGTTGGCACGGATCGAGACTGGGATTTGTCACTCCGCATGATGGAGAGGTATCTCTGGGCCCACTCGGTAATGCATCATCATAATGAGCTCAATGTGATCAAGTGGTTGATCACGGGATCATGCATTACGGTACGAGTAAAGTGACTTGCCGGTAACGAGATTGAATGAGGTATTGGGATACCAACGAGCGAGTCTCGGGCAAGTAACGTACCGATTGAAAAAGGGAATTGTATACGTATTGATTGAATCCTCGACATCATGGTTCATCCGATGAGATCATCGTGGAGCATGTGGGAGCCAACATGGGTATCCAGATCCCGCTGTTGGTTATTGACCGGAGAGGCATCTCGGTCATGTCTGCATGTCTCCCGAACCCGTAGGGTCTACACACTTAAGGTTCGGTGATGCTAGGGTTGTTGAGATATTAGCATACGGTAACCCGAAAGTTGTTCGGAGTCCCGGATGAGATCCCGGACGTCACAAGTAGTTCCGGAATGGTCCAGAGGTAAAGATTTATATATAGGAAGTCAAGTTTCGGCCATCGGGAAAGTTTCGGGGGTAATCGGTATTGTACCAGGACCACCGGAAGGGTCCCGGGGGTCCACCGGGTGGGGCCACCTATCCCGGAGGGCCCCATGGGCTGAAGTGGGAAGGGAACCAGCCCCTAGTGGGCTGGTGCGCCCCACTTGGGCCTCCCCCTGCGCCTAGGGTTGGAAACCCTAGGGGTGGGGGGCGCCACCCTTGCCTTGGGGGGCAAGGCACCCCTTGGCCGCCGCCCCCCTAGGAGATTGGATCTCCTAGGGCCGGCGCCCCCCCTAGGGCCCTATATATAGTGGGGGGAGGGAGGGCAGCCGCCCCCAAGCCCCTAGCCTCTTCCTCTCCCTCCCGTGACACTCCTCTGTCTCCCTGCGCTTGGCGAAGCCCTGCCGAGATCACTGTTGCTTCCACCACCACGCCGTCATGTTGCTGGATCTTCATCAACCTCTCCTCCCCCCTTGCTGGATCAAGAAGGAGGAGACGTCTTCCCAACCGTACGTGTGTTGAACGCGGAGGTGCTGTCCGTTCAGCACTTGGTCATCGGTGATTTGGATCATGACGAGTACGACTCCATCAACCCCGTTCTCTTGAACGCTTCCGCGCGCGATCTACAAGGGTATGTAGATGCACTCCTCTCCCACTCGTTGCTAGATGACTCCATAGATTGATCTTGGTGATGCATAGAAAATTTTAAAATTCTGCTACGCTCCCCAACAGGGCCACCTATCCCGGAGGGCCCCATGGGCTGAAGTGGGAGGGGAACCAGCCCCTAGTGGGCTGGTGCGCCCCCCTTGGGCCTCCCCCTGCGCCTAGGGTTGGAAACCCTAGGGGTGGGGGGCGCTCCACTTGGCTTGGGGGGCACTCCACCCCCCTTGGTCGCCGCCCCCCTTGGAGATTGCATCTCGTAGGGCTGGCGCCCCCCTAGGGGTCCTATATATAGTGGGGGTGAGGGTGGGCAGCTGCACCCTAGCCCCTGGCGCCTCCCTCTCCCTCCCGTGACACTTCTCCCTGTCCCTGAGCTTGGCGAAGCCCTGCCGAGATCACCGTTGCTTCCACCACCACGCCGTCGTGCTGCTGGATCTCCATCAACCTCTCCTTCCCCCTTGCTGTATCAAGTTGGAGGAGACGTCTTCCCAACCGTACGTGTGTTGAACGCGGAGGTGCCGTCCGTTCGGCGCTAGGTCATCGGTGATTTGGATCACGACGAGTACGACTCCATCAACCCCGTTCTCTTGAACGCTTCCACTCGCGATCTACAAGGGTATGTAGATGCACTCCCCTCTCCCTCGTTGCTAGATGACTTCATAGATTGATCTTGGTGATGCATAGAAAATTTTAAAATTCTGCTACGTTCCCCAACAAGACCCACATTGGGTCAAGTTGGGGCCTTGGTACTCATTCGGTTTCTATTTTTTCATCTTTGAAGCCCAATAATTTACTAGTTGGGTGGGCCCCAGTTAGCCGAATAAAGCGCTCCCACTCACTTGCCCCCCTAGTTACTTTTTGGGCCGAGCATGCTTCTGAACATATGCACGTGTGTATCTCTTTGTGTTTCCAATACGTTTGGTAATTTGTTGTTTGTTTTGGTACAAAACTAAGAACCAAAATCTTGGTTGGGGCAATGACCCCTATTGGTCCCAATGGCTATGCTGAAATGACATGGTCTTTGCTAAGGGGAAAAACTCTTCTTCGTTGTAGATATACACTCTGTCTTTATGTTTGCCATATGCTTCAATAGTCAAAAGGAAAGAGTTGGTTTGTCGCAAAAAGGGAAAGAGCTGGTGGAGGTAACAAGTGCACAGTTGGAGGGTTGATCAGGGATCCTCCCCTCTCCCATGTGGACAACATGAATGGTAGTCTAGTTCTTTTTTCTTTCTTCATATTGATACCTCTCTCTTGGTCTTTTTTGGAAGCAACTATCTAGATTTGGTTATGTTTAGTAAAGAGAGTACACTTGACCGAATAACTAAAATGAACACCAACAACATAGACCTCTAATAAGCACTGGAAGTTATATCAAGGTTCTTTGAAGTCATATCTCTAGCTTCGTCTTCTGCATCTTAATAATTTTCCATGTCTGATGATAATAAAACAACAGAAGATGAGACCAATGAAAACGGAGATAATCTTACAGATTTGAAGATTCACATGACTAGTCACCACTGTACAAGGTGGAAACCTAATGTGGATGAATGCAATGAAATAGGGGATGACCCCCTCGCAAGCTCCAGGTCGTCAAAATTGCCGCTCCATAGCCAAACCAATGATGAAGGACCAAGAACACTGTGGTCTAGACTGTGAGAACCACTTGCTCCATGGAGTAGACTGGGATTGCTACTCTAGGCCGGAAATAGAACCGGGAGACATTTTATTCGGTATGACAATGCTTGTACTATTGCCACGAATGACATAAAACTCACAAAAGAGGTACTGAATTACACACCAGACATGATCAGTGGACCGTGGTCCTCCCATCTCACCACGCGAAAAATGGCTATCTCCTATGAGTAGGGTGGGCGGAGAGTAAAACTTACACTATTTGCCACGGGTAGGGTTTGTATTGTGACTCTCATTCCTCTAAACATAGATACCATATAATGTTTCTTGCTACCTTTGGTTTGGATATGTTTGGCATCTCATGGTCTTTTTGCTTTGCATGATTTCCAAATCAAAATAATATAACAAACATATGAACTGGATGTCATGACATGTTGAATAATGCATGAATTGATAACACACGAATGTGTCAGAAAAGTTATTTGGCCACGCAACGAAAAAACTCAAAAAATATGTTTTAAAGGACTAGGGACATGTCATGATTGTCATTAAAACATTCCCACGAGGTTGACTTCAATGGGCGTTTTCCTATGGATTCCATACAAAGTAGGTGGTATGAAAAAATCGTAAAGAGAATCTTACAATTTAATTAATTTATCTCGACGGTTGGAAGGGTAATTGAGCCACATAGGTTTTCACGTGACTTAATTGCAACGACCTAGTAGGAATGGATCTCACTAGCCTAATACTCCCCGAACAGATGGTGTATCAAATTATGGTTGTATTTTTTTGCAGGTTAAATTATGATTGTATTTGGTTGATGTAATAATAACACTCAATGCATATTTATTTTATTGAGAAACCGTGCATACACGTAGGCATTTCTGCTGCTCCATTTCAACCGTATTCTATGGTTACGATTCTATCAAATATGTCCTTTTTTTACATCACTAAATATGTCCCTTTTTTACACGTCACTAAATATGTCCTTTTGATGCTTACCTGGAGGATTTGGCAGTTGCGGTCGGATATGATGCACGGCAAAGATATTCCACCGTTGGAGACCTCTGTTGCCTCCCTCCAGAGCTACATAAGTTCACTCATGCTATCAAAACGTTACACAGTAGAAGAGATTATTAAAGGGAAGATGGCGTTGGCTGATCCTGGAACTAAAGCCCCAATGTTGACTCGTCATGCTGCTCCTTGGCCGGCACCTTTGGCGGGTCAAGTGGCACTGTCGGTTGATGGGTCATACTCAGAAGTGGATGGCACGGCGGCGGCTGATATGGTACTCCGAAGGCAGGATGGGAATGTGTTTTTTGCAATGTACAGATTTATTTTCAATTGCAATGACGCGTTGGAAGCAGAATTACATGTTCTCATGCAGGCAATGGCCCTCGTCTGTCAACATTCAAAGGGTACTGTGATGGTGCAATCTGATTCTTCCGAAGCCTTATCAAGTCTCATCAATGATCGCTTATGTAGATCGGCATACAGACACTTAGTGGCAGAGATCAAAGCTCTAATGCAGAACAAGGAGTTCATTCCCCATCAGATTAGACGGGAACAAAATACGATAGCAGATCGATTGACTTTTTACAGTCGTACAAAACATACCACTGTTTGTGTGGCTTAATCGTGGTCCTCTATGTATTGAGGAATTATTGCCTTTTGATTGTAACCCTTTACCAATGGAATAAACTCTTTCTCCACGCAAAGAAAAAAGTCATTTTGATTCTGTCGAAGATCGAAAGGGTTTCAAAACACGAAAAAACGGCCAAAAAGTGACGGTCTAGCCTGCTGCAACCGCGACCATTGATCCGCTATCAGTCCATTGCCCTCGTTAGAGCATCTCCAGCCGTTCGCCCC